>NW_026045351.1:0-600000 GCF_943734845.2 Anopheles funestus
TTTGGTATAAGTTAGGTTTTTTCGAAAAAGTTAGTTTTGGTATAAGTTAGGTTTTTGAGAAAAAGTTAGTTTTGGTATAAGTTAGGATTTTTAGAAAAAGTTAGTTTTGGTATAAGTTAGGTTTTTTCGAAAAAGTTAGTTTTGGTATAAGTTAGGTTTTTTCGAAAAAGTTAGTTTTGGTATAAATTAGGTTTTTTCGAAAAAGTTATTTTTGGTATAAGTTAGGTTTTTAAGAAAAAGTTAGTTTTGGTATAAGTTAGGTTTTTTCGAAAAAGTTAGTTTTGGTATAAGTTAGGTTTTTATGAAAAAGTTAGGTTTTTTCGAAAAAGTTAGTTTTGGTAAAAGTTAGGTTTTTTCGAAAAAGTAAGGTTTTTTAGAAAAAGTTAGTTTTGGTATAAGTTAGGTTTTTTCGAAAAAGTTAGTTTTGGTATAAGTTAGGTTTTTGAGAAAAAGTTAGTTTTGGTATAAGTTAGGATTTTTAGAAAAAGTTAGTTTTGGTATAAGTTAGGTTTTTTCGAAAAAGTTAGTTTTGGTATAAGTTAGGTTTTTTCGAAAAAGTTAGTTTTGGTATAAGTTAGGTTTTTTTAGAAAAAGTTAGTTTTGGTATAAGTTAGGTTTTTTAGAAAAAGTTAGTTTTGGTAAAAGTTAGGTTTTTTAGAAAAAGTTAGGTTTTTTAGAAAAAGTGAGTTTTGGTATAAGTTAGGTTTTTTCGAAAAAGTTAGTTTTTTTTCGAAAAAGTTAGTTTTGGTATGAGTTAGGTTTTTTCGAAAAAGTTAGTTTTGGTATAAGTTAGGTTTTTTCGAAAAAGTTAGTATTGGTATAAGTTAGGTTTTTGAGAAAAAGTTAGTTTTGGTATAAGTTAGGTTTTTTCGAAAAAGTTAGTTTTGGTATAAGTTACAATTTTTCGAAAAAGTTAGTTTTGGTATAAATTAGGTTTTTTCGAAAAAGTTAGTTTTGGTATAAGTTAGGTTTTTGAGAAAAAGTTAGTTTTGGTATAAGTTAGGTTTTTAAGAAAAAGTTGTTTTGGTATAAGTTAGGTTTTTAAGAAAAAGTTAGTTTTGGTATAAGTTAGGTTTTTTCGAAAAAGTTAGTTTTGGTATAAGTTAGGTTTTTTCGAAAAAGTTAGTTTTGGTAAAAGTAAGGTTTTTTAGAAAAAGTTAGTTTTGGTATAAGTTAGGTTTTTTCGAAAAAGTTAGTTTTGGTATAAGTTACGTTTTTTCGAAAAAGTTAGTTTTGGTATAAATTAGGTTTTTTCGAAAAAGTTAGTTTTGGTATAAGTTAGGTTTTTTAGAAAAAGTTAGTATTGGTATAAGTTAGGATTTTTCGAAAAAGTTAGTTTTGGTATAAGTTAGGTTTTTTAGAAAAAGTTAGTTTTGGTATAAGTTAGGTTTTTTCGAAAAAGTTAGTTTTGGTATAAATTAGGTTTTTTCGAAAAAGTTTGTTTTGGTATAAGTTAGGTTTTTAAGAAAAAGTTAGTTTTGGTATAAGTTAGGTTTTTTCGAAAAAGTTAGTTTTGGTATAAGTTAGGTTTTTTCGAAAAAGTTAGTTTTGGTATAAGTTAGGTTTTTTCGAAAAAGTTAGTTTTGGTATAAGTTGGGTTTTTTCGAAAAAGTTAGTTTTGGTATAAGTTAGGTTTTTTTAGAAAAAGTTAGTTTTGGTATAAGTTTGGTTTTTTCGAAAAAGTTAGTTTTGGTATAAGTTGGGTTTTTTCTTAAAAGTTAGTTTTGGTATAAGTTAGGTTTTTAAGAAAAAGTTAGTTTTGGTATAAGTTAGGTTTTTTCGAAAAAGTTAGTTTTGGTATAAGTTGGGTTTTTTCTTAAAAGTTAGTTTTGGTATAAGTTAGGTTTTTAAGAAAAAGTTAGTTTTGGTATAAGTTAGGTTTTTTCGAAAAAGTTAGTTTTGGTATAAGTTAGGTTTTTTAGAAAAAGTTAGTTTTGGTATAAGTTAGGTTTTTTCGAAAAAGTTAGTTTTGGTATAAGTTAGGTTTTTAAGAAAAAGTTAGTTTTGGTATAAGTTATTTTTTTTCGAAAAAGTTAGTTTTGGTATAAGTTAGGTTTTTAAGAAAAAGTTAGTTTTGGTATAAGTTAGGTTTTTATGAAAAAGTTAGGTTTTTTCGAAAAATTTAGTTTTGGTATAAGTTAGGTTTTTAAGAAAAAGTTAGTTTTGGTATAAGTTATTTTTTTTCGAAAAAGTTAGTTTTGGTATAAGTTAGGTTTTTAAGAAAAAGTTAGTTTTGGTATAAGTTAGGTTTTTTCGAAAAAGTTAGTTTTGGTATAAGTTAGGTTTTTTCGAAAAAGTTAGTTTTGGTATAAGTTGGGTTTTTTCTTAAAAGTTAGTTTTGGTATAAGTTAGGTTTTTAAGAAAAAGTTAGTTTTGGTATAAGTTAGGTTTTTTCGAAAAAGTTAGTTTTGGTATAAGTTAGGTTTTTAAGAAAAAGTTAGTTTTGGTATAAGTTAGGTTTTTTCGAAAAAGTTAGTTTTGGTATAAGTTAGGTTTTTAAGAAAAAGTTAGTTTTGGTATAAGTTAGGTTTTTTCGAAAAAGTTAGTTTTGGTATAAGTTAGGTTTTTAAGAAAAAGTTAGTTTTGGTATAAGTTAGGTTTTTATGAAAAAGTTAGGTTTTTTCGAAAAAGTTAGTTTTGGTATAAGTTAGGTTTTTAAGAAAAAGTTAGTTTTGGTATAAGTTATTTTTTTTCGAAAAAGTTAGTTTTGGTATAAGTTAGGTTTTTTCGAAAAAGTTAGTTTTGGTATAAGTTAGGTTTTTTCGAAAAAGTTAGTTTTGGTATAAGTTAGGTTTTTTCGAAAAAGTTAGTTTTGGTAAAAGTAAGGTTTTTTAGAAAAAGTTAGTTTTGGTATAAGTTAGGTTTTTTCGAAAAAGTTAGTTTTGGTATAAGTTAGGTTTTTTCGAAAAAGTTAGTTTTGGTATAAGTTGGGTTTTTTCTTAAAAGTTAGTTTTGGTATAAGTTAGGTTTTTAAGAAAAAGTTAGTTTTGGTATAAGTTAGGTTTTTTCGAAAAAGTTAGTTTTGGTATAAGTTAGGTTTTTTCGAAAAAGTTAGTTTTGGTATAAGTTAGGTTTTTTCGAAAAAGTTAGTTTTGGTATAAGTTAGGTTTTTTAGAAAAAGTTAGTTTTGGTATAAGTTAGGTTTTTTCGAAAAAGTTAGTTTTGGTATAAGTTGGGTTTTTTCTTAAAAGTTAGTTTTGGTATAAGTTAGGTTTTTTCGAAAAAGTTAGTTTTGGTATAAGTTAGGTTTTTTCTTAAAAGTTAGTTTTGGTATAAGTTAGGTTTTTAAGAAAAAGTTAGTTTTGGTATAAGTTAGGTTTTTTCGAAAAAGTTAGTTTTGGTATAAGTTAGGTTTTTTCGAAAAAGTTAGTTTTGGTGTAAGTTAGGTTTTTTCGAAAAAGTTAGTTTTGGTATAAGTTAGGTTTTTAAGAAAAAGTTAGTTTTGGTATAAGTTATTTTTTTTCGAAAAAGTTAGTTTTGGTATAAGTTAGGTTTTTAAGAAAAAGTTAGTTTTGGTATAAGTTAGGTTTTTTCGAAAAAGTTAGTTTTGGTATAAGTTAGGTTTTTTCGAAAAAGTTAGCTTTGGTAAAAGTAAGGTTTTTTAGAAAAAGTTAGTTTTGGTATAAGTTAGGTTTTTTCGAAAAAGTTAGTTTTGGTATAAGTTAGGTTTTTAAGAAAAAGTTAGTTTTGGTATAAGTTATTTTTTTTTCGAAAAAGTTAGTTTTGGTATAAGTTAGGTTTTTAATAAAAAGTTAGTTTTGGTATAAGTTAGGTTTTTAAGAAAAAGTTAGGTTTTTTAGAAAAAGTTAGTTTTGGTAAAAGTTAGGTTTTTTAGAAAAAGTTAGGTTTTTTAAAAAAAGTGAGTTTTGGTATAAGTTAGGTTTTTTCGAAAAAGTTAGTTTTTTTATAAGTTAGGTTTTTTCGAAAAAGTTAGTTTTGGTATGAGTTAGATTTTTTCGAAAAAGTTAGTTTTGGTATAAGTTAGGTTTTTTCGAAAAAGTTAGTTTTGGTATAAGTTAGGTTTTTTCGAAAAAGTTAGTTTTGGTATAAGTTGGGTTTTTTCTTAAAAGTTAGTTTTGGTATAAGTTAGGTTTTTAAGAAAAAGTTAGTTTTGGTATAAGTTAGGTTTTTTCGAAAAAGTTAGTTTTGGTATAAGTTAGGTTTTTTAGAAAAAGTTAGTTTTGGTATAAGTTAGGTTTTTTCGAAAAAGTTAGTTTTGGTATAAGTTAGGTTTTTAAGAAAAAGTTAGTTTTGGTATAAGTTATTTTTTTTCGAAAAAGTTAGTTTTGGTATAAGTTAGATTTTTAAGAAAAAGTTAGTTTTGGTATAAGTTAGGTTTTTATGAAAAAGTTAGGTTTTTAAGAAAAAGTTAGTTTTGGTATAAGTTAGGTTTTTAAGAAAAAGTTAGTTTTGGTATAAGTTATTTTTTTTTCGAAAAAGTTAGTTTTGGTATAAGTTAGGTTTTTAAGAAAAAGTTAGTTTTGGTATAAGTTAGGTTTTTTCGAAAAAGTTAGTTTTGGTATAAGTTAGGTTTTTTCGAAAAAGTTAGTTTTGGTAAAAGTAAGGTTTTTTAGAAAAAGTTAGTTTTGGTATAAGTTAGGTTTTTTCGAAAAAGTTAGTTTTGGTATAAGTTAGGTTTTTTCGAAAAAGTTAGTTTTGGTATAAGTTAGGTTTTTTCGAAAAAGTTAGTTTTGGTATAAGTTAGGTTTTTTAGAAAAAGTTAGTTTTGGTATAAGTTAGGTTTTTTCGAAAAAGTTAGTTTTGGTATAAGTTAGGTTTTTTAGAAAAAGTTAGTTTTGGTATAAGTTAGGTTTTTTCGAAAAAGTTAGTTTTGGTATAAGTTAGGTTTTTTCGAAAAAGTTAGTTTTGGTATAAGTTAGGTTTTTTCGAAAAAGTTAGTTTTGGTATAAATTAGGTTTTTTCGAAAAAGTTAGTTTTGGTATAAGTTAGGTTTTTTCGAAAAAGTTAGTTTTGGTATAAGTTAGGTTTTTTCGAAAAAGTTAGTTTTGGTATAAGTTAGGTTTTTTAGAAAAAGTTAGTTTTGGTATAAGTTAGGTTTTTTCGAAAAAGTTAGTTTTGGTATAAGTTAGGTTTTTTCGAAAAAGTTAGTTTTGTTATAAATTAGGTTTTTTCGAAAAAGTTAGTTTTGGTATAAGTTGGGTTTTTTCTTAAAAGTTAGTTTTGGTATAAGTTAGGTTTTTTTAGAAAAAGTTATTTTTGGTATAAGTTAGGTTTTTTCGAAAAAGTTAGTTTTGGTATAAGTTGGGTTTTTTCTTAAAAGTTAGTTTTGGTATAAGTTAGGTTTTTAAGAAAAAGTTAGTTTTGGTATAAGTTAGGTTTTTTCGAAAAAGTTAGTTTTGGTATAAGTTAGGTTTTTAAGAAAAAGTTAGTTTTGGTATAAGTTAGGTTTTTTCGAAAAAGTTAGTTTTGGTATAAGTTAGGTTTTTTAGAAAAAGTTAGTTTTGGTATAAGTTAGGTTTTTTCCAAAAAGTTAGTTTTGGTATAAGTTAGGTTTTTAAGAAAAAGTTAGTTTTGGTATAAGTTATTTTTTTTCGAAAAAGTTAGTTTTGGTATAAGTTAGGTTTTTAAGAAAAAGTTAGTTTGGGTATAAGTTAGGTTTTTTCGAAAAAGTTAGTTTTGGTATAAGTTAGGTTTTTATGAAAAAGTTAGGTTTTTTCGAAAAAGTTAGTTTTGGTATAAGTTAGGTTTTTTCGAAAAAGTAAGGTTTTTTCGAAAAAGTTAGTTTTGGTATAAGTTAGGTTTTTTCGAAAAAGTTAGTTTTGGTATAAGTTAGGTTTTTTCGAAAAAGTTAGTTTTGGTATAAGTTAGGTTTTTATGAAAAAGTTAGGTTTTTTCGAAAAAGTTAGTTTTGGTATAAGTTAGGTTTTTAAGAAAAGTTAGTTTTGGTATAAGTTAGGTTTTTTAGAAAAAGTTAGTTTTGGTATAAGTTAGGTTTTTTCGAAAAAGTTAGTTTTGGTATAAGTTAGGTTTTTTCGAAAAAGTTAGTTTTGGTATAAATTAGGTTTTTTCGAAAAAGTTAGTTTTGGTATAAGTTAGGTTTTTTTAGAAAAAGTTAGTTTTGGTATAAGTTAGGTTTTTAAGAAAAAGTTAGTTTTGGTATAAGTTAGGTTTTTTCGAAAAAGTTAGTTTTGGTATAAGTTAGGTTTTTAAGAAAAAGTTAGTTTTGGTATAAGTTAGGTTTTTTCGAAAAAGTTAGTTTTGGTATAAGTTAGGTTTTTTCGAAAAAGTTAGTTTTGGTATAAGTTAGGTTTTTTCGAAAAAGTTAGTTTTGGTATAAGTTAGGTTTTTAAGAAAAAGTTAGTTTTGGTATAAGTTAGGTTTTTTCGAAAAAGTTAGTTTTGGTATAAGTTAGGTTTTTTCGAAAAAGTTAGTTTTGGTATAAGTTAGGTTTTTTAGAAAAAGTTAGTTTTGGTATAAGTTAGGTTTTTAAGAAAAAGTTAGTTTTGGTATAAGTTAGGTTTTTATGAAAAAGTTAGGTTTTTTCGAAAAAGTTAGTTTTGGTATAAGTTAGGTTTTTTCGAAAAAGTTAGTTTTGGTATAAGTTAGGTTTTTAAGAAAAAGTTAGTTTTGGTATAAGTTAGGTTTTTAAGAAAAAGTTAGTTTTGGTATAAGTTAGGTTTTTTCGAAAAAGTTAGTTTTGGTATGAGTAAGGTTTTTAAGAAAAAGTTAGTTTTGGTATAAGTTAGGTTTTTTCGAAAAAGTTAGTTTTGGTATAAGTTAGGTTTTTTAGAAAAAGTTAGTTTTGGTATAAGTTAGGTTTTTATGAAAAAGTTAGGTTTTTTCGAAAAAGTTAGTTTTGGTATAAGTTAGGTTTTTTCGAAAAAGTTAGTTTTGGTATAAGTTAGGTTTTTTCGAAAAAGTTAGTTTTGGTACAAGTTATAATAGGTTTTTAAGAAAAAGTTAGTTTTGGTATAAGTTAGGTTTTTTCGAAAAAGTTAGTTTTGGTATAAGTAAGGTTTTTTAGAAAAAGTTAGTTTTGATAAAAGTTAGGTTTTTTCGAAAAAGTAAGGTTTTTTAGAAAAAGTTAGTTTTGGTATAAGTTAGGTTTTTTCGAAAAAGTTAGTTTTGGTATAAGTTAGGTTTTTAAGAAAAAGTTAGTTTTGGTATAAGTTGGGTTTTTTCTTAAAAGTTAGTTTTGGTATAAGTTAGGTTTTTAAGAAAAAGTTAGTTTTGGTATAAGTTAGGTTTTTAAGAAAAAGTTAGTTTTGGTATAAGTTAGGTTTTTATGAAAAAGTTAGGTTTTTTCGAAAAAGTTAGTTTTGGTATAAGTTAGGTTTTTAAGAAAAAGTTAGTTTTGGTATAAGTTAGGTTTTTTCGAAAAAGTTAGTTTTGGTATGAGTTAGGTTTTTTCGAAAAAGTTAGTTTTGGTATAAGTTAGGTTTTTAAGAAAAAGTTAGTTTTGGTATAAGTTAGGTTTTTTCGAAAAAGTTAGTTTTGGTATAAGTTAGGTTTTTTAGAAAAAGTTAGTTTTGGTATAAGTTAGGTTTTTTCGAAAAAGTTAGTTTTGGTATAAGTTGGGTTTTTTCTTAAAAGTTAGTTTTGGTATAAGTTAGGTTTTTAAGAAAAAGTTAGTTTTGGTATAAGTTAGGTTTTTAAGAAAAAGTTAGTTTTGGTATAAGTTAGGTTTTTATGAAAAAGTTAGGTTTTTTCGAAAAAGTTAGTTTTGGTAAAAGTTAGGTTTTTTCGAAAAAGTAAGGTTTTTTTCGAAAAAGTTAGTTTTGGTATAAGTTAGGTTTTTATGAAAAAGTTAGGTTTTTTCGAAAAAGTTAGTTTTGGTATAAGTTAGGTTTTTTAGAAAAAGTTAGTTTTGGTATAAGTTAGGTTTTTTCGAAAAGTTAGTTTTGGTATAAGTTAGGTTTTTAAGAAAAAGTTAGTTTTGGTATAAGTTAGGTTTTTTCGAAAAAGTTAGTTTTGGTATAAGTTAGGTTTTTGAGAAAAAGTTAGTTTTGGTATAAGTTAGGTTTTTTAGAAAAAGTTAGTTTTGGTATAAGTTAGGTTTTTTCGAAAAAGTTAGTTTTGGTATAAGTTAGGTTTTTTTAGAAAAAGTTAGTTTTGGTATAAGTTAGGTTTTTAAGAAAAAGTTAGTTTTGGTATAAGTTAGGTTTTTATGAAAAAGTTAGTTTTGGTATAAGTTAGGTTTTTAAGAAAAAGTTAGTTTTGGTATAAGTTAGGTTTTTTCGAAAAAGTTAGTTTTGGTATAAGTTAGGTTTTTTCGAAAAAGTTAGTTTTGGTATAAGTTAGGTTTTTAAGAAAAAGTTAGTTTTGGTATAAGTTAGGTTTTTTCGAAAAGTTAGTTTTGGTATAAGTTAGGTTTTTAAGAAAAAGTTAGTTTTGGTATAAATTAGGTTTTTTCGAAAAAGTTAGTTTTGGTATAAGTTAGGTTTCTAAGAAAAAGTTAGTTTTGGTATAAGTTAGGTTTTTTCGAAAAAGTTAGTTTTGGTATAAGTTAGGTTTTTTTCGAAAAAGTTAGTTTTGGTATAAGTTAGGTTTTTTCGAAAAAGTTAGTTTTGGTATAAGTTAGGTTTTTAAGAAAAAGTTAGTTTTGGTATAAGTAAGGTTTTTTCGAAAAAGTTAGTTTTGGTATAAGTTTGGTTTTTTCGAAAAAGTTAGTTTTGGTATAAGTTAGGTTTTTTAGAAAAAGTTAGTTTTGGTATAAGTTAGGTTTTTATGAAAAAGTTAGGTTTTTTCGAAAAAGTTAGTTTTGGTAAAAGTTAGGTTTTTAAGAAAAAGTTAGTTTTGGTATAAGTTAGGTTTTTTCGAAAAAGTTAGTTTTGGTATAAATTAGGTTGTTTCGAAAAAGTTAGTTTTGGTACAAGTTAGGTTTTTAAGAAAAAGTTAGTTTTGGTATAAGTTAGGTTTTTATGAAAAAGTTAGGTTTTTTCGAAAAAGTTAGTTTTGGTATGAGTTAGGTTTTTTCGAAAAAGTTAGTTTTGTTATAAGTTAGGTTTTTAAGAAAAAGTTAGTTTTGGTATAAGTTAGGTTTTTAAGAAAAAGTTAGTTTTGGTATAAGTTAGGTTTTTTCGAAAAAGTTAGTTTTGGTATAAGTTAGGTTTTTTCGAAAAAGTTAGTTTTGGTATAAGTTAGGTTTTTATGAAAAAGTTAGGTTTTTTCGAAAAAGTTAGTTTTGGTATAAGTTAGGTTTTTTCGAAAAAGTTAGTTTTGTTATAAGTTAGGTTTTTAAGAAAAAGTTAGTTTTGGTATGAGTTAGGTTTTTTCGAAAAAGTTAGTTTTGGTATAAGTTAGGTTTTTAAGAAAAAGTTAGTTTTGGTATGAGTTAGGTTTTTTCGAAAAAGTTAGTTTTGTTATAAGTTAGGTTTTTTCGAAAAAGTTAGTTTTGTTATAAGTTAGGTTTTTAAGAAAAAGTTAGTTTTGGTATAAGTTAGGTTTTTTCGAAAAAGTTAGTTTTGGTATAAGTTAGGTTTTTTCGAAAAAGTTAGTTTTGGTATAAGTTAGGTTTTTTCGAAAAAGTTAGTTTTGGTATAAGTTAGGTTTTTTCGAAAAAGTTAGTTTTGGTATAAGTTAGGTTTTTTCGAAAAAGTTAGTTTTGGTATAAGTTAGGTTTTTATGAAAAAGTTAGGTTTTTTCGAAAAAGTTAGTTTTGGTATGAGTTAGGTTTTTTCGAAAAAGTTAGTTTTGTTATAAGTTAGGTTTTTAAGAAAAAGTTAGTTTTGGTATAAGTTAGGTTTTTAAGAAAAAGTTAGTTTTGGTATAAGTTAGGTTTTTTCGAAAAAGTTAGTTTTGGTATAAGTTAGGTTTTTATGAAAAAGTTAGGTTTTTTCGAAAAAGTTAGTTTTGGTATAAGTTAGGTTTTTAAGAAAAAGTTAGTTTTGGTATAAGTTAGGTTTTTTAGAAAAAGTTAGTTTTGGTATAAGTTAGGTTTTTTCGAAAAAGTTAGTTTTGGTATAAGTTAGGTTTTTAAGAAAAAGTTAGTTTTGGTATAAGTTAGGTTTTTATGAAAAAGTTAGGTTTTTTCGAAAAAGTTAGTTTTGGTATAAGTTAGGTTTTTTCGAAAAAGTTAGTTTTGGTATAAGTTAGGTTTTTTCGAAAAAGTTAGTTTTGGTACAGGTTAGGTTTTTAAGAAAAAGTTAGTTTTGGTATAAGTTAGGTTTTTTCGAAAAAGTTAGTTTTGGTATAAGTAAGGTTTTTTAGAAAAAGTTAGTTTTGATAAAAGTTAGGTTTTTTCGAAAAAGTAAGGTTTTTTAGAAAAAGTTAGTTTTGGTATAAGTTAGGTTTTTTCGAAAAAGTTAGTTTTGGTATAAGTTGGGTTTTTTCTTAAAAGTTAGTTTTGGTATAAGTTAGGTTTTTAAGAAAAAGTTAGTTTTGGTATAAGTTAGGTTTTTAAGAAAAAGTTAGTTTTGGTATAAGTTAGGTTTTTATGAAAAAGTTAGGTTTTTTCGAAAAAGTTAGTTTTGGTATAAGTTAGGTTTTTAAGAAAAAGTTAGTTTTGGTATAAGTTAGGTTTTTTCGAAAAAGTTAGTTTTGGTATGAGTTAGGTTTTTTCGAAAAAGTTAGTTTTGGTATAAGTTAGGTTTTTAAGAAAAAGTTAGTTTTGGTATAAGTTAGGTTTTTTCGAAAAAGTTAGTTTTGGTATAAGTTAGGTTTTTTAGAAAAAGTTAGTTTTGGTATAAGTTAGGTTTTTTCGAAAAAGTTAGTTTTGGTATAAGTTGGGTTTTTTCTTAAAAGTTAGTTTTGGTATAAGTTAGGTTTTTAAGAAAAAGTTAGTTTTGGTATAAGTTAGGTTTTTAAGAAAAACTTAGTTTTGGTATAAGTTAGGTTTTTATGAAACAGTTAGGTTTTTTCGAAAAAGTTAGTTTTGGTAAAAGTTAGGTTTTTAAGAAAAAGTTAGTTTTGGTATAAGTTAGGTTTTTTCGAAAAAGTTAGTTTTGGTATAAGTTAGGTTTTTATGAAAAAGTTAGGTTTTTTCGAAAAAGTTAGTTTTGGTAAAAGTTAGGTTTTTTCGAAAAAGTAAGGTTTTTTCGAAAAAGTTAGTTTTGGTATAAGTTAGGTTTTTATGAAAAAGTTAGGTTTTTTCGAAAAAGTTAGTTTTGGTATAAGTTAGGTTTTTTCGGAAAAGTAAGGTTTTTTAGAAAAAGTTAGTTTTGGTATAAGTTAGGTTTTTTCGAAAAAGTTAGTTTTGGTATAAGTTAGGTTTTTAAGAAAAAGTTAGTTTTGGTATAAGTTAGGTTTTTTCGAAAAAGTTAGTTTTGGTATAAGTAAGGTTTTTTAGAAAAAGTTAGTTTTGATAAAAGTTAGGTTTTTTCGAAAAAGTAAGGTTTTTAAGAAAAAGTTAGTTTTGGTATAAGTTAGGTTTTTTCGAAAAAGTTAGTTTTGGTATAAGTTGGGTTTTTTCTTAAAAGTTAGTTTTGGTATAAGTTAGGTTTTTAAGAAAAAGTTAGTTTTGGTATAAGTTAGGTTTTTAAGAAAAAGTTAGTTTTGGTATAAGTTAGGTTTTTATGAAAAAGTTAGGTTTTTTCGAAAAAGTTAGTTTTGGTATAAGTTAGGTTTTTAAGAAAAAGTTAGTTTTGGTATAAGTTAGGTTTTTTCGAAAAAGTTAGTTTTGGTATGAGTTAGGTTTTTTCGAAAAAGTTAGTTTTGGTATAAGTTAGGTTTTTAAGAAAAAGTTAGTTTTGGTATAAGTTAGGTTTTTTCGAAAAAGTTAGTTTTGGTATAAGTTAGGTTTTTTAGAAAAAGTTAGTTTTGGTATAAGTTAGGTTTTTTCGAAAAAGTTAGTTTTGGTATAAGTTGGGTTTTTTCTTAAAAGTTAGTTTTGGTATAAGTTAGGTTTTTAAGAAAAAGTTAGTTTTGGTATAAGTTAGGTTTTTAAGAAAAAGTTAGTTTTGGTATAAGTTAGGTTTTTATGAAAAAGTTAGGTTTTTTCGAAAAAGTTAGTTTTGGTAAAAGTTAGGTTTTTAAGAAAAAGTTAGTTTTGGTATAAGTTAGGTTTTTTCGAAAAAGTTAGTTTTGGTATAAGTTAGGTTTTTATGAAAAAGTTAGGTTTTTTCGAAAAAGTTAGTTTTGGTGAAAGTTAGGTTTTTTCGAAAAAGTAAGGTTTTTTCGAAAAAGTTAGTTTTGGTATAAGTTAGGTTTTTATGAAAAAGTTAGGTTTTTTCGAAAAAGTTAGTTTTGGTATAAGTTAGGTTTTTTCGGAAAAGTAAGGTTTTTTAGAAAAAGTTAGTTTTGGTATAAGTTAGGTTTTTTCGAAAAAGTTAGTTTTGGTATAAGTTAGGTTTTTAGAAAAAGTTAGTTTTGGTATAAGTTAGGTTTTTTCGAAAAGTTAGTTTTGGTATAAGTTAGGTTTTTAAGAAAAAGTTAGTTTTGGTATAAGTTAGGTTTTTTCGAAAAAGTTAGTTTTGGTATAAGTTAGGTTTTTGAGAAAAAGTTAGTTTTGGTATAAGTTAGGTTTTTTAGAAAAAGTTAGTTTTGGTATAAGTTAGGTTTTTTCGAAAAAGTTAGTTTTGGTATAAGTTAGGTTTTTTCGAAAAAGTTAGTTTTGGTATAAGTTAGGTTTTTTTAGAAAAAGTTAGTTTTGGTATAAGTTAGGTTTTTAAGAAAAAGTTAGTTTTGGTATAAGTTAGGTTTTTATGAAAAAGTTAGTTTTGGTATAAGTTAGGTTTTTAAGAAAAAGTTAATTTTGGTATAAGTTAGGTTTTTTCGAAAAAGTTAGTTTTGGTATAAGTTAGGTTTTTTCGAAAAAGTTAGTTTTGGTATAAGTTAGGTTTTTAAGAAAAAGTTAGTTTTGGTATAAGTTAGGTTTTTTCGAAAAAGTTAGTTTTGGTATAAGTTAGGTTTTTTCGAAAAAGTTAGTTTTGGTATAAGTTAGGTTTTTTAGAAAAAGTTAGTTTTGGTATAAGTTAGGTTTTTTAGAAAAAGTTAGTTTTGGTATAAGTTAGGTTTTTTCGAAAAAGTTAGTTTTGGTAAAAGTTAGGTTTTTTAGAAAAAGTAAGGTTTTTTAGAAAAAGTTAGTTTTGGTATAAGTTAGGTTTTTTCGAAAAAGTTAGTTTTGGTATAAGTTAGGTTTTTTCGAAAAAGTTAGTTTTGGTATAAGTTAGGTTTTTATGAAAAAGTTAGGTTTTTTCGAAAAAGTTAGTTTTGGTATAAGTTAGGTTTTTAAGAAAAAGTTAGTTTTGGTATAAGTTAGGTTTTTAAGAAAAAGTTAGTTTCGGTATAAGTTAGGTTTTTAAGAAAAAGTTAGTTTTGGTATAAGTTAGGTTTTTTCGAAAAAGTTAGTTTTGGTATAAATTAGGTTTTTTCGAAAAAGTTAGTTTTGGTATAAGTTAGGTTTTTTTAGAAAAAGTTAGTTTTGGTATAAGTTAGGTTTTTTCGAAAAAGTTAGTTTTGGTATAAGTTAGGTTTTTAAGAAAAAGTTAGTTTTGGTATAAGTTAGGTTTTTTCGAAAAAGTTAGTTTTGGTATAAGTTAGGTTTTTTCGAAAAAGTTAGTTTTGGTATAAGTTAGGTTTTTTAGAAAAAGTTAGTTTTGGTATAAGTTAGGTTTTTATGAAAAAGTTAGGTTTTTTCGAAAAAGTTAGTTTTGGTAAAAGTTAGGTTTTTAAGAAAAAGTTAGTTTTGGTATAAGTTAGGTTTTTTCGAAAAAGTTAGTTTTGGTATAAGTTAGGTTTTTATGAAAAAGTTAGGTTTTTTCGAAAAAGTTAGTTTTGGTAAAAGTTAGGTTTTTTCGAAAAAGTAAGGTTTTTTAGAAAAAGTTAGTTTTGGTATAAGTTAGGTTTTTTCGAAAAAGTTAGTTTTGGTAAAAGTTAGGTTTTTTCGAAAAAGTTAGTTTTGGTATAAGTTAGGTTTTTTCGAAAAAGTTAGTTTTGGTATAAGTTAGGTTTTTAAGAAAAAGTTAGTTTTGGTATAAGTTAGGTTTTTTCGAAAAAGTTAGTTTTGGTATAAGTTAGGTTTTTTAGAAAAAGTTAGTTTTGGTATAAGTTAGGTTTTTTCGAAATAGTTAGTTTTGGTATAAGTTAGGTTTTTTCGAAAAAGTTAGTTTTGGTATAAGTTAGGTTTTTTCGAAAAAGTTAGTTTTGGTATAAGTTAGGTTTTTTAGAAAAAGTTAGTTTTGGTATAAGTTAGGTTTTTTTGAAAAAGTTAGTTTTGGTATAAGTTAGGTTTTTTAGAAAAAGTTAGTTTTGGTATAAGTTAGGTTTTTTAGAAAAAGTTAGTTTTGGTATAAATTAGGTTTTTTAGAAAAAGTTAGTTTTGGTATAAGTTATTTTTTTTCGAAAAAGTTAGTTTTGGTATGAGTTAGGTTTTTTCGAAAAAGTTAGTTTTGGTATAAGTTAGGTTTTTTCTTAAAAGTTAGTTTTGGTATAAGTAAGGTTTTTTCGAAAAAGTTAGTTTTGGTATAAGTTAGGTTTTTGAGAAAAAGTTAGTTTTGGTATAAGTTAGGTTTTTTCGAAAAAGTAAGTTTTGGTATAAATTAGGTTTTTGAGAAAAAGTTAGTTTTGGTAAAAGTTAGGTTTTTTCGAAAAAGTTAGGTTTTTTTAGAAAAAGTTAGTTTTGGTTTAAGTTAGGTTTTTTCGAAAAAGTTAGTTTTGGTATAAGTTAGGTTTTTACGAAAAAGTTAGTTTTGGTATAAGTTAGGTTTTTTCGAAAAAGTTAGTTTTGGTATGAGTTAGGTTTTTTCGAAAAAGTTAGTTTTGGTATAAGTTAGGTTTTTTCGAAAAAGTTAGTATTGGTATAAGTAAGGTTTTTTCGAAAAAGTTAGTTTTGGTATAAGTTAGGTTTTTGAGAAAAAGTTAGTTTTGGTATAAGTTAGGTTTTTTCGAAAAAGTTAGTTTTGGTATAAATTAGGTTTTTGAGAAAAAGTTAGTTTTGGTTTAAGTTAGGTTTTTTCGAAAAAGTTAGTTTTGGTATAAATTAGGTTTTTACGAAAAAGTTAGTTTTGGTATAAGTTAGGTTTTTTCGAAAAAGTTAGTTTTGGTATAAGTTAGGTTTTTTAGAAAAAGTTAGTTTTGGTATAAGTTAGGTTTTTTCGAAAAAGTTAGTTTTGGTATGAGTTAGGTTTTTTCGAAAAAGTTAGTTTTGGTATAAGTTAGGTTTTTTCGAAAAAGTTAGTATTGGTATAAGTAAGGTTTTTTCGAAAAAGTTAGTTTTGGTATAAGTTAGGTTTTTTAGAAAAAGTTAGTTTTGGTATAAATTAGGTTTTTTAGAAAAAGTTAGTATTGGTATAAGTTAGGTTTTTTAGAAAAAGTTAGTTTTGGTATAAATTAGGTTTTTTAGAAAAAGTTAGTTTTGGTATAAGTTAGGTTTTTTAGAAAAAGTTAGTTTTGGTATAAGTTAGGTTTTTTCGAAAAAGTTAGTTTTGGTATAAGTTAGGTTTTTTAGAAAAAGTTAGTTTTGGTATAAGTTAGGTTTTTTAGAAAAAGTTAGTTTTGGTATAAGTTAGGTTTTTTAGAAAAAGTTAGTTTTGGTATAAATTAGGTTTTTTAGAAAAAGTTAGTTTTGGTATAAGTTATTTTTTTTCGAAAAAGTTAGTTTTGGTATAAGTTAGGTTTTTTTAGAAAAAGTTAGTTTTGGTATAAGTTAGGTTTTTTAGAAAAAGTTAGTTTTGGTATAAATTAGGTTTTTTCGAAAAGGTTAGTTTTGGTTTAAGTTAGGTTTTTTAGAAAAAGTTAGTTTTGGTATAAGTTAGGTTTTTACGAAAAAGTTAGTTTTGGTATAAGTTAGGTTTTTTAGAAAAAGTTAGTTTTGGTATAAGTTAGGTTTTTTAGAAAAAGTTAGTTTTGGTATAAGTTAGGTTTTTTCGAAAAAGTTAGTTTTGGTTTAAGTTAGGTTTTTTAGAAAAAGTTAGTTTTGGTATAAGTTAGGTTTTTTAGAAAAAGTTAGTTTTGGTATAAGTTAGGTTTTTTAGAAAAAGTTAGTTTTGGTATAAATTAGGTTTTTGAGAAAAAGTTAGTTTTGGTTTAAGTTATTTTTTTTCGAAAAAGTTAGTTTTGGTATAAGTTAGGTTTTTTCGAAAAAGTTAGTTTTGGTATAAGTTAGGTTTTTTCGAAAAAGTTAGTTTTGGTATAAGTTAGGTTTTTTCGAAAAAGTTAGTATTGGTATAAGTAAGGTTTTTTCGAAAAAGTTAGTTTTGGTATAAGTTAGCTTTTTGAGAAAAAGTTAGTTTTGGTATAAGTTAGGTTTTTTCGAAAAAGTTAGTTTTGGTATAAATTAGGTTTTTGAGAAAAAGTTAGTTTTGGTTTAAGTTAGGTTTTTTCGAAAAAGTTAGTTTTGGTATAAGTTAGGTTTTTACGAAAAAGTTAGTTTTGGTATAAGTTAGGTTTTTTAGAAAAAGTTAGTTTTGGTATAAGTTAGGTTTTTTAGAAAAAGTTAGTTTTGGTATAAGTTAGGTTTTTTCGAAAAAGTTAGTTTTGGTATGAGTTAGGTTTTTTCGAAAAAGTTAGTTTTGGTATAAGTTAGGTTTTTTCGAAAAAGTTTGTATTGGTATAAGTAAGGTTTTTTCGAAAAAGTTAGTTTTGGTATAAGTTAGGTTTTTTCGAAAAAGTTAGTTTTGGTATAAATTAGGTTTTTTCGAAAAAGTTAGTTTTGGTATAAGTTAGGTTTTTTAGAAAAAGTTAATTTTGGTATAAATTAGGTTTTTTAGAAAAAGTTAGTTTTGGTATAAGTTATTTTTTTTCGAAAAAGTTAGTTTTGGTTTAAGTTAGGTTTTTTCGAAAAAGTTAGTTTTGGTATAAGTTAGGTTTTTACGAAAAAGTTAGTTTTGGTATAAGTTAGGTTTTTATGAAAAAGTTGGTTTTGGTATAAGTTAGGTTTTTATGAAAAAGTTAGTTTTGGTATAAGTTAGGTTTTTTCGAAAAAGTTAGTTTTGGTATGAGTTAGGTTTTTTCGAAAAAGTTAGTTTTGGTATAAGTTAGGTTTTTTCGAAAAAGTTAGTATTGGTATAAGTAAGGTTTTTTCGAAAAAGTTAGTTTTGGTATAAGTTAGGTTTTTGAGAAAAAGTTAGTTTTGGTTTAAGTTAGGTTTTTTAGAAAAAGTTAGTTTTGGTATAAGTTAGGTTTTTACGAAAAAGTTAGTTTTGGTATAAGTTAGGTTTTTTAGAAAAAGTTAGTTTTGGTATAAGTTAGGTTTTTTAGAAAAAGTTAGTTTTGGTATAAGTTAGGTTTTTTCGAAAAAGTTAGTTTTGGTATAAGTTAGGTTTTTTTAGAAAAAGTTAGTTTTGGTATAAGTTAGGTTTTTTCGAAAAGTTAGTTTTGGTATAAGTTAGGTTTTTAAGAAAAAGTTAGTTTTGGTATAAGTTAGGTTTTTTCGAAAAAGTTAGTTTTGGTATAAGTTAGGTTTTTGAGAAAAAGTTAGTTTTGGTATAAGTTAGGTTTTTTAGAAAAAGTTAGTTTTGGTATAAGTTAGGTTTTTTCGAAAAAGTTAGTTTTGGTATAAGTTAGGTTTTTTCGAAAAAGTTAGTTTTGGTATAAGTTAGGTTTTTTTAGAAAAAGTTAGTTTTGGTATAAGTTAGGTTTTTAAGAAAAAGTTAGTTTTGGTATAAGTTAGGTTTTTATGAAAAAGTTAGTTTTGGTATAAGTTAGGTTTTTAAGAAAAAGTTAGTTTTGGTATAAGTTAGGTTTTTTCGAAAAAGTTAGTTTTGGTATAAGTTAGGTTTTTTAGAAAAAGTTAGTTTTGGTATAAGTTAGGTTTTTAAGAAAAAGTTAGTTTTGGTATAAGTTAGGTTTTTTCGAAAAAGTTAGTTTTGGTATAAGTTAGGTTTTTTCGAAAAAGTTAGTTTTGGTATAAGTTAGGTTTTTTAGAAAAAGTTAGTTTTGGTATAAGTTAGGTTTTTTAGAAAAAGTTAGTTTTGGTATAAGTTAGGTTTTTTCGAAAAAGTTAGTTTTGGTAAAAGTTAGGTTTTTTAGAAAAAGTAAGGTTTTTTAGAAAAAGTTAGTTTTGGTATAAGTTAGGTTTTTTCGAAAAAGTTAGTTTTGGTATAAGTTAGGTTTTTTCGAAAAAGTTAGTTTTGGTATAAGTTAGGTTTTTATGAAAAAGTTAGGTTTTTTCGAAAAAGTTAGTTTTGGTATAAGTTAGGTTTTTTCGAAAAAGTTAGTTTTGGTATAAGTTAGGTTTTTAAGAAAAAGTTAGTTTTGATATAAGTTAGGTTTTTAAGAAAAAGTTAGTTTTGGTATAAGTTAGGTTTTTTCGAAAAAGTTAGTTTTGGTATAAATTAGGTTTTTTCGAAAAAGTTAGTTTTGGTATAAGTTAGGTTTTTTTAGAAAAAGTTAGTTTTGGTATAAGTTAGGTTTTTTCGAAAAAGTTAGTTTTGGTATAAGTTAGGTTTTTAAGAAAAAGTTAGTTTTGGTATAAGTTAGGTTTTTTCGAAAAAGTTAGTTTTGGTATAAGTTAGGTTTTTTCGAAAAAGTTAGTTTTGGTATAAGTTAGGTTTTTTAGAAAAAGTTAGTTTTGGTATAAGTTAGGTTTTTATGAAAAAGTTAGGTTTTTTCGAAAAAGTTAGTTTTGGTAAAAGTTAGGTTTTTAAGAAAAAGTTAGTTTTGGTATAAGTTAGGTTTTTTCGAAAAAGTTAGTTTTGGTATAAGTTAGGTTTTTTAGAAAAAGTTAGTTTTGGTATAAGTTAGGTTTTTATGAAAAAGTTAGGTTTTTTCGAAAAAGTTAGTTTTGGTAAAAGTTAGGTTTTTAAGAAAAAGTTAGTTTTGGTATAAGTTAGGTTTTTTCGAAAAAGTTAGTTTTGGTATAATTTAGGTTTTTAAGAAAAAGTTAGTTTTGGTATAAGTTAGGTTTTTTCGAAAAAGTTAGTTTTGGTATAAGTTAGGTTTTTTCGAAAAAGTTAGTTTTGGTATAAGTTAGGTTTTTTAGAAAAAGTTAGTTTTGGTATAAGTTAGGTTTTTATGAAAAAGTTAGGTTTTTTCGAAAAAGTTAGTTTTGGTAAAAGTTAGGTTTTTTCGAAAAAGTAAGGTTTTTTAGAAAAAGTTAGTTTTGGTATAAGTTAGGTTTTTAAGAAAAAGTTAGTTTTGGTATAAGTTAGGTTTTTTTAGAAAAAGTTAGTTTTGGTATAAGTTAGGTTTTTTTAGAAAAAGTTAGTTTTGGTATAAGTTAGGTTTTTTAGAAAAAGTTAGTTTTGGTATAAGTTAGGTTTTTTCGAAAAAGTTAGTTTTGGTATAAGTTAGGTTTTTTCGAAAAAGTTAGTTTTGGTATAAGTTAGGTTTTTTAGAAAAAGTTAGTTTTGGTATAAGTTAGGTTTTTTCGAAAAAGTTAGTTTTGGTATAAGTTAGGTTTTTTCGAAAAAGTTAGTTTTGGTATAAATTAGGTTTTTTCGAAAAAGTTAGTTTTGGTATAAGTTAGGTTTTTTTAGAAAAAGTTAGTTTTGGTATAAGTTAGGTTTTTTTAGAAAAAGTTAGTTTTGGTATAAGTTAGGTTTTTTAGAAAAAGTTAGTTTTGGTATAAGTTAGGTTTTTTAGAAAAAGTTAGTTTTGGTATAAGTTAGGTTTTTATGAAAAAGTTAGGTTTTTTCGAAAAAGTTAGTTTTGGTATAAGTTAGGTTTTTTCGAAAAAGTAAGGTTTTTTAGAAAAAGTTAGTTTTGGTATAAGTTAGGTTTTTTCGAAAAAGTTAGTTTTGGTATAAGTTAGGTTTTTTAGAAAAAGTTAGTTTTGGTATAAGTTAGGTTTTTTCGAAAAAGTTAGTTTTGGTATAAATTAGGTTTTTTCGAAAAAGTTAGTTTTGGTAAAAGTTAGGTTTTTTCGAAAAAGTTAGTTTTGGTATAAGTTAGGTTTTTTCGAAAAAGTTAGTTTTGGTATAAGTTAGGTTTTTAAGAAAAAGTTAGTTTTGGTATAAGTTAGGTTTTTTAGAAAAAGTTAGTTTTGGTATAAGTTAGGTTTTTTAGAAAAAGTTAGTTTTGGTATAAGTTAGGTTTTTTCGAAAAAGTTAGTTTTGGTATAAGTTAGGTTTTTTCGAAAAAGTTAGTTTTGGTATAAGTTAGGTTTTTTCGAAAAAGTTAGTTTTGGTATAAGTTAGGTTTTTTAGAAAAAGTTAGTTTTGGTATAAGTTAGGTTTTTTTGAAAAAGTTAGTTTTGGTATAAGTTAGGTTTTTTAGAAAAAGTTAGTTTTGGTATAAGTTAGGTTTTTTAGAAAAAGTTAGTTTTGGTATAAATTAGGTTTTTTAGAAAAAGTTAGTTTTGGTATAAGTTATTTTTTTTCGAAAAAGTTAGTTTTAGTATGAGTTAGGTTTTTTCGAAAAAGTTAGTTTTGGTATAAGTTAGGTTTTTTCGAAAAAGTTAGTATTGGTATAAGTAAGGTTTTTTCGAAAAAGTTAGTTTTGGTATAAGTTAGGTTTTTGAGAAAAAGTTAGTTTTGGTATAAGTTAGGTTTTTTCGAAAAAGTTAGTTTTGGTATAAATTAGGTTTTTGAGAAAAAGTTAGTTTTGGTAAAAGTTAGGTTTTTTCGAAAAAGTTAGGTTTTTTAGAAAAAGTTAGTTTTGGTTTAAGTTAGGTTTTTTCCGAAAAAGTTAGTTTTGGTATAAGTTAGGTTTTTACGAAAAAGTTAGTTTTGGTATAAGTTAGGTTTTTTCGAAAAAGTTAGTTTTGGTATGAGTTAGGTTTTTTCGAAAAAGTTAGTTTTGGTATAAATTAGGTTTTTTCGAAAAAGTTAGTTTTGGTATAAGTTAGGTTTTTTAGAAAAAGTTAGTTTTGGTATAAGTTAGGTTTTTTAGAAAAAGTTAGTTTTGGTATAAGTTAGGTTTTTTAGAAAAAGTTAGTTTTGGTATAAATTAGGTTTTTTCGAAAAAGTTAGTTTTGGTATAAGTTAGGTTTTTGAGAAAAAGTTAGGTTTTTTATAAGTTAGGTTTTTTCGAAAAAGTTAGTTTTGGTATGAGTTAGGTTTTTTCGAAAAAGTTAGTTTTGGTATAAGTTAGATTTTTGAGAAAAAGTTAGTTTTGGTATAAATTAGGTTTTTTAGAAAAAGTTAGTTTTGGTATAAGTTATTTTTTTTCGAAAAAGTTAGTTTTAGTATGAGTTAGGTTTTTTCGAAAAAGTTAGTTTTGGTATAAGTTAGGTTTTTTCGAAAAAGTTAGTATTGGTATAAGTAAGGTTTTTTCGAAAAAGTTAGTTTTGGTATAAGTTAGGTTTTTGAGAAAAAGTTAGTTTTGGTATAAGTTAGGTTTTTTCGAAAAAGTTAGTTTTGGTATAAATTAGGTTTTTGAGAAAAAGTTAGTTTTGGTAAAAGTTAGGTTTTTTCGAAAAAGTTAGGTTTTTTAGAAAAAGTTAGTTTTGGTTTAAGTTAGGTTTTTTCCGAAAAAGTTAGTTTTGGTATAAGTTAGGTTTTTACGAAAAAGTTAGTTTTGGTATAAGTTAGGTTTTTTCGAAAAAGTTAGTTTTGGTATGAGTTAGGTTTTTTCGAAAAAGTTAGTTTTGGTATAAATTAGGTTTTTTAGAAAAAGTTAGTTTTGGTATAAGTTAGGTTTTTTAGAAAAAGTTAGTTTTGGTATAAGTTAGGTTTTTTAGAAAAAGTTAGTTTTGGTATAAGTTAGGTTTTTTAGAAAAAGTTAGTTTTGGTATAAATTAGGTTTTTTCGAAAAAGTTAGTTTTGGTATAAGTTAGGTTTTTGAGAAAAAGTTAGGTTTTTTATAAGTTAGGTTTTTTCGAAAAAGTTAGTTTTGGTATGAGTTAGGTTTTTTCGAAAAAGTTAGTTTTGGTATAAGTTAGGTTTTTGAGAAAAAGTTAGTTTTGGTATAAGTTAGGTTTTTTCGAAAAAGTTAGTTTTGGTATAAATTAGGTTTTTGAGAAAAAGTTAGTTTTGGTTTAAGTTAGGTTTTTTCGAAAAAGTTAGTTTTGGTATAAGTTAGGTTTTTACGAAAAAGTTAGTTTTGGTATAAGTTAGGTTTTTTAGAAAAAGTTAGTTTTGGTATAAGTTAGGTTTTTTAGAAAAAGTTAGTTTTGGTATAAGTTAGGTTTTTTCGAAAAAGTTAGTTTTGGTATGAGTTAGGTTTTTTCGAAAAAGTTAGTTTTGGTATAAGTTAGGTTTTTTCGAAAAAGTTAGTATTGGTATAAGTAAGGTTTTTTCGAAAAAGTTAGTTTTGGTATAAGTTAGGTTTTTTAGAAAAAGTTAGTTTTGGTATAAATTAGGTTTTTTAGAAAAAGTTAGTATTGGTATAAGTTAGGTTTTTTAGAAAAAGTTAGTTTTGGTATAAATTAGGTTTTTTAGAAAAAGTTAGTTTTGGTATAAGTTATTTTTTTTCGAAAAAGTTAGTTTTGGTTTAAGTTAGGTTTTTTAGAAAAAGTTAGTTTTGGTATAAGTTAGGTTTTTACGAAAAAGTTAGTTTTGGTATAAGTTAGGTTTTTTAGAAAAAGTTAGTTTTGGTATAAGTTAGGTTTTTTAGAAAAAGTTAGTTTTGGTATAAGTTAGGTTTTTTCGAAAAAGTTAGTTTTGGTATGAGTTAGGTTTTTTCGAAAAAGTTAGTTTTGGTATAAGTTAGGTTTTTTAGAAAAAGTTAGTTTTGGTATAAGTTAGGTTTTTTAGAAAAAGTTAGTTTTGGTATAAGTTAGGTTTTTTAGAAAAAGTTAGTTTTGGTATAAATTAGGTTTTTTAGAAAAAGTTAGTTTTGGTATAAGTTATTTTTTTTCGAAAAAGTTAGTTTTGGTATAAGTTAGGTTTTTTCGAAAAAGTTAGTTTTGGTATGAGTTAGGTTTTTTCGAAAAAGTTAGTTTTGGTATAAGTTAGGTTTTTTCGAAAAAGTTAGTATTGGTATAAGTAAGGTTTTTTCGAAAAAGTTAGTTTTGGTATAAGTTAGCTTTTTGAGAAAAAGTTAGTTTTGGTATAAGTTAGGTTTTTTCGAAAAAGTTAGTTTTGGTATAAATTAGGTTTTTGAGAAAAAGTTAGTTTTGGTTTAAGTTAGGTTTTTTCGAAAAAGTTAGTTTTGGTATAAGTTAGGTTTTTACGAAAAAGTTAGTTTTGGTATAAGTTAGGTTTTTTAGAAAAAGTTAGTTTTGGTATAAGTTAGGATTTTTAGAAAAAGTTAGTTTTGGTATAAGTTAGGTTTTTTCGAAAAAGTTAGTTTTGGTATGAGTTAGGTTTTTTCGAAAAAGTTAGTTTTGGTATAAGTTAGGTTTTTTCGAAAAAGTTTTTATTGGTATAAGTTAGGTTTTTTAGAAAAAGTTAGTTTTGGTATAAGTTAGGTTTTTTCGAAAAAGTTAGTTTTGGTATAAATTAGGTTTTTTAGAAAAAGTTAGTTTTGGTATAAGTTAGGTTTTTTAGAAAAAGTTAATTTTGGTATAAATTAGGTTTTTTAGAAAAAGTTAGTTTTGGTATAAGTTATTTTTTTTCGAAAAAGTTAGTTTTGGTTTAAGTTAGGTTTTTTCGAAAAAGTTAGTTTTGGTATAAGTTAGGTTTTTACGAAAAAGTTAGTTTTGGTATAAGTTAGGTTTTTATGAAAAAGTTGGTTTTGGTATAAGTTAGGTTTTTATGAAAAAGTTAGTTTTGGTATAAGTTAGGTTTTTTCGAAAAAGTTAGTTTTGGTATGAGTTAGGTTTTTTCGAAAAAGTTAGTTTTGGTATAAGTTAGGTTTTTTCGAAAAAGTTAGTTTTGGTTTAAGTTAGGTTTTTTCGAAAAAGTTAGTTTTGGTATAAGTTAGGTTTTTACGAAAAAGTTAGTTTTGGTATAAGTTAGGTTTTTTCGAAAAAGTTAGTTTTGGTATAAGTTAGGATTTTTAGAAAAAGTTAGTTTTGGTATAAGTTAGGTTTTTTCGAAAAAGTTAGTTTTGGTATGAGTTAGGTTTTTTCGAAAAAGTTAGTTTTGGTATAAGTTAGGTTTTTTCGAAAAAGTTTTTATTGGTATAAGTTAGGTTTTTTCGAAAAAGTTAGTTTTGGTATAAGTTAGGTTTTTTAGAAAAAGTTAGTTTTGGTATAAGTTAGGTTTTTTAGAAAAAGTTAGTTTTGGTATAAGTTAGGTTTTTTAGAAAAAGTTAGTTTTGGTATAAATTAGGTTTTTTAGAAAAAGTTAGTTTTGGTATAAGTTATTTTTTTTCGAAAAAGTTAGTTTTGGTATAAGTTAGGTTTTTTCGAAAAAGTTAGTTTTGGTATGAGTTAGGTTTTTTCGAAAAAGTAAGTTTTGGTATAAGTTAGGTTTTTTCGAAAAAGTTAGTATTGGTATAAGTAAGGTTTTTTCGAAAAAGTTAGTTTTGGTATAAGTTAGCTTTTTGAGAAAAAGTTAGTTTTGGTATAAGTTAGGTTTTTTAGAAAAAGTTAGTTTTGGTATAAATTAGGTTTTTGAGAAAAAGTTAGTTTTGGTATGAGTTAGGTTTTTTCGAAAAAGTTAGTTTTGGTATAAGTTAGGTTTTTTAGAAAAAGTTAGTTTTGGTATAAGTTAGGTTTTTTTGAAAAAGTTAGTTTTGGTATAAGTTAGGTTTTTAAGAAAAAGTTAGTTTTGGTATAAGTTAGGTTTTTTAGAAAAAGTTAGTTTTGGTATAAGTTAGGTTTTTTAGAAAAAGTTAGTTTTGGTATAAGTTATTTTTTTTCGAAAAAGTTAGTTTTGGTATAAGTTAGGTTTTTTTGAAAAAGTTAGTTTTGGTATAAGTTAGGTTTTTAAGAAAAAGTTAGTATTGGTATAAGTTAGGTTTTTTAGAAAAAGTTAGTTTTGGTATAAGTTAGGTTTTTTAGAAAAAGTTAGTTTTGGTATAAGTTATTTTTTTTCGAAAAAGTTAGTTTTGGTATAAGTTAGGTTTTTTCGAAAAAGTTAGTTTTGGTATGAGTTAGGTTTTTTCGAAAAAGTAAGTTTTGGTATAAGTTAGGTTTTTTCGAAAAAGTTAGTATTGGTATAAGTAAGGTTTTTTCGAAAAAGTTAGTTTTGGTATAAGTTAGCTTTTTGAGAAAAAGTTAGTTTTGGTATAAGTTAGGTTTTTTAGAAAAAGTTAGTTTTGGTATAAATTAGGTTTTTGAGAAAAAGTTAGTTTTGGTATGAGTTAGGTTTTTTCGAAAAAGTTAGTTTTGGTATAAGTTAGGTTTTTTAGAAAAAGTTAGTTTTGGTATAAGTTAGGTTTTTTTGAAAAAGTTAGTTTTGGTATAAGTTAGGTTTTTTAGAAAAAGTTAGTTTTGGTATAAGTTAGGTTTTTTAGAAAAAGTTAGTTTTGGTATAAATTAGGTTTTTTAGAAAAAGTTAGTTTTGGTATAAGTTATTTTTTTTCGAAAAAGTTAGTTTTGGTATAAGTTAGGTTTTTATGAAAAAGTTAGTTTTGGTATAAGTTAGGTTTTTTAGAAAAAGTTAGTTTTGGTATAAGTTAGGTTTTTTAGAAAAAGTTAGTTTTGGTATAAGTTAGGTTTTTTCGAAAAAGTTAGTATTGGTATAAGTAAGGTTTTTTCGAAAAAGTTAGTTTTGGTATAAGTTAGGTTTTTTCGAAAAAGTTAGTTTTGGTATAAGTTAGGTTTTTTCGAAAAAGTTAGTTTTGGTATAAGTTAGGTTTTTATGAAAAAGTTAGTTTTGGTATAAGTTAGGTTTTTTAGAAAAAGTTAGTTTTGGTATAAGTTAGGTTTTTTCGAAAAAGTTAGTTTTGGTATAAGTTAGGTTTTTGAGAAAAAGTTAGTTTTGGTATAAGTTAGGTTATTTCGAAAAAGTTAGTTTTGGTATAAGTTAGGTTTTTTCGAAAAAGTTAGTTTTGGTATAAGTTAGGTTTTTTAGAAAAAGTTAGTTTTGGTATAAGTTAGGTTTTTTAGAAAAAGTTAGTTTTGGTATAAGTTAGGTTTTTTAGAAAAAGTTAGTTTTGGTATAAGTTAGGTTTTTTCGAAAAAGTAAGTTTTGGTATAAGTTAGGTTTTTTCGAAAAAGTTAGTTTTGGTATAAGTTAGGTTTTTTCGAAAAAGTTAGTTTTGGTATAAGTTAGGTTTTTTCGAAAAAGTTAGTTTTGGTATAAGTTAGGTTTTTTAGAAAAAGTAAGTTTTGGTATAAGTTAGGTTTTTTAGAAAAAGTTAGTTTTGGTACAAGTTAGGTTTTTTCGAAAAAGTTAGTATTGGTATAAGTTAGGTTTTTTCGAAAAAGTTAGTTTTGGTATAAGTTAGGTTTTTTCGAAAAAGTTAGTTTTGGTATAAGTTAGGTTTTTATGAAAAAGTTAGTTTTGGTATAAGTTAGGTTTTTTAGAAAAAGTTAGTTTTGGTATAAGTTAGGTTTTTATGAAAAAGTTAGTTTTGGTATAAGTTAGGTTTTTTAGAAAAAGTTAGTTTTGGTATAAGTTAGGTTTTTTCGAAAAAGTTAGTTTTGGTATAAGTTAGGTTTTTTCGAAAAAGTTAGTTTTAGTATAAGTTAGGTTTTTTCGAAAAAGTTAGTTTTGGTATAAGTTAGGTTTTTTCGAAAAAGTTAGTTTTGGTATAAGTTAGGTTTTTAAGAAAAAGTTAGTTTTGGTATAAGTTAGGTTTTTAAGAAAAAGTTAGTTTTGGTATAAGTTAGGTTTTTATGAAAAAGTTAGGTTTTTTCGAAAAAGTTAGTTTTGGTAAAAGTTAGGTTTTTATGAAAAAGTTAGTTTTGGTATAAGTTAGGTTTTTATGAAAAAGTTAGGTTTTTTCGAAAAAGTTAGTTTTGGTAAAAGTTAGGTTTTTTCGAAAAAGTAAGGTTTTTTAGAAAAAGTTAGTTTTGGTATAAGTTAGGTTTTTTCGAAAAAGTAAGTTTTGGTATAAGTTAGGTTTTTTCGAAAAAGTTAGTTTTGGTATAAGTTAGGTTTTTTCGAAAAAGTTAGTTTTGGTATAAGTTAGGTTTTTTCGAAAAAGTTAGTTTTGGTATAAGTTAGGTTTTTTCGAAAAAGTTAGTTTTGGTATAAGTTAGGTTTTTTAGAAAAAGTTAGTTTTGGTATAAGTTAGGTTTTTTAGAAAAAGTTAGTATTGGTATAAGTAAGGTTTTTTCGAAAAAGTTAGTTTTGGTATAAGTTAGGTTTTTTCGAAAAAGTTAGTTTTGGTATAAGTTAGGTTTTTTCGAAAAAGTTAGTTTTGGTATAAGTTAGGTTTTTATGAAAAAGTTAGTTTTGGTATAAGTTAGGTTTTTATGAAAAAGTTAGGTTTTTTCGAAAAAGTTAGTTTTGGTAAAAGTTAGGTTTTTTCGAAAAAGTTAGTTTTGGTATAAGTTAGGTTTTTTAGAAAAAGTTAGTTTTGGTATAAGTTAGGTTTTTTAGAAAAAGTTAGTTTTGGTATAAGTTAGGTTTTTATGAAAAAGTTAGTTTTGGTATAAGTTAGGTTTTTTAGAAAAAGTTAGTTTTGGTATAAGTTAGGTTTTTTCGAAAAAGTTAGTTTTGGTAAAAGTTAGGTTTTTTCGAAAAAGTAAGGTTTTTTCGAAAAAGTAAGTTTTGGTATAAGTTAGGTTTTTTCGAAAAAGTTAGTTTTGGTATAAGTTAGGTTTTTTCGAAAAAGTTAGTTTTGGTATAAGTTAGGTTTTTATGAAAAAGTTAGTTTTGGTATAAGTTAGGTTTTTTAGAAAAAGTTAGTTTTGGTATAAGTTAGGTTTTTATGAAAAAGTTAGTTTTGGTATAAGTTAGGTTTTTTAGAAAAAGTTAGTTTTGGTATAAGTTAGGTTTTTTAGAAAAAGTTAGTTTTGGTATAAGTTAGGTTTTTTAGAAAAAGTTAGTATTGGTATAAGTAAGGTTTTTTCGAAAAAGTTAGTTTTGGTATAAGTTAGGTTTTTTAGAAAAAGTTAGTTTTGGTAAAAGTTAGGTTTTTTCGAAAAAGTTAGTTTTGGTATAAGTTAGGTTTTTTCGAAAAAGTTAGTTTTGGTATAAGTTAGGTTTTTTAGAAAAAGTGAGTTTTGGTATAAGTTAGGTTTTTTCGAAAAAGTTAGTTTTTTTATAAGTTAGGTTTTTTCGAAAAAGTTAGTTTTGGTATGAGTTAGATTTTTTCGAGAAAGTTAGTTTTGGTATAAGTTAGGTTTTTTCGAAAAAGTTAGTATTGGTATAAGTCAGGTTTTTTAGAAAAAGTTAGTTTTGGTATAAGTTAGGTTTTTTAGAAAAAGTTAGTTTTGGTATAAGTTAGGTTTTTTAGAAAAAGTTAGTTTTGGTATAAGTTAGGTTTTTTAGAAAAAGTTAGTTTTGGTATAAGTTAGGTTTTTATGAAAAAGTTAGGTTTTTTCGAAAAAGTTAGTTTTGGTAAAAGTTAGGTTTTTTCGAAAAAGTTAGTTTTGGTATAAGTTAGGTTTTTGAGAAAAAGTTAGTTTTGGTATAAGTTAGGTTTTTAAGAAAAAGTTAGTTTTGGTATAAGTTAGGTTTTTTCGAAAAAGTTAGTTTTGGTAAAAGTTAGGTTTTTTCGAAAAAGTAAGGTTTTTAAGAAAAAGTTAGTTTTGGTATAAGTTAGGTTTTTTCGAAAAAGTTAGTTTTGGTATAAGTTAGGTTTTTAGAAAAAGTTAGGTTTTTTCGAAAAAGTTAGTTTTGGTATAAGTTAAGTTTTTAAGAAAAAGTTAGTTTTGGTATAAGTTAGGTTTTTTCGAAAAAGTTAGTTTTGGTATAAGTTAGGTTTTTTCGAAAAAGTTAGGTTTTTTAGAAAAAGTTAGTTTTGGTATAAGTTAGGTTTTTTCGAAAAAGTTAGTTTTGGTATAAGTTAGGTTTTTAAGAAAAAGTTAGTTTTGGTATAAGTTAGGTTTTTTCGAAAAAGTTAGTTTTGGTATAAGTTAGGTTTTTTAGAAAACGTTAGGTTTTTTCGAAAAAGTTAGTTTTGGTATAAGTTAGGTTTTATCGAAAAAGTTAGTTTTGGTATAAGTTAAGTTTTTAAGAAAAAGTTAGTTTTGGTATAAGTTAGGTGTTTTAGAAAAAGTTAGTTTTGGTATAAGTTAGGTTTTTTCGAAAAAGTTAGGTTTTTTCGAAAAAGTTAGTTTTGGTATAAGTTAGGTTTTTAAGAAAAAGTTAGTTTTGGTATAAGTTAGGTTTTTTCGAAAAAGTTAGTTTTGGTATAAGTTAGGTTTTTTAGAAAAAGTTAGATTTTTAAGAAAAAGTTAGTTTTGGTATAAGTTAGGTTTTTTTCGAAAAAGTTAGTTTTGGTATAAGTTAGGTTTTTATGAAAAAGTTAGTTTTGGTATAAGTTAGGTTTTTTAGAAAAAGTTAGATTTTTAAGAAAAAGTTAGTTTTGGTATAAGTTAGGTTTTTTTCGAAAAAGTTAGTTTTGGTATAAGTTAGGTTTTTGAGAAAAAGTTAGGTTTTTTATAATAAGTTAATTTTGGTAAAAGTTAGGTTTTTTAGAAAAAGTTAGGTTTTTTCGAAAAAGTTAGTTTTGGTATAAGTTAGGTTTTTTCAAAAAAGTTAGTTTTGGTATAAGTTAGGTTTTTTCGAAAAAGTTAGTTTTGGTACAAGTTAGGTTTTTGAGAAAAAGTTAGTTTTGGTATAAGTTAGGTTTTTAAGAAAAAGTTAGTTTTGGTATAAGTTAGGTTTTTTCGAAAAAGTTAGTTTTGGTATAAGTTAGGTTTTTATGAAAAAGTTAGGGTTTTTCGAAAAAGTTAGTTTTGGTAAAAGTTAGGTTTTTTCGAAAAAGTAAGGTTTTTTAGAAAAAGTTAGTTTTGGTATAAGTTAGGTTTTTTCGAAAAAGTTAGTTTTGGTATAAGTTAGGTTTTTAAGAAAAAGTTAGTTTTGGTATAAGTTAGCTTTTTTAGAAAAAGTTAGTTTTGGTATAAGTTAGGTTTTTGAGAAAAAGTTAGTTTTGGTATAAGTTAGGTTTTTTAGAAAAAGTTAGTTTTGGTATAAGTTAGGTTTTTTTCGAAAAAGTTAGTTTTGGTATAAGTTAGGTTTTTATGAAAAAGTTAGGTTTTTTCGAAAAAGTTAGTTTTGGTAAAAGTTAGGTTTTTAAGAAAAAGTTAGTTTTGGTATAAGTCAGGTTTTTTAGAAAAAGTTAGTTTTGGTATAAGTTAGGTTTTTTCGAAAAAGTTAGTTTTGGTATAAATTAGGTTTTTTCGAAAAAGTTAGTTTTGGTATAAGTTAGGTTTTTAAGAAAAAGTTAGTTTTGGTATAAGTTAGGTTTTTTAGAAAAAGTTAGTTTTGGTATAAGTTATTTTTTTGAGAAAAAGTTAGTTTTGGTATAAGTTAGGTTTTTAAGAAAAAGTTAGTTTTGGTATAAGTTAGGTTTTTGAGAAAAAGTAAGGTTTTTAAGAAAAAGTTAGTTTTGGTATAAGTTAGGTTTTTAAGAAAAAGTTAGGTTTTTAAGAAAAAGTTAATTTTGGTATAAGTTAGGTTTTTGCGAAAAAGTTAGGTTTTTTCGAAAAAGTTAGTTTTGGTATAAGTTAGGTTTTTTAGAAAAAGTTAGTTTTGGTATAAGTTAGGTTTTTTCGAAAAAGTTAGTTTTGGTTTAAGTTAGGTTTTAAAGAAAAAGTTAGATTTTTAAGAAAAAGTTAGGTTTTTAAGAAAAAGTTAGTTTTGGTATAAGTTAGGTTTTTGAGAAAAAGTTAGGTTTTTTCGAAAAAGTTAGTTTTGGTATAAGTTAGGTTTTTTAGAAAAAGTTAGGTTTTTTCGAAAAAGTTAGTTTTGGTATAAGTTAGGTTTTTTCGAAAAAGTTAGTTTTGGTATAAGTTAGGTTTTTTAGAAAAAGTTAGTTTTGGTATAAGTTAGGTTTTTGAGAAAAAGTTCGTTTTGGTATAAGTTAGGTTTTTAAGAAAAAGTTAGTTTTGGTATAAGTTAGGTTTTTTAGAAAAAGTTAGTTTTGGTATAAGTTAGGTTTTTAAGAAAAAGTTAGTTTTGGTATAAGTTAGGTTTTTTAGAAAAAGTTAGGTTTTTTAGAAAAAGTTAGTTTTGGTATAAGTTAGGTTTTTTCGAAAAAGTTAGTTTTGGTATAAGTTAGGTTTTTTCGAAAAAGTTCGTTTTGGTATAAGTTAGGTTTTTAAGAAAAAGTTAGTTTTGGTATAAGTTAGGTTTTTTCGAAAAAGTTAGTTTTGGTATAAGTTAGGTTTTTTTCGAAAAAGTTAGTTTTGGTATAAGTTAGGTTTTTATGAAAAAGTTAGGTTTTTTCGAAAAAGTTAGTTTTGGTAAAAGTTAGGTTTTTTCGAAAAAGTAAGGTTTTTTAGAAAAAGTTAGTTTTGGTATAAGTTAGGTTTTTTCGAAAAAGTTAGTTTTGGTATAAGTTAGGTTTTTAAGAAAAAGTTAGTTTTGGTATAAGTTAGGTTTTTTAGAAAAAGTTAGTTTTGGTATAAGTTAGGTTTTTGAGAAAAAGTTAGGTTTTTAAGAAAAAGTTAGTTTTGGTATAAGTTAGGTTTTTGAGAAAAAGTAAGGTTTTTAAGAAAAAGTTAGTTTTGGTATAAGTTAGGTTTTTATGAAAAAGTTAGTTTTGGTATAAGTTAGGTTTTTAAGAAAAAGTTAGTTTTGGTATAAGTTAGGTTTTTTCGAAAAAGTTAGTTTTGGTATAAGTTAGGTTTTTTCGAAAAAGTTAGTTTTGGTATAAGTAAGGTTTTTTCGAAAAAGTTAGTTTTGGTATAAGTTAGGTTTTTTCGAAAAAGTTAGTTTTGGTATAAGTTAGGTTTTTAAGAAAAAGTTAGTTTTGGTATAAGTTAGGTTTTTATGAAAAAGTTAGGTTTTTTAGAAAAAGTTAGTTTTGGTATAAGTAAGGTTTTTTCGAAAAAGTTAGTTTTGGTATAAGTAAGGTTTTTGAGAAAAAGTTAGTTTTGGTATAAGTTAGGTTTTTTAGAAAAAGTTAGTTTTGGTATAAGTTAGGTTTTTATGAAAAAGTTAGTTTTGGTATAAATTAGGTTCTTATGAAAAAGTTAGGTTTTTTCGAAAAAGTTAGTTTTGGTATAAGTTAGGTTTTTTAGAAAAAGTTAGGTTTTTTAGAAAAAGTTAGTTTTGGTATAAGTTAGGTTTTTATGAAAAAGTTAGTTTTGGTATAAGTTAGGTTTTTAAGAAAAAGTTAGTTTTGGTATAAGTTAGGTTTTCTCGAAAAAGTTAGTTTTGGTATAAGTTAGGTTTTTTCGAAAAAGTTAGTTTTGGTATAAGTAAGGTTTTTTCGAAAAAGTTAGTTTTGGTATAAGTTAGGTTTTTTCGAAAAAGTTAGTTTTGGTAAAAGTTAGGTTTTTAAGAAAAAGTTAGTTTTGGTATAAGTTAGGTTTTTATGAAAAAGTTAGTTTTGGTATAAATTAGGTTTTTATGAAAAAGTTAGGTTTTTTCGAAAAAGTTAGTTTTGGTATAAGTTAGGTTTTTTAGAAAAAGTTAGGTTTTTTCGAAAAAGTTAGCTTTGGTATAAGTTAGGTTTTTATGAAAAAGTTAGGTTTTTTAGAAAAAGTTAGTTTTGGTATAAGTTAGGTTTATATGAAAAAGTTAGTTTTGGTATAAGTTAGGTTTTTAAGAAAAAGTTAGTTTTGGTATAAGTAAGGTTTTTGAGAAAAAGTTAGTTTTGGTATAAGTTAGGTTTTTTAGAAAAAGTTAGTTTTGGTATAAGTTAGGTTTTTTCGAAAAAGTTAGTTTTGGTATAAGTTAGGTTTTTAAGAAAAAGTTAGTTTTGGTATAAGTTAGGTTTTTAAGAAAAAGTTAGTTTTGGTATAAGTTAGGTTTTTTCGAAAAAGTTAGTTTTGGTATAAGTTAGGTTTTTAAGAAAAAGTTAGTTTTGGTATAAGTTAGGTTTTTTCGAAAAAGTTAATTTTGGTATAAATTAGGTTTTTTCGAAAAAGTTAGTTTTGGTATAAGTTAGGTTTTTTCGAGAAAGTTAGTTTTGGTATAAGTTAGGTTTTTAAGAAAAAGTTAGTTTTGGTATAAGTTAGGTTTTTGAGAAAAAGTAAGGTTTTTAAGAAAAAGTTAGTTTTGGTATAAGTTAGGTTTTTTAGAAAAAGTTAGGTTTTTTCGAAAAAGTTAGTTTTGGTATAAGTTAGGTTTTTATGAAAAAGTTAGGTTTTTTAGAAAAAGTTAGGTTTTTTAGAAAAAGTTAGTTTTGGTATAAGTTAGGTTTTTATGAAAAAGTTAGTTTTGGTATAAGTTAGGTTTTTAAGAAAAAGTTAGTTTTGGTATAAGTTAGGTTTTTTCGAAAAAGTTAGTTTTGGTATAAGTTAGGTTTTTATGAAAAAGTTAGGTTTTTTCGAAAAAGTTAGTTTTGGTATAAGTTAGGTTTTTAAGAAAAAGTTAGTTTTGGTATAAGTTAGGTTTTTATGAAAAAGTTAGGTTTTTTCGAAAAAGTTAGTTTTGGTAAAAGTTAGGTTTTTTCGAAAAAGTAAGGTTTTTTAGAAAAAGTTAGTTTTGGTATAAGTTAGGTTTTTTCGAAAAAGTTAGTTTTGGTATAAGTTAGGTTTTTAAGAAAAAGTTAGTTTTGGTATAAGTTAGGTTTTTTCGAAAAAGTTAGTTTTGGTATAAGTTAGGTTTTTGAGAAAAAGTTAGTTTTGGTATAAGTTAGGTTTTTTAGAAAAAGTTAGTTTTGGTATAAGTTAGGTTTTTTCGAAAAAGTTAGTTTTGGTATAAGTTAGGTTTTTTCGAAAAAGTTAGTTTTGGTATAAATTAGGTTTTTTCGAAAAAGTTAGTTTTGGTATAAGTTAGGTTTTTTCGAAAAAGTTAGTTTTGGTATAAGTTAGGTTTTTATGAAAAAGTTAGGTTTTTTCGAAAAAGTTAGTTTTGGTATAAGTTAGGTTTTTATGAAAAAGTTAGTTTTGGTATAAGTTAGGTTTTTATGAAAAAGTTAGTTTTGGTATAAGTTAGGTTTTTAAGAAAAAGTTAGTTTTGGTATAAGTTAGGTTTTTATGAAAAAGTTAGGTTTTTTCGAAAAAGTTAGTTTTGGTAAAAGTTAGGTTTTTTCGAAAAAGTAAGGTGTTTTAGAAAAAGTTAGTTTTGGTATAAGTTAGGTTTTTTCGAAAAAGTTAGTTTCGGTATAAGTTAGGTTTTTTCGAAAAAGTTAGTTTTGGTATAAGTTAGGTTTTTGAGAAAAAGTTAGTTTTGGTATAAGTTAGGTTTTTTAGAAAAAGTTAGTTTTGGTATAAGTTAGGTTTTTTCGAAAAAGTTAGTTTTGGTATAAGTTAGGTTTTTTCGAAAAAGTTAGTTTTGGTATAAATTAGGTTTTTTCGAAAAAGTTAGTTTTGGTATAAGTTAGGTTTTTTCGAGAAAGTTCGTTTTGGTATAAGTTAGGTTTTTAAGAAAAAGTTAATTTTGGTATAAGTTAGGTTTTTCAGAAAAAGTAAGGTTTTTAAGAAAAAGTTAGTTTTGGTATAAGTTAGGTTTTTTCGAAAAAGTTAGTTTTGGTATAAGTTAGGTTTTTATGAAAAAGTTAGGTTTTTTCGAAAAAGTTAGTTTTGGTATAAGTTAGGTTTTTATGAAAAAGTTAGTTTTGGTATAAGTTAGGTTTTTATGAAAAAGTTAGTTTTGGTATAAGTTAGGTTTTTAAGAAAAAGTTAGTTTTGGTATAAGTTAGGTTTTTATGAAAAAGTTAGGTTTTTTCGAAAAAGTTAGTTTTGGTAAAAGTTAGGTTTTTTCGAAAAAGTAAGGTTTTTTAGAAAAAGTTAGTTTTGGTATAAGTTAGGTTTTTTCGAAAAAGTTAGTTTCGGTATAAGTTAGGTTTTTTCGAAAAAGTTAGTTTTGGTATAAGTTAGGTTTTTGAGAAAAAGTTAGTTTTGGTATAAGTTAGGTTTTTTAGAAAAAGTTAGTTTTGGTATAAGTTAGGTTTTTTCGAAAAAGTTAGTTTTGGTATAAGTTAGGTTTTTTCGAAAAAGTTAGTTTTGGTATAAATTAGGTTTTTTCGAAAAAGTTAGTTTTGGTATAAGTTAGGTTTTTTCGAGAAAGTTCGTTTTGGTATAAGTTAGGTTTTTAAGAAAAAGTTAATTTTGGTATAAGTTAGGTTTTTCAGAAAAAGTAAGGTTTTTAAGAAAAAGTTAGTTTTGGTATAAGTTAGGTTTTTAAGAAAAAGTTAGTTTTGGTATAAGTTAGGTTTTTATGAAAAAGTTAGGTTTTTTCGAAAAAGTTAGTTTTGGTATAAGTTAGGTTTTTATGAAAAAGTTAGTTTTGGTATAAGTTAGGTTTTTATGAAAAAGTTAGTTTTGGTATAAGTTAGGTTTTTAAGAAAAAGTTAGTTTTGGTATAAGTTAGGTTTTTATGAAAAAGTTAGGTTTTTTCGAAAAAGTTAGTTTTGGTAAAAGTTAGGTTTTTTCGAAAAAGTAAGGTTTTTTAGAAAAAGTTAGTTTTGGTATAAGTTAGGTTTTTTCGAAAAAGTTAGTTTCGGTATAAGTTAGGTTTTTTCGAAAAAGTTAGTTTTGGTATAAGTTAGGTTTTTGAGAAAAAGTTAGTTTTGGTATAAGTTAGGTTTTTTAGAAAAAGTTAGTTTTGGTATAAGTTAGGTTTTTTCGAAAAAGTTAGTTTTGGTATAAGTTAGGTTTTTTCGAAAAAGTTAGTTTTGGTATAAATTAGGTTTTTTCGAAAAAGTTAGTTTTGGTATAAGTTAGGTTTTTTCGAGAAAGTTCGTTTTGGTATAAGTTAGGTTTTTAAGAAAAAGTTAATTTTGGTATAAGTTAGGTTTTTCAGAAAAAGTAAGGTTTTTAAGAAAAAGTTAGTTTTGGTATAAGTTAGGTTTTTAAGAAAAAGTTAGTTTTGGTATAAGTTAGGTTTTTATGAAAAAGTTAGGTTTTTTCGAAAAAGTTAGTTTTGGTATAAGTTAGGTTTTTATGAAAAAGTTAGTTTTGGTATAAGTTAGGTTTTTATGAAAAAGTTAGTTTTGGTATAAGTTAGGTTTTTAAGAAAAAGTTAGTTTTGGTATAAGTTAGGTTTTTATGAAAAAGTTAGGTTTTTTCGAAAAAGTTAGTTTTGGTAAAAGTTAGGTTTTTTCGAAAAAGTAAGGTTTTTTAGAAAAAGTTAGTTTTGGTATAAGTTAGGTTTTTTCGAAAAAGTTAGTTTCGGTATAAGTTAGGTTTTTTCGAAAAAGTTAGTTTTGGTATAAGTAAGGTTTTTGAGAAAAAGTTAGTTTTGGTATAAGTTAGGTTTTTTAGAAAAAGTTAGTTTTGGTATAAGTTTGGTTTTTTCGAAAAAGTTAGTTTTGGTATAAGTTAGGTTTTTAAGAAAAAGTTAGTTTTGGTATAAGTTAGGTTTTTATGAAAAAGTTAGTTTTGGTATAAATTAGGTTTTTATGAAAAAGTTAGGTTTTTTCGAAAAAGTTAGTTTTGGTATAAGTTAGGTTTTTAAGAAAAAGTTAGTTTTGGTATAAGTTAGGTTTTTTCGAAAAAGTTAGTTTTGGTATAAGTTAGGTTTTTAAGAAAAAGTTAGTTTTGGTATAAGTTAGGTTTTTTCGAAAAAGTTAGTTTTGGTATAAATTAGGTTTTTTCGAAAAAGTTAGTTTTGGTATAAGTTAGGTTTTTTCGAGAAAGTTAGTTTTGGTATAAGTTAGGTTTTTAAGAAAAAGTTAGTTTTGGTATAAGTTAGGTTTTTGAGAAAAAGTAAGGTTTTTAAGAAAAAGTTAGTTTTGGTATAAGTTAGGTTTTTTAGAAAAAGTTAGGTTTTTTCGAAAAAGTTAGTTTTGGTATAAGTTAGGTTTTTATGAAAAAGTTAGGTTTTTTAGAAAAAGTTAGTTTTGGTATAAGTTAGGTTTTTATGAAAAAGTTAGGTTTTTTCGAAAAAGTTAGTTTTGGTATAAGTTAGGTTTTTATGAAAAAGTTAGTTTTGGTATAAGTTAAGTTTTTAAAGAAAAGTTAGTTTTGGTATAAGTTAGGTTTTTATGAAAAAGTTAGGTTTTTTCGAAAAAGTTAGTTTTGGTAAAAGTTAGGTTTTTTCGAAAAAGTAAGGTTTTTTAGAAAAAGTTAGTTTTGGTATAAGTTAGGTTTTTTCGAAAAAGTTAGTTTCGGTATAAGTTAGGTTTTTTCGAAAAAGTTAGTTTTGGTATAAGTTAGGTTTTTCCAAAAAAATTAGTTTTGGTATAAGTTAGGTTTTTAAGAAAAAGTTAGTTTTGGTATCAGTTAGGTTTTTTCGAAAAAGTTAGTTTTAGTATAAGTTAGGTTTTTAAGAAAAAGTTAGTTTTGGTATAAGTTAGGTTTTTTCGAAAAAGTTAGTTTTGGTATAAATTAGGTTTTTTCGAAAAAGTTAGTTTTGGTATAAGTTAGGTTTTTTCGAGAAAGTTAGTTTTGGTATAAGTTAGGTTTTTAAGAAAAAGTTAGTTTTGGTATAAGTTAGGTTTTTGAGAAAAAGTAAGGTTTTTAAGAAAAAGTTAATTTTGGTATAAGTTAGGTTTTTTCGAAAAAGTTAGTTTCGGTATAAGTTAGGTTTTTTCGAAAAAGTTAGTTTTGCTATAAGTTAGGTTTTTTCGAAAAAGTTAGTTTTGGTATAAGTTAGGTTTTTTCGAAAAAGTTAGTTTTGGTATAAGTTAGGTTTTTTCGAAAAAGTTAGTTTTGGTATAAGTTAGGTTTTTTCGAAAAAGTTAGTTTTGGTATAAGTTAGGTTTTTATGAAAAAGTTAGGTTTTTTCGAAAAAGTTAGTTTTGGTAAAAGTTAGGTTTTTTCGAAAAAGTAAGGTTTTTTAGAAAAAGTTAGTTTTGGTATAAGTTAGGTTTTTTCTTAAAAGTTAGTTTCGGTATAAGTTAGGTTTTTTCGAAAAAGTTAGTTTTGGTATAAGTTAGGTTTTTTCGAAAAAGTTAGTTTTGGTATAAGTTAGGTTTTTTCGAAAAAGTTAGTATTGGTATAAGTAAGGTTTTTTCGAAAAAGTTAGTTTTGGTATAAGTTAGGTTTTTTCGAAAAAGTTAGTTTTGGTATAAGTTAGGTTTTTAAGAAAAAGTTAGTTTTGGTATAAGTTAGGTTTTTTCGAAAAAGTTAGTTTTGGTATAAGTTAGGTTTTCGAGAAAAAGTTAGTTTTGGTATAAGTTAGGTTTTTTCGAAAAAGTTAGTTTTGGTATAATTTAGGTTTTTTCGAAAAAGTAAGGTTTTTTAGAAAAAGTTAGTTTTGGTATAAGTTAGGTTTTTTCGAAAAAGTTAGTTTTGGTATAAGTTAGGTTTTTTCGAAAAAGTTAGTTTTGGTATAAGTTAGGTTTTTATGAAAAAGTTAGGTTTTTTCGAAAAAGTTAGTTTTGGTATAAGTTAGGTTTTTTCGAAAAAGTTAGTTTTGGTATAAGTTAGGTTTTTGAGAAAAAGTTAGTTTTGGTATAAGTTAGGTTTTTTCGAAAAAGTTAGTTTTGGTATAATTTAGGTTTTTTCGAAAAAGTTAGTTTTGGTATAAATTAGGTTTTTTCGAAAAAGTTAGTTTTGGTATAAGTTAGGTTTTTGAGAAAAAGTTAGTTTTGGTATAAGTTAGGTTTTTTAGAAAAAGTTAGTTTTGGTATAAGTTAGGTTTTTGAGAAAAAGTTAGTTTTGGTATAAGTTAGGTTTTTATGAAAAAGTTAGGTTTTTTCGAAAAAGTTAGTTTTGGTAGAAGTTAGGTTCTTTCGAAAAAGTTAGTTTTGGTATAAGTTAGGTTTTTTCGAAAAAGTTAGTTTTGGTATAAGTTAGGTTTTTTAGAAAAAGTTAGTTTTGGTATAAGTTAGGTTTTTGAGAAAAAGTTAGTTTTGGTATAAGTTAGGTTTTTTAGAAAAAGTTAGTTTTGGTATAAGTTAGGTTTTTTCGGAAAAGTTAGTTTTGGTATAAGTTAGGTTTTTTCGAAAAAGTTAGTTTTGGTATAAATTAGGTTTTTTCGAAAAAGTTAGTTTTGGTATAAGTTAGGTTTTTTCGAAAAAGTTAGTTTTGGTATAAGTTAGGTTTTTTAGAAAAAATTAGTTTTGGTATAAGTTAGGTTTTTTCGAAAAAGTTAGTTTTGGTATAAGTTAGGTTTTTTCGAAAAAGTTAGTTTTGGTATAAGTTAGGTTTTTTCGAAAAAGTTAGTTTTGGTATAAGTTAGGTTTTTTCGAAAAAGTTAGTTTTGGTATAAATTAGGTTTTTTCGAAAAAGTTAGTTTTGGTATAAGTTAGGTTTTTTCGAAAAAGTTAGTTTTGGTATAAGTTAGGTTTTTTAGAAAAAATTAGTTTTGGTATAAGTTAGGTTTTTTCGAAAAAGTTAGTTTTGGTATAAGTTAGGTTTTTTCGAAAAAGTTAGTTTTGGTATAAGTTAGGTTTTTTAGAAAAAGTTAGTTTTGGTATAATTTAGGTTTTTTCGAAAAAGTAAGGTTTTTTAGAAAAAGTTAGTTTTGGTATAAGTTAGGTTTTTTAGAAAAAGTTAGTTTTGGTATAAGTTAGGTTTTTTCGAAAAAGTTAGTTTTGGTATAAGTTAGGTTTTTTAGAAAAAATTAGTTTTGGTATAAGTTAGGTTTTTTAGAAAAAGTTAGTTTTGGTATAAGTTAGGTTTTTTCGAAAAAGTTAGTTTTGGTATAAGTTAGGTTTTTTAGAAAAAGTTAGTTTTGGTATAATTTAGGTTTTTTCGAAAAAGTAAGGTTTTTTAGAAAAAGTTAGTTTTGGTATAAGTTAGGTTTTTTAGAAAAAGTTAGTTTTGGTATAAGTTAGGTTTTTTCGAAAAAGTTAGTTTTGGTATAAGTTAGGTTTTTTCGAAAAAGTTAGTTTTGGTATAAGTTAGGTTTTTATGAAAAAGTTAGGTTTTTTCGAAAAAGTTAGTTTTGGTATAAGTTAGGTTTTTTCGAAAAAGTTAGTTTTGGTATAAGTTAGGTTTTTGAGAAAAAGTTAGTTTTGGTATAAGTTAGGTTTTTTCGAAAAAGTTAGTTTTGGTATAAATTAGGTTTTTTCGAAAAAGTTAGTTTTGGTATAAGTTAGGTTTTTGAGAAAAAGTTAGTTTTGGTATAAGTTAGGTTTTTTCGAAAAAGTTAGTTTTGGTATAAGTTAGGTTTTTTCGAAAAAGTTAGTTTTGGTATAAGTTAGGTTTTTATGAAAAAGTTAGGTTTTTTCGAAAAACTTAGTTTTGGTATAAGTTAGGTTTTTTCGAAAAAGTTAGTTTTGGTATAAGTTAGGTTTTTTCGAAAAAGTTAGTTTTGGTATAAGTTAGGTTTTTTAGAAAAAGTTAGTTTTGGTATAAGTTAGGTTTTTGAGAAAAAGTTAGTTTTGGTATAAGTTAGGTTTTTTAGAAAAAGTTAGTTTTGGTATAAGTTAGGTTTTTTCGAAAAAGTTAGTTTTGGTATAAGTTAGGTTTTTTCGAAAAAGTTAGTTTTGGTATAAATTAGGTTTTTTCGAAAAAGTTAGTTTTGGTATAAGTTAGGTTTTTTCGAAAAAGTTAGTTTTGGTATAAGTTAGGTTTTTATGAAAAAGTTAGGTTTTTTCGAAAAAGTTAGTTTTGGTATAAGTTAGGTTTTTTCGAAAAAGTTAGTTTTGGTATAAGTTAGGTTTTTGAGAAAAAGTTAGTTTTGGTATAAGTTAGGTTTTTTCGAAAAAGTTAGTTTTGGTATAAGTTAGGTTTTTTCGAAAAAGTTAGTTTTGGTATAAATTAGGTTTTTTAGAAAAAGTTAGTTTTGGTATAAGTTAGGTTTTTGAGAAAAAGTTAGTTTTGGTATAAGTTAGGTTTTTTCGAAAAAGTTAGTTTTGGTATAAGTTAGGTTTTTGAGAAAAAGTTAGTTTTGGTATAAGTTAGGTTTTTATGAAAAAGTTAGGTTTTTTCGAAAAAGTTAGTTTTGGTATAAGTTAGGTTTTTTCGAAAAAGTTAGTTTTGGTATAAGTTAGGTTTTTTAGAAAAAGTTAGTTTTGGTATAAGTTAGGTTTTTTCGAAAAAGTTAGTTTTGGTATAAGTTAGGTTTTTTCGAAAAAGTTAGTTTTGGTATAAATTAGGTTTTTTCGAAAAAGTTAGTTTTGGTATAAGTTAGGTTTTTTCGAAAAAGTTAGTTTTGGTATAAGTTAGGTTTTTTAGAAAAAATTAGTTTTGGTATAAGTTAGGTTTTTTCGAAAAAGTTAGTTTTGGTATAAGTTAGGTTTTTTCGAAAAAGTTAGTTTTGGTATAAGTTAGGTTTTTTCGAAAAAGTTAGTTTTGGTATAAGTTAGGTTTTTTCGAAAAAGTTAGTTTTGGTATAAATTAGGTTTTTTCGAAAAAGTTAGTTTTGGTATAAGTTAGGTTTTTTCGAAAAAGTTAGTTTTGGTATAAGTTAGGTTTTTTCGAAAAAGTTAGTTTTGGTATAAGTTAGGTTTTTTCGAAAAAGTTAGTTTTGGTATAAGTTAGGTTTTTAAGAAAAAGTTAGTTTTGGTATAAGTTAGGTTTTTTCGAAAAAGTTAGTTTTGGTATAAGTTAGGTTTTTTAGAAAAAGTTAGTTTTGGTATAATTTAGGTTTTTTCGAAAAAGTAAGGTTTTTTAGAAAAAGTTAGTTTTGGTATAAGTTAGGTTTTTTAGAAAAAGTTAGTTTTGGTATAAGTTAGGTTTTTTCGAAAAAGTTAGTTTTGGTATAAGTTAGGTTTTTTCGAAAAAGTTAGTTTTGGTATAAGTTAGGTTTTTATGAAAAAGTTAGGTTTTTTCGAAAAAGTTAGTTTTGGTATAAGTTAGGTTTTTTCGAAAAAGTTAGTTTTGGTATAAGTTAGGTTTTTGAGAAAAAGTTAGTTTTGGTATAAGTTAGGTTTTTTCGAAAAAGTTAGTTTTGGTATAATTTAGGTTTTTTCGAAAAAGTTAGTTTTGGTATAAATTAGGTTTTTTCGAAAAAGTTAGTTTTGGTATAAGTTAGGTTTTTGAGAAAAAGTTAGTTTTGGTATAAGTTAGGTTTTTTCGAAAAAGTTAGTTTTGGTATAAGTTAGGTTTTTTCGAAAAAGTTAGTTTTGGTATAAGTTAGGTTTTTATGAAAAAGTTAGGTTTTTTCGAAAAATTTAGTTTTGGTATAAGTTAGGTTTTTTCGAAAAAGTTAGTTTTGGTATAAGTTAGGTTTTTTCGAAAAAGTTAGTTTTGGTATAAGTTAGGTTTTTTAGAAAAAGTTAGTTTTGGTATAAGTTAGGTTTTTGAGAAAAAGTTAGTTTTGGTATAAGTTAGGTTTTTTAGAAAAAGTTAGTTTTGGTATAAGTTAGGTTTTTTCGAAAAAGTTAGTTTTGGTATAAGTTAGGTTTTTTCGAAAAAGTTAGTTTTGGTATAAATTAGGTTTTTTCGAAAAAGTTAGTTTTGGTATAAGTTAGGTTTTTTCGAAAAAGTTAGTTTTGGTATAAGTTAGGTTTTTTAGAAAAAATTAGTTTTGGTATAAGTTAGGTTTTTTCGAAAAAGTTAGTTTTGGTATAAGTTAGGTTTTTTCGAAAAAGTTAGTTTTGGTAAAAGTTAGGTTTTTTCGAAAAAGTTAGTTTTGGTATAAGTTAGGTTTTTTCGAAAAAGTTAGGTTTTTTAGAAAAAGTTAGTTTTGGTAAAAGTTAGGTTTTTTCGAAAAAGTTAGGTTTGTTAGAAAAAGTAAGTTTTGGTATAAGTTAGGATTTTAAGAAAAAGTTTGCTTTGGTATAAGTTAGGTTTTTTAGAAAAAGTTAGTTTTGGTATAAGTTAGGTTTTTTCGAAAAAGTTAGCTTTGGTATAAGTTAAATTATTTCGAAAAAGTTAGTTTTGGTATAAGTTAGGTTTTTAAGAAAAAGTTAGCTTTGGTATAAGTTAGGTTTTTTCGAAAAAGTTAGTTTTGGTATAAGTTAGGTTTTTTCGAAAAAGTTAGTTTTGGTATAAGTTAGGTTTTTTAGAAAAAGTTAGTTTTGGTATAAGTTAGGTTTTTTCGAAAAAGTTAGTTTTGGTAAAAGTTAGGTTTTTTCGAAAAAGTTAGTTTTGGTATAAGTTAGGTTTTTTCGAAAAAGTTAGGTTTTTTAGAAAAAGTTAGTTTTGGTAAAAGTTAGGTTTTTTCGAAAAAGTTAGGTTTGTTAGAAAAAGTAAGTTTTGGTATAAGTTAGGATTTTAAGAAAAAGTTAGCTTTGGTATAAGTTAGGTTTTTAAGAAAAAGTTAGTATTGGTATAAGTTAGGTTTTTTCGAAAAAGTAAGGTTTTTTCGAAAAAGTTAGTTTTGGTATAAGTTAGGTTTTTAAGAAAAAGTTAGTTTTGGTATAAGTTAGGTTTTTAAGATAAAGTTAGGTTTTTAAGAAAAAGTTAGTTTTGGTATAAGTTAGGTTTTTTCGAAAAAGTAAGGTTTTTTCGAAAAAGTTAGTTTTGGTATAAGTTAGGTTTTTAAGAAAAAGTTAGTTTTGGTATAAGTTAGGTTTTTATGAAAAAGTTAGGTTTTTTCGAAAAAATTAATTTTGGTATAAGTTAGGTTTTTTCGAAAAAGTTAGTATTGGTATAAGTTAGGTTTTTTCGAAAAAGTAAGGTTTTTTCGAAAAAGTAAGTTTTGGTATAAGTTAGGTTTTTAAGAAAAAGTTAGTTTTGGTATAAGTTAGGTTTTTAAGAAAAAGTTAGGTTTTTAAGAAAAAGTTAGTTTTGGTATAAGTTAGGTTTTTTAGAAAAAGTTAGGTTTTTTAGAAAACGTTAGTTTTGGTATAAGTTAGGTTTTTTCGAAAAAGTTAGTATTGGTATAAGTTAGGTTTTTTAGAAAAAGTTAGGTTTTTTCGAAAAAGTTAGTTTTGGTATAAGTTAGGTTTTTTCAAAAAAGTTAGTTTTGGTATAAGTTAGGTTTTTTCGAAAAAGTTAGTTTTGGTAAAAGTTAGGTTTTTTCGAAAAAGTAAGGTTTTTTAGAAAAAGTTAGTTTTGGTATAAGTTAGGTTTTTTCGAAAAAGTTAGTTTTGGTATAAGTTAGGTTTTTTCGAAAAAGTTAGTTTTGGTATAAGTTAGGTTTTTGAGAAAAAGTTAGTTTTGGTATAAGTTAGGTTTTTAAAAAAAAGTTAGGTTTTCAAGAAAAAGTTAGTTTTGGTATAAGTTAGGTTTTTAAGAAAAAGTTAATTTTTTAAGAAAAAGTTAATTTTGGTATAAGTTAGGTTTTTGAGAAAAAGTTAGGTTTTTTAGAATAAGTTAGTTTTGGTAAAAGTTAGGTTTTTTCGAAAAAGTTAGTTTTGGTATAAGTTAGGTTTTTGAGAAAAAGTTAGTTTTGGTATAAGTTAGGTTTTTAAGAAAAAGTAAGGTTTTTTCGAAAAAGTTAGTTTTGGTATAAGTTAGGTTTTTTCGAAAAAGTTAGTTTTGGTATAAGTTAGGTTTTTTCGAAAAAGTTAGTTTTGGTATAAGTTAGGTTTTTTTAGAAAAAGTTAGTTTTGGTATAAGTTAGGTTTTTTCGAAAAAGTTAGTTTTGGTATAAGTTAGGTTTTTATGAGAAAGTTAGGTTTTTTCGAAAAAGTTAGTTTTGGTATAAGTTAGGTTTTTATGAAAAAGTTAGTTTTGGTATAAGTTAGGTTTTTTCGAAAAAGTTAGTTTTGGTATAAGTTAGGTTTTTTCGAAAAAGTTAGTTTTGGTATAAGTTAGGTTTTTTCGAAAAAGTTAGGTTTTTTCGAAAAAGTTAGTTTTGGTATAAGTTAGGTTTTTTCGAAAAAGTTAGTTTTGGTATAAGTTAGGTTTTTTCGAAAAAGTTAGTTTTGGTATAAATTAGGTTTTTTCGAAAAAGTTAGTTTTGGTATAAGTTAGGTTTTTTTAGAAAAAGTTAGTTTTGGTATAAGTTAGGTTTTTTCGAAAAAGTTAGTTTTGGTATAAGTTAGGTTTTTTCGAAAAAGTTAGTTTTGGTATAAGTTAGGTTTTTATGAAAAAGTTAGGTTTTTTCGAAAAAGTTAGTTTTGGTATAAGTTAGGTTTTTATGAAAAAGCTAGTTTTGGTATAAGTTAGGTTTTTTCGAAAAAGTTAGTTTTGGTATAAGTTAGGTTTTTTAGAAAAAGTTAGTTTTGGTATAAGTTAGGTTTTTTCGAAAAAGTTAGTTTTGGTATAAGTTAGGTTTTTATGAAAAAGTTAGGTTTTTTCGAAAAAGTTAGTTTTGGTAAAAGTTAGGTTTTTAAGAAAAAGTTAGTTTTGGTATAAGTTAGGTTTTTTCGAAAAAGTTAGTTTTGGTATAAGTTAGGTTTTTATGAAAAAGTAAGGTTTTTTCGAAAAAGTTAGTTTTGGTAAAAGTTAGGTTTTTTCGAAAAAGTAAGGTTTTTTAGAAAAAGTTAGTTTTGGTATAAGTTAGGTTTTTTAGAATAAGTTAGTTTTGGTAAAAGTTAGGTTTTTTCGAAAAAGTTAGTTTTGGTATAAGTTAGGTTTTTTCGAAAAAGTTAGTTTTGGTATAAATTAGGTTTTTTAGAAAAAGTGAGTTTTGGTATAAGTTAGGTTTTTTCGAAAAAGTTAGTTTTTTTATAAGTTAGGTTTTTTCGAAAAAGTTAGTTTTGGTATGAGTTAGGTTTTTTCGAAAAAGTTAGTTTTGGTATAAGTTAGGTTTTTTCGAAAAAGTTAGTATTGGTATAAGTTAGGTTTTTTAGAAAAAGTTAGTTTTGGTATAAGTTAGGTTTTTTAGAAAAAGTTAGTTTTGGTATAAGTTAGGTTTTTTAGAAAAAGTTAGTTTTGGTATAAGTTAGGTTTTTATGAAAAAGTTAGTTTTTTTCGAAAAAGTTAGTTTTGGTAAAAGTTAGGTTTTTAAGAAAAAGTTAGTTTTGGTATAAGTTAGGTTTTTATGAAAAAGTTAGGTTTTTTCGAAAAAGTTAGTTTTGGTAAAAGTTAGGTTTTTTCGAAAAAGTAAGGTTTTTTAGAAAAAGTTAGTTTTGGTATAAGTTAGGTTTTTTCGAAAAAGTTAGTTTTGGTATAAGTTAGGTTTTTAAGAAAAAGTTAGTTTTGGTATAAGTTAGGTTTTTTCGAAAAAGTTAGTTTTGGTATAAGTTAGGTTTTTTAGAAAAAGTTAGGTTTTTAAGAAAAAGTTAATTTTGGTAAAAGTTAGGTTTTTAAGAAAAAGTTAGTTTTGGTATAAGTTAGGTTTTTTAGAAAAAGTTAGGTTTTTTCGAAAAAGTTAGTTTTGGTAAAAGTTAGGTTTTTAAGAAAAAGTTAGTTTTGGTATAAGTTAGGTTTTTATGAAAAAGTTATTTTTTTTCGAAAAAGTTAGTTTTGGTAAAAGTTAGGTTTTTTCGAAAAAGTAAGGTTTTTTAGAAAAAGTTAGTTTTGGTATAAGTTAGGTTTTTTCGAAAAAGTTAGTATTGGTATAAGTTAGGTTTTTTAGAAAAAGTTAGTTTTGGTATAAGTTAGGTTTTTTCGAAAAAGTTAGTTTTGGTATAAGTTAGGTTTTTTAGAAAAAGTTAGGTTTTTAAGAAAAAGTTAATTTTGGTATAAGTTAGGTTTTTGAGAAAAAGTTAGGTTTTTTAGAATAAGTTAGTTTTGGTAAAAGTTAGGTTTTTTCGAAAAAGTTAGTTTTGGTATAAGTTAGGTTTTTTCGAAAAAGTTAGTTTTGGTATAAGTTAGGTTTTTTAGAAAAAGTGAGTTTTGGTATAAGTTAGGTTTTTTCGAAAAAGTTAGTTTTTTTATAAGTTAGGTTTTTTCGAAAAAGTTAGTTTTGGTATGAGTTAGGTTTTTTCGAAAAAGTTAGTTTTGGTATAAGTTAGGTTTTTTCGAAAAAGTTAGTTTTGGTATAAGTTAGGTTTTTTCGAAAAAGTTAGTTTTGGTATAAGTTAGGTTTTTAAGAAAAAGTTAGTTTTGGTATAAGTTAGGTTTTTTCGAAAAAGTTAGGTTTTTTAGAATAAGTTAGTTTTGGTATAAGTTAGGTTTTTTCGAAAAAGTTAGTTTTGGTATAAGTTAGGTTTTTTAGAAAAAGTTAGGTTTTTAAGAAAAAGTTAATTTTGGTAAAAGTTAGGTTTTTAAGAAAAAGTTAGTTTTGGTATAAGTTAGGTTTTTATGAAAAAGTTAGGTTTTTTCGAAAAAGTTAGTTTTGGTAAAAGTTAGGTTTTTAAGAAAAAGTTAGTTTTGGTATAAGTTAGGTTTTTATGAAAAAGTTAGGTTTTTTCGAAAAAGTTAGTTTTGGTAAAAGTTAGGTTTTTTCGAAAAAGTAAGGTTTTTTAGAAAAAGTTAGTTTTGGTATAAGTTAGGTTTTTTCGAAAAAGTTAGTATTGGTATAAGTTAGGTTTTTTAGAAAAAGTTAGTTTTGGTATAAGTTAGGTTTTTAAGAAAAAGTTAGTTTTGGTATAAGTTAGGTTTTTTCGAAAAAGTTAGTTTTGGTATAAGTTAGGTTTTTTCCTAAAAGTTAGTTTTGGTATAAGTTAGGTTTTTAAGAAAAAGTTAGTTTTGGTATAAGTTAGGTTTTTTCGAAAAAGTTAGTTTTGGTATAAGTTAGGTTTTTATGAAAAAGTTAGGTTTTTTCGAAAAAGTTAGTTTTGGTATAAGTTAGGTTTTTTCGAAAAAGTTAGTTTTGGTATAAGTTAGGTTTATAAGAAAAAGTTAGTTTTGGTATAAGTTAGGTTTTTTCGAAAAAGTTAGTTTTGGTATAAGTTAGGTTTTTAAGAAAAAGTTAGTTTTGGTATAAGTTAGGTTTTTAAGAAAAAGTTAGTTTTGGTATAAGTTAGGTTTTTTCGAAAAAGTTAGTTTTGGTATAAGTTAGGTTTTTATGAAAAAGTTAGTTTTGGTATAAGTTAGGTTTTTTCGAAAAAGTTAGTTTTGGTATAAGTTAGGTTTTTATGAAAAAGTTAGGTTTTTTCGAAAAAGTTAGTTTTGGTATAAGTTAGGTTTTTTCGAAAAAGTAAGGTTTTTTAGAAAAAGTTAGTTTTGGTATAAGTTAGGTTTTTATGAAAAAGTTAGTTTTGGTATAAGTTAGGTTTTTTCGAAAAAGTTAGTTTTGGTATAAGTTAGGTTTTTTCGAAAAAGTTAGTTTTGGTACAAGTTAGGTTTTTTCGAAAAAGTTAGTTTTGGTATAAGTTAGGTTTTTTAGAAAAAGTTAGGTTTTTAAGAAAAAGTTAATTTTGGTATAAGTTAGGTTTTTGAGAAAAAGTTAGGTTTTTTAGAATAAGTTAGTTTTGGTAAAAGTTAGGTTTTTTCGAAAAAGTTAGTTTTGGTATAAGTTAGGTTTTTTCGAAAAAGTTAGTTTTGGTATAAGTTAGGTTTTTTAGAAAAAGTGAGTTTTGGTATAAGTTAGGTTTTTTCGAAAAAGTTAGTTTTGGTATGAGTTAGGTTTTTTCGAAAAAGTTAGTTTTGGTATAAGTTAGGTTTTTAAGAAAAAGTTAGTTTTGGTATAAGTTAGGTTTTTTCGAAAAAGTTAGTTTTGGTATAAGTTAGGTTTTTTAGAAAAAGTTAGTTTTGGTATAAGTTAGGTTTTTTCGAAAAAGTTAGTTTTGGTATAAGTTAGGTTTTTTCGAAAAAGTAAGTTTTGGTATAAGTTAGGTTTTTTAGAAAAAGTTAGGTTTTTAAGAAAAAGTTAATTTTGGTATAAGTTAGGTTTTTGAGAAAAAGTTAGGTTTTTTAGAATAAGTTAGTTTTGGTAAAAGTTAGGTTTTTTCGAAAAAGTTAGTTTTGGTATAAGTTAGGTTTTTTCGAAAAAGTTAGTTTTGGTATAAGTTAGGTTTTTTAGAAAAAGTGAGTTTTGGTATAAGTTAGGTTTTTTCGAAAAAGTTAGTTTTTTTATAAGTTAGGTTTTTTCGAAAAAGTTAGTTTTGGTATGAGTTAGGTTTTTTCGAAAAAGTTAGTTTTGGTATAAGTTAGGTTTTTTCGAAAAAGTTAGTTTTGGTATAAGTTAGGTTTTTGAGAAAAAGTTAGTTTTGGTATAAGTCAGGTTTTTTAGAAAAAGTTAGTTTTGGTATAAGTTAGGTTTTTTAGAAAAAGTTAGTTTTGGTATAAGTTAGGTTTTTTCGAAAAAGTTAGTTTTGGTATAAGTTAGGTTTTTTAGAAAAAGTTAGTTTTGGTATAAGTTAGGTTTTTATGAAAAAGTTAGGTTTTTTCGAAAAAGTTAGTTTTGGTAAAAGTTAGGTTTTTTCGAAAAAGTAAGGTTTTTTAGAAAAAGTTAGTTTTGGTATAAGTTAGGTTTTTAAGAAAAAGTTAGTTTTGGTATAAGTTAGGTTTTTTAGAAAAAGTTAGTTTTGGTATAAGTTAGGTTTTTTAGAAAAAGTTAGTTTTGGTATAAGTTAGGTTTTTATGAAAAAGTTAGGTTTTTTCGAAAAAGTTAGTTTTGGTAAAAGTTAGGTTTTTAAGAAAAAGTTAGTTTTGGTATAAGTTAGGTTTTTATGAAAAAGTTAGGTTTTTTCGAAAAAGTTAGTTTTGGTAAAAGTTAGGTTTTTAAGAAAACGTTAGTTTTGGTATAAGTTAGGTTTTTATGAAAAAGTTAGGTTTTTTCGAAAAAGTTAGGTTTTTTCGAAAAAGTTAGTTTTGGTAAAAGTTAGGTTTTTTCGAAAAAGTAAGGTTTTTTAGAAAAAGTTAGTTTTGGTATAAGTTAGGTTTTTTCGAAAAAGTTAGTTTTGGTATAAGTTAGGTGTTTAAGAAAAAGTTAGTTTTGGTATAAGTTAGGTTTTTTCGAAAAAGTTAGTTTTGGTAAAAGTTAGGTTTTTTCGAAAAAGTAATTTTTTTAAGAAAAAGTTAGTTTTGGTATAAGTTAGGTTTTTTCGAAAAAGTTAGTTTTTTATAAGTTAGGTTTTTTAGAAAAAGTTAGGTTTTTTCGAAAAAGTTAGTTTTGGTATAAGTTAAGTTTTTAAGAAAAAGTTAGTTTTGGTATAAGTTAGGTTTTTTCGAAAAAGTTAGTTTTGGTATAAGTTAGGTTTTTGAGAAAAAGTTAGGTTTTTAAGAAAAAGTTAGTTTTGGTAAAAGTTAGGTTTTTTCGAAAAAGTAAGGTTTTTTCGAAAAAGTTAGGTTTTTTAGAAAAAGTTAGTTTGGGTAAAAGTTAGGTTTTTTCGAAAAAATTAGTTTTTTTAAAAGTTAGGTTTTGTCGAAAAAGTAAGGTTTTTTCGAAAAAGTTAGTTTTGGTATAAGTTAGGTTTTTTCGAAAAAGTTAGTTTTGGTATAAGTTAGGTTTTTAAGAAAAAGTTAGTTTTGGTATAAGTTAGGTTTTTACGAAAAAGTTAGTTTTGGTATAAGTTAGGTTTTTAAGAAAAAGTTAGTTTTGGTATAAGTTAGGTTTTTTCGAAAAAGTTAGGTTTTTTCGAAAAAGTTAGTTTTGGTATAAGTTAGGTTTTTTCGAAAAAGTAAGGTTTTTTAGAAAAAGTTAGTTTTGGTATAAGTTAGGTTTTTATGAAAAAGTTAGTTTTGGTATAAGTTAGGTTTTTTCGAAAAAGTTAGTTTTGGTATAAGTTAGGTTTTTGAGAAAAAGTTAGGTTTTTAAGAAAAAGTTAGTTTTGGTAAAAGTTAGGTTTTTTCGAAAAAGTAAGGTTTTTTCGAAAAAGTTAAGTTTTTTAGAAAAAGTTAGTTTGGGTAAAAGTTAGGTTTTTTCGAAAAAATTAGTTTTTTTAAAAGTTAGGTTTTGTCGAAAAAGTAAGGTTTTTTCGAAAAAGTTAGTTTTGGTATAAGTTAGGTTTTTTCGAAAAAGTTAGTTTTGGTATAAGTTAGGTTTTTAAGAAAAAGTTAGTTTTGGTATAAGTTAGGTTTTTACGAAAAAGTTAGTTTTGGTATAAGTTAGGTTTTTTCGAAAAAGTTAGTTTTGGTATAAGTTAGGTTTTTTCGAAAAAGTTAGGTTTTTTCGAAAAAGTTAGTTTTGGTATAAGTTAAGTTTTTAAGAAAAAGTTAGTTTTGGTATAAGTTAGGTTTTTTCGAAAAAGTTAGTTTTGGTATAAGTTAGGTTTTTGAGAAAAAGTTAGGTTTTTAAGAAAAAGTTAGTTTTGGTAAAAGTTAGGTTTTTTCGAAAAAGTAAGGTTTTTTCGAAAAAGTTAGGTTTTTTAGAAAAAGTTAGTTTGGGTAAAAGTTAGGTTTTTTCGAAAAAATTAGTTTTTTTAAAAGTTAGGTTTTGTCGAAAAAGTAAGGTTTTTTCGAAAAAGTTAGTTTTGGTATAAGTTAGGTTTTTTCGAAAAAGTTAGTTTTGGTATAAGTTAGGTTTTTAAGAAAAAGTTAGTTTTGGTATAAGTTAGGTTTTTTCGAAAAAGTTAGTTTTGGTATAAGTTAGGTTTTTTAGAAAAAGTTAGTTTTGGTATAAGTTAGGTTTTTTCGAAAAAGTTAGGTTTTTTCGAAAAAGTTAGTTTTGGTATAAGTTAGGTTTTTTCGAAAAAGTAAGGTTTTTTAGAAAAAGTTAGTTTTGGTATAAGTTAGGTTTTTATGAAAAAGTTAGTTTTGGTATAAGTTAGGTTTTTAAGAAAAAGTTAGTTTTGGTATAAGTTAGGTTTTTACGAAAAAGTTAGTTTTGGTATAAGTTAGGTTTTTTCGAAAAAGTTAGTTTTGGTTTAAGTTAGGTTTTTAAGAAAAAGTTAGTTTTGGTATAAGTTAGGTTTTTACGAAAAAGTTAGTTTTGGTATAAGTTAGGTTTTTTCGAAAAAGTTAGTTTTGGTATAAGTTAGGTTTTTAAGAAAAAGTTAGTTTTGGTATAAGTTAGGTTTTTACGAAAAAGTTAGTTTTGGTATAAGTTAGGTTTTTTCGAAAAAGTTAGTTTTGGTATAAGTTAGGTTTTTAAGAAAAAGTTAGTTTTGGTATAAATTAGGTTTTTTCGAAAAAGTTAGTTTTGGTATAAGTTAGGTTTTTTAGAAAAAGTTAGTTTTGGTATAAGTTAGGTTTTTTCGAAAAAGTTAGTTTTGGTATAAGTTAGGTTTTTTCGAAAAAGTTAGTTTTGGTATAAGTTAGGTTTTTTCGAAAAAGTTAGTTTTGGTTTAAGTTAGGTTTTTTCGAAAAAGTTAGTTTTGGTATAAGTTAGGTTTTTACGAAAAAGTTAGTTTTGGTATAAGTTAGGTTTTTTCGAAAAAGTTAGTTTTGGTTTAAGTTAGGTTTTTAAGAAAAAGTTAGTTTTGGTATAAATTAGGTTTTTTCGAAAAAGTTAGTTTTGGTATAAGCTAGGTTTTTTAGAAAAAGTTAGTTTTGGTATAAGTTAGGTTTTTTCGAAAAAGTTAGTTTTGGTATAAGTTAGGTTTTTTCGAAAAAGTTAGTTTTGGTATAAGTTAGGTTTTTTCGAAAAAGTTAGTTTTGGTATAAGTTAGGTTTTTTAGAAAAAGTTAGTTTTGGTATAAGTTAGGTTTTTTAGAAAAAGTTAGTTTTGGTATAAGTTAGGTTTTTTAGAAAATGTTAGTTTTGGTATAAGTTAGGTTTTTTCGAAAAAGTTAGTTTTGGTATAAGTAAGGTTTTTTAGAAAAAGTTAGTTTTGGTATAAGTTAGGTTTTTTCGAAAAAGTTAGTTTTGGTATAAGTTAGGTTTTTTAGAAAAAGTTAGTTTTGGTATAAGTAAGGTTTTTTAGAAAAAGTTAGTTTTGGTATAAGTTAGGTTTTTTCGAAAAAGTTAGTTTTGGTATAAGTTAGGTTTTTGAGAAAAAGTTAGTTTTGGTATAAGTTAGGTTTTTTAGAAAAAGTTAGTTTTGGTATAAGTTAGGTTTTTTCGAAAAAGTTAGTTTTGGTATAAGTTAGGTTTTTTCGAAAAAGTTAGTTTTGGTATAAGTTAGGTTTTTTAGAAAAAGTTAGTTTTGGTATAAGTTAGGTTTTTTCGAAAAAGTTAGTTTTGGTATAAGTTAGGTTTTTTCGAAAAAGTTAGTTTTGGTATAAGTTAGGTTTTTAAGAAAAAGTTAGTTTTGGTATAAGTTAGGTTTTTTCGAAAAAGTTAGTTTTGGTATAAGTTAGGTTTTTTCGAAAAAGTTAGTTTTGGTATAAGTTAGGTTTTTTAGAAAAAGTTAGTTTTGGTATAAGCTGGGTTTTTAAGAAAAAGTTAGTTTTGGTATAAGTTAGGTTTTTTAGAAAAAGTTAGTTTTGGTATAAGTTAGGTTTTTTAGAAAAAGTTAGGTTTTTTGGTAAAAGTTAGGTTTTTTCGAAAAAGTTAGTTTTGGTATAAGTTAGGTTTTTTAGAAAAAGTTAGGTTTTTTCGAAAAAGTTAGTTTTGGTATAAGTTAGGTTTTTTAGAAAAAGTTAGTTTTGGTATAAGTTAGGTTTTTTCGAAAAAGTTAGTTTTGGTATAAGTTAGGTTTTTGAGAAAAAGTTAGTTTTGGTATAAGTTAGGTTTTTTAGAAAAAGTTAGTTTTGGTATAAGTTAGGTTTTTTCGAAAAAGTTAGTTTTGGTATAAGTTAGGTTTTTTCGAAAAAGTTAGTTTTGGTATAAGTTAGGTTTTTATGAAAAAGTTAGTTTTGGTATAAGTTAGGTTTTTTCGAAAAAGTTAGTTTTGGTATAAGTTAGGTTTTTTCGAAAAAGTTAGTTTTGGTATAAGTTAGGTTTTTTAGAAAAAGTTAGTTTTGGTATAAGTTAGGTTTTTTCGAAAAAGTTAGTTTTGGTATAAGTTAGGTTTTTTCGAAAAAGTTAGTTTTGGTAAAAGTTAGGTTTTTTCGAAAAAGTAAGGTTTTTTAGAAAAAGTTAGTTTTGGTATAAGTTAGGTTTTTTCGAAAAAGTTAGTTTTGGTATAAGTTAGGTTTTTTCGAAAAAGTTAGTGTTGGCACAATGTTTACGATTTGTAACGCCACCATCACTATCAAGAGCGGATGGCGTCTCAGGCGGAACAACCGTTCTTTAGGTTATAATAAATAGGGGGCAAAAAAGCCTTTTGGGCTCTCTCTGCTCTCTGCTCTATCATCGCTAAGTCAAATGTACACAAACGGTAACTATATTTTCACCCGAAAGAAAACGCGCACTTTTCCGAAATTTCCCGCGAGCGAACATGGTGCCGTGACCAGGATAGTTCGAACGTGAATTCTCGCGATTTTCGGTTTAGTGAAGAAAACCCCGCGCGCGTTGTTGTTAACCGTTTATCCGCGTCGATCACGCTACACTCGCGTCCACAGTTTTAGCAGCGACGCAAAATGACTTTGCAATCTACGATTTTGGCGTCACGAAGGACGACTTTACTAGCAACTTTAGTGCAACACGAAAGGTTCTCACAGGACTTTCGTACCGACCGAGACTACAATGAGATAGAAATACGACTTTCTAGCGTAGAGCAGTTGAGCAAGCAATTGGAGACAGTTCAACAGCAGCTGGAAGATGCCGCAACCACTGCTGAAGAATGGGCACTTAACGATACTGTGAGAGCAGCTTTCGAGCACCGCTTAATATATTTGGAAGGCGAACTGAAGGCGAAATTGAAAGCGATTTCGCGAAGTATTCAGGCCGAAGACAAAAAGCGCAGGCGCAAACTACCCGGTATAAAGTTGGCCACCATCGCTCTTACGAAGCCGCTAACAGCCGCTCGAGACGCTCACAAGTGCCATTCATATAAGAGCCAACAATGCACAATGCACACACTCATTCACACATCGAGCCCTACCGGGACATTTTCCAATGCTCGGGAGCCAGCTGAGCAAAATGACATGCCGAACGACATCGCATCATTTTCCACTGCACCGGAGCCAGCTGCGCAAAATGAACCGACTAGCATGACGCTCATTGCAGATCATCATTCCTCGAACGCGCCAGAATCTACCGGAACATTTTCCACTGCACGGGGGCCAGCTGAGCAAAATGACATGCCGAACGACATCGCATCATTTTCCACTGCACCGGAGCCAGCTGCGCAAAATGAACCGACTAGCAAGACGCTCACCGCAGATCATCACATGAAAACGTCATACTGTACCGGAACATTTTCCACTGCACGGGGGTCAGTTGGGAAAAATGACACACCGAACGACATCGCATCATTTTTCACTGCACCGGAGCCAGCTGCGCAAAATGAACCGGCAACCACGACACTCACCGCACATTATAATCCGGCGAACGCGCCAGATTCTAACGGAACATTTTCCACTGCACGGGGGCCAGCTGAGCAAAATGACATGCCGAACGACATCCCATCATTTTCCACTGCACCGGAGCCAGCTGCGCAAAATGAACCAGCTAGCATGACGCTCGCCGCAGATCATCACATGAAAACGTCAGACTGTACCGGAACATTTTCCACTGCCCGTGGGCCAGCTGAGCAAAATGACACGCCGAACGACATCGCATCATTTTCCACTGCCCGGGGGCCAGCTGAGCAAAATGAACCGGCTTGCACGACGCTCACCGCACATCATAATCCGGCGAACGCGCCAGACTCTATCGGAACATTTTCCTCTGCACGGGGGCCAGTTTGGAAAAATGACACGCCGAACGCAATCGCATCATTTTTCACTGCACCTAAGCCAGCTGCGCAAAGTGAACCGGCAAGCACAACGCTCGCATCCGCCGCTACTAGAACATTTGACGCTGCACGGGAGCCAGGTGGGAAAAATGAATCGCCGAACGCTTTGGGATCATTTTACACTTCACCGGAGCCAGCTAGGCAGAATGAACCTACAAACACAACGTACCCTAAACACGATCACACCACTTATACACTTTACACTATCGAAGCACTTGACACTGCACCTAAGCCAGCTGCGCAAGAAGAACCGACGAACACAACCCACGCCACTGGAGATCACACGCCACTTTCACAAACGATTTGTGCAGCTTGTGTGAAGCGATCACACACGCAGATATTGTTCCGCACTGCACTAATCTTTGACCACGACGAACTTAGCAGCGTGCAGCCAGAGCGAGCACTATCGACCAGTGCCTCGCAACCCAACTTTACTAGCAACCGGGTTGCTCAAAAGTTGTCATCCCCCATCGACAACATCTTCGACGCTTCTCGGAATCCTGCGTTAAAGACCGATTGCACCGCTGCGTCCACAATCGTCTGCATGGCATCCCTGGAGAAGACGCTCCATCGATCTTCGAGTTTGGGGGAGCTAAAAGTAAAATATCTGTACTTACACGGAACGACCATCCTACAAGAACACCACTCAACGAGACGAGTTGGATCGATACAGGATGCGATCCAACGACGGCCAACTTGCGACACAAGGATCGGCCGATCTGAAGCAGCAACACGATGCTTTGAGTTGGCGGAAGACAGGCTGGAACGCGATCCACTACTCAAAGCTGGTCAACGTCATCACGTTCCCCAACGCATCTACAAGAAGTGGAGAACAATTAATATCGGTTGGGTACATATTGTTAAGTACAATACTAATGATGTTCTCTTACCTTATTCAAGCGTAACGGTCCACACCTACACACCTGCGAAGGCTCCATATTTCGGTACACTTTGGAAAGCTGCGGTGAAAACAGCACACCGTAGCCATCACTACAACGCTGAGCGTACCAGCAAACACGACACGAAGCGCCACTACTAGAAGAAGCACATCCTTGCCAAACCGTACGCGTGCGATGTGTGCAACGTAAGGTTCTGGCGCAAGCTACAGTTGAAGCTGCAAAAAATTCGTCACACGGGCCAGCATCCACATCGGTGCGAACACTGTAGGCATGGTTTCGTCAACCTAACGGTGTTGCGCAGCCACCTGTGCCAGCACAATGCGCGGGAGTGTTCCGGCTGCCCGAAATAGTACATCCACGGGTCCGAGCTACTATCGTATCGTTGGCTCGAGCATCCGAGCGGGTTCCTGTGCAACCAGTGCGACAAACTATTCCGCACGAACCGCATTTTCAATCTACACGGCCACAAGTACCACACAGGACAAGCGTAGGGCAGTTCTAAAATAGGAAGATAGTTTTAATTTACGCGTTCGACAGCAAAAACACTTACTCACGTGCACTAACAACGGCAAAACTCATACGGCTAGAAACTTTGTTGACATCCGTCAGGGGGGGGAGGATGTTGGCACAATGTTTACGATTTGTAACGCCACCATCACTATCAAGAGCGGATGGCGTCTCAGGCGGAACAACCGTTCTTTAGGTTATAATAAATAGGGGGCAAAAAAGCCTTTTGGGCCCTCTCTGCTCTCTGCTCTATCATCGCTAAGTCAAATGTACACAAACGGTAACTATATTTTCACCCGAAAGAAAACGCGCACTTTTCCGAAATTTCCCGCGAGCGAACAGTTAGTTTTGGTATAAGTTAGGTTTTTATGAAAAAGTTAGGTTTTTTCGAAAAAGTTAGTTTTGGTATAAGTTAGGTTTTTAAGAAAAAGTTAGTTTTGGTATAAGTTAGGTTTTTTCGAAAAAGTTAGTTTTGGTATAAGTTAGGTTTTTTCGAAAAAGTTAGTTTTGGTATAAGTTAGGTTTTTAAGAAAAAGTTAGTTTTGGTATAAGTTAGGTTTTTTCGAAAAAGTTAGTTTTGGTATAAGTTAGGTTTTTAAGAAAAAGTTAGTTTTGGTATAAGTTAGGTTTTTTCGAAAAAGTTAGTTTTGGTATAAGTTAGGTTTTTTCGAAAAAGTTAGTTTTGGTATAAGTTAGGTTTTTTTAGAAAAAGTTAGTTTTGGTATAAGTTAGGTTTTTTAGAAAAAGTTAGTTTTGGTATAAGTTAGGTTTTTTCGAAAAAGTTAGTTTTGGTATAAGTTAGGTTTTTTCGAAAAAGTTAGTTTTGGTATAAGTTAGGTTTTTTTAGAAAAAGTTAGTTTTGGTATAAGTTAGGTTTTTTCGAAAAAGTTAGTTTTGGTATAAGTTAGGTTTTTAAGAAAAAGTTAGTTTTGGTATAAGTTAGGTTTTTTAGAAAAAGTTAGTTTTGGTATAAATTAGGTTTTTTAGAAAAAGTTAGTTTTGGTATAAGTTAGGTTTTTTAGAAAAAGTTAGTTTTGGTATAAGTTAGGTTTTTTCGAAAAAGTTAGTTTTGGTATAAGTTAGGTTTTTTAGAAAAAGTTAGTTTTGGTATAAGTTAGGTTTTTTAGAAAAAGTTAGTTTTGGTATAAGTTAGGTTTTTTAGAAAAAGTTAGTTTTGGTATAAGTTAGGTTTTTTAGAAAATGTTAGTTTTGGTATAAATTAGGTTTTTTAGAAAAAGTTAGTTTTGGTATAAGTTAGGTTTTTTTAGAAAAAGTTAGTTTTGGTATAAGTTAGGTTTTTAAGAAAAAGTTAGTTTTGGTATAAGTTAGGTTTATTAGAAAAAGTTAGTTTTGGTATAAGTTAGGTTTTTTCGAAAAAGTTAGTTTTGGTATGAGTTAGGTTTTTTCGAAAAAGTTAGTTTTGGTATAAGTTAGGTTTTTTCGAAAAAGTTAGTATTGGTATAAGTTAGGTTTTTTCGAAAAAGTTAGTTTTGGTATAAGTTAGGTTTTTTAGAAAAAGTTAGTTTTGGTATAAGTTAGGTTTTCTCGAAAAAGTTAGTTTTGGTAAAAGTAAGGTTTTTTAGAAAAAGTTAGTTTTGGTATAAGTTAGGTTTTTTCGAAAAAGTTAGTTTTGGTATAAGTTAGGTTTTTTCGAAAAAGTTAGTTTTGGTATAAATTAGGTTTTTTCGAAAAAGTTAGTTTTGGTATAAGTTAGGTTTTTTCGAAAAAGTTAGTTTTGGTATAAGTTAGGTTTTTTAGAAAAAGTTAGTTTTGGTAAAAGTTAGGTTTTTTAGAAAAAGTTAGGTTTTTTAGAAAAAGTGAGTTTTGGTATAAGTTAGGTTTTTTCGAAAAAGTTAGTTTTTTTATAAGTTAGGTTTTTTCGAAAAAGTTAGTTTTGGTATGAGTTAGGTTTTTTCGAAAAAGTTAGTTTTGGTATAAGTTAGGTTTTTTCGAAAAAGTTAGTTTTGGTATAAATTAGGTTTTTTCGAAAAAGTTAGTTTTGGTAAAAGTAAGGTTTTTTAGAAAAAGTTAGTTTTGGTATAAGTTAGGTTTTTTCGAAAAAGTTAGTATTGGTATAAGTTAGGTTTTTTCGAAAAAGTTAGTTTTGGTATAAGTTAGGTTTTTAAGAAAAAGTTAGTTTTGGTATAAGTTAGGTTTTTTCGAAAAAGTTAGGTTTTTGAGAAAAAGTTAGGTTTTTTAGAAAAAGTAAGTTTTGGTATAAGTTAGGTTTTTTCGAAAAAGTTAGTTTTGGTATAAGTTAGGTTTTTTCGAAAAAGTTAGTTTTGGTATAAATTAGGTTTTTTCGAAAAAGTTAGTTTTGGTATAAGGTAGGTTTTTTAGAAAAAGTTAGTTTTGGTATAAATTAGGTTTTTTCGAAAAAGTTAGTTTTGGTATAAGTTAGGTTTTTTCGAAAAAGTTAGTATTGGTATAAGTTAGGTTTTTTCGAAAAAGTTAGTTTTGGTATAAGTTAGGTTTTTTAGAAAAAGTTAGTTTTGGTATAAGTTAGGTTTTTTCGAAAAAGTTAGTTTTGGTAAAAGTAAGGTTTTTTAGAAAAAGTTAGTTTTGGTATAAGTTAGGTTTTTTCGAAAAAGTTAGTTTTGGTATAAGTTAGGTTTTTTCGAAAAAGTTAGTTTTGGTATAAATTAGGTTTTTTCGAAAAAGTTAGTTTTGGTATAAGTTAGGTTTTTTAGAAAAAGTTAGTTTTGGTATAAGTTAGGTTTTTTCGAAAAAGTTAGTTTTGGTATAAGTTAGGTTTTTTAGAAAAAGTTAGTTTTGGTATAAGTTAGGTTTTTTCGAAAAAGTTAGTTTTGGTATAAGTTAGGTTTTTTCGAAAAAGTTAGTTTTGGTATAAATTAGGTTTTTTCGAAAAAGTTAGTTTTGGTATAAGTTAGGTTTTTAAGAAAAAGTTAGTTTTGGTATAAGTTAGGTTTTAAGAAAAAGTTAGTTTTGGTATAAGTTAGGTTTTTTCGAAAAAGTTAGTTTTGGTATAAGTTGGGTTTTTTCTTAAAAGTTAGTTTTGGTATAAGTTAGGTTTTTAAGAAAAAGTTAGTTTTGGCATAAGTTAGGTTTTTAAGAAAAAGTTAGTTTTGGTATAAGTTAGGTTTTTATGAAAAAGTTAGGTTTTTTCGAAAAAGTTAGTTTTGGTAAAAGTTAGGTTTTTAAGAAAAAGTTAGTTTTGGTATAAGTTAGGTTTTTTCGAAAAAGTTAGTTTTGGTATAAGTTAGGTTTTTATGAAAAAGTTAGGTTTTTTCGAAAATGTTAGTTTTGGTATAAGTTAGGTTTTTTCGAAAAAGTAAGGTTTTTTAGATAAAGTTAGTTTTGGTATAAGTTAGGTTTTTTCGAAAAAGTTAGTTTTGGTATAAGTTAGGTTTTTTCGAAAAAGTTAGTTTTGGTATAAGTTAGGTTTTTATGAAAAAGTTAGGTTTTTTCGAAAAAGTTAGTTTTGGTATAAGTTAGGTTTTTAAGAAAAAGTTAGTTTTGGTATAAGTTAGGTTTTTTCGAAAAAGTTAGTTTTGGTATAAGTAAGGTTTTTGAGAAAAAGTTAGTTTTGGTATAAGTTAGGTTTTTTAGAAAAAGTTAGTTTTGGTATAAGTTAGGTTTTTTCGAAAAAGTTAGTTTTGGTATAAGTTAGGTTTTTTCGAAAAAGTTAGTTTTGGTATAAATTAGGTTTTTTCGAAAAAGTTAGTTTTGGTATAAGTTAGGTTTTTTTAGAAAAAGTTAGTTTTGGTATAAGTTAGGTTTTTAAGAAAAAGTTAGTTTTGGTATAAGTTAGGTTTTTGAGAAAAAGTTAGTTTTGGTATAAGTTAGGTTTTTAAGAAAAAGTTAGTTTTGGTATAAGTTAGGTTTTTTCGAAAAAGTTAGTTTTGGTATAAGTTAGGTTTTTTCGAAAAAGTTAGTTTTGGTATAAGTTAGGTTTTTAAGAAAAAGTTAGTTTTGGTATAAGTTAGGTTTTTTCGAAAAAGTTAGTTTTGGTATAAGTTAGGTTTTTTCGAAAAAGTTAGTTTTGGTATAAGTAAGGTTTTTTAGAAAAAGTTAGTTTTGGTATAAGTTAGGTTTTTTAGAAAAAGTTAGTTTTGGTAAAAGTTAGGTTTTTTCGAAAAAGTAAGGTTTTTTAGAAAAAGTTAGTTTTGGTATAAGTTAGGTTTTTATGAAAAAGTTAGGTTTTTTCGAAAAAGTTAGTTTTGGTATAAGTTAGGTTTTTTCGAAAAAGTTAGTTTTGGTATAAGTTAGGTTTTTTCGAAAAAGTTAGTTTTGGTACAAGTTAGGTTTTTAAGAAAAAGTTAGTTTTGGTATAAGTTAGGTTTTTTCGAAAAAGTTAGTTTTGGTATAAGTAAGGTTTTTCAGAAAAAGTTAGTTTTGGTAAAAGTTAGGTTTTTTCGAAAAAGTAAGGTTTTTAAGAAAAAGTTAGTTTTGGTATAAGTTAATTTTTTAAGAAAACGTTAGTTTTGGTATAAGTAAGGTTTTTTAGAAAAAGTTAGTTTTGGTATAAGTTAGGTTTTTTAGAAAAAGTTAGTTTTGGTAAAAGTTAGGTTTTTTCGAAAAAGTAAGGTTTTTTAGAAAAAGTTAGTTTTGGTATAAGTTAGGTTTTTATGAAAAAGTTAGGTTTTTTCGAAAAAGTTAGTTTTGGTATAAGTTAGGTTTTTTCGAAAAAGTTAGTTTTGGTATAAGTTAGGTTTTTTCGAAAAAGTTAGTTTTGGTATAAGTTAGGTTTTTAAGAAAAAGTTAGTTTTGGTATAAGTTAGGTTTTTTCGAAAAAGTTAGTTTTGGTATAAGTTAGGTTTTTTCGAAAAAGTTAGTTTTGGTATAAGTTAGGTTTTTAAGAAAAAGTTAGTTTTGGTATAAGTTAGGTTTTTTCGAAAAAGTTAGTTTTGGTATAAGTTAGGTTTTTTCGAAAAAGTTAGTTTTGGTATAAGTAAGGTTTTTTAGAAAAAGTTAGTTTTGGTATAAGTTAGGTTTTTTAGAAAAAGTTAGTTTTGGTAAAAGTTAGGTTTTTTCGAAAAAGTAAGGTTTTTTAGAAAAAGTTAGTTTTGGTATAAGTTAGGTTTTTATGAAAAAGTTAGGTTTTTTCGAAAAAGTTAGTTTTGGTATAAGTTAGGTTTTTAAGAAAAAGTTAGTTTTGGTATAAGTTAGGTTTTTTCGAAAAAGTTAGTTTTGGTATAAGTTAGGTTTTTTCGAAAAAGTTAGTTTTGGTATAAGTTAGGTTTTTAAGAAAAAGTTAGTTTTGGTATAAGTTAGGTTTTTTCGAAAAAGTTAGTTTTGGTATAAGTTAGGTTTTTAAGAAAAAGTTAGTTTTGGTATAAGTTAGGTTTTTTCGAAAAAGTTAGTTTTGGTATAAGTTAGGTTTTTTCGAAAAAGTTAGTTTTGGTATAAGTTGGGTTTTTTCTTAAAAGTTAGTTTTGGTATAAGTTAGGTTTTTAAGAAAAAGTTAGTTTTGGTATAAGTTAGGTTTTTTCGAAAAAGTTAGTTTTGGTATAAGTTAGGTTTTTATGAAAAAGTTAGGTTTTTTCGAAAAAGTTAGTTTTGGTAAAAGTTAGGTTTTTAAGAAAAAGTTAGTTTTGGTATAAGTTAGGTTTTTTCGAAAAAGTTAGTTTTGGTATAAGTTAGGTTTTTATGAAAAAGTTAGGCTTTTTCGAAAAAGTTAGTTTTGGTAAAAGTTAGGTTTTTTCGAAAAAGTAAGGTTTTTTAGAAAAAGTTAGTTTTGGTATAAGTTAGGTTTTTTCGAAAAAGTTAGTTTTGGTATAAGTTAGGTTTTTTCGAAAAAGTTAGTTTTGGTATAAGTTAGGTTTTTATGAAAAAGTTAGGTTTTTTCGAAAAAGTTAGTTTTGGTATAAGTTAGGTTTTTTCGAAAAAGTTAGTTTTGGTATAAGTTAGGTTTTTAAGAAAAAGTTAGTTTTGGTATAAGTTAGGTTATTTCGAAAAAGTTAGTTTTGGTATAAGTTAGGTTTTTGAGAAAAAGTTAGTTTTGGTATAAGTTAGGTTTTTTAGAAAAAGTTAGTTTTGGTATAAGTTAGGTTTTTTCGAAAAAGTTAGATTTGGTATAAGTTAGGTTTTTTCGAAAAAGTTAGTTTTGGTATAAGTTAGGTTTTTTTAGAAAAAGTTAGTTTTGGTATAAGTTAGGTTTTTAAGAAAAAGTTAGTTTTGGTATAAGTTAGGTTTTTTCGAAAAAGTTAGTTTTGGTATAAGTTAGGTTTTTTCGAAAAAGTTAGTTTTGGTATAAGTTAGGTTTTTTCGAAAAAGTTAGTTTTGGTATAAGTTAGGTTTTTAAGAAAAAGTTAGTTTTGGTATAAGTTAGGTTATTTCGAAAAAGTTAGTTTTGGTATAAGTTAGGTTTTTGAGAAAAAGTTAGTTTTGGTATAAGTTAGGTTTTTAAGAAAAAGTTAGTTTTGGTATAAGTTAGGTTTTTTCGAAAAAGTTAGTTTTGGTATAAGTTAGGTTTTTTCGAAAAAGTTAGTTTTGGTATAAGTTAGGTTTTTTTAGAAAAAGTTAGTTTTGGTATAAGTTAGGTTTTTAAGAAAAAGTTAGTTTTGGTATAAGTTAGGTTTTTTCGAAAAAGTTAGTTTTGGTATAAGTTAGGTTTTTTCGAAAAAGTCAGTTTTGGTATAAGTTAGGTTTTTTCGAAAAAGTTAGTTTTGGTATAAGTTAGGTTTTTTTAGAAAAAGTTAGTTTTGGTATAAGTTAGGTTTTTAAGAAAAAGTTAGTTTTGGTATAAGTTAGGTTTTTAAGAAAAAGTTAGTTTTGGTATAAGTTAGGTTTTTTCGAAAAAGTTAGTTTTGGTATAAGTTAGGTTTTTTCGAAAAAGTTAGTTTTGGTATAAGTTAGGTTTTTATGAAAAAGTTAGGCTTTTTCGAAAAAGTTAGTTTTGGTAAAAGTTAGGTTTTTTCGAAAAAGTAAGGTTTTTTAGAAAAAGTTAGTTTTGGTATAAGTTAGGTTTTTTCGAAAAAGTTAGTTTTGGTATAAGTTAGGTTTTTTCGAAAAAGTTAGTTTTGGTATAAGTTAGGTTTTTATGAAAAAGTTAGGTTTTTTCGAAAAAGTTAGTTTTGGTATAAGTTAGGTTTTTTCGAAAAAGTTAGTTTTGGTATAAGTTAGGTTTTTAAGAAAAAGTCAGTTTTGGTATAAGTTAGGTTATTTCGAAAAAGTTAGTTTTGGTATAAGTTAGGTTTTTGAGAAAAAGTTAGTTTTGGTATAAGTTAGGTTTTTTAGAAAAAGTTAGTTTTGGTATAAGTTAGGTTTTTTCGAAAAAGTTAGTTTTGGTATAAGTTAGGTTTTTTCGAAAAAGTTAGTTTTGGTATAAGTTAGGTTTTTGAGAAAAAGTTAGTTTTGGTATAAGTTAGGTTATTTCGAAAAAGTTAGTTTTGGTATAAGTTAGGTTTTTTCGAAAAAGTTAGTTTTGGTATAAGTTAGGTTTTTTCGAAAAAGTTAGTTTTGGTATAAGTTAGGTTTTTTCGAAAAAGTTAGTTTTGGTATAAGTTAGGTTTTTAAGAAAAAGTTAGTTTTGGTATAAGTTAGGTTATTTCGAAAAATTTAGTTTTGGTATAAGTTAGGTTTTTGAGAAAAAGTTAGTTTTGGTATAAGTTAGGTTTTTAAGAAAAAGTTAGTTTTGGTATAAGTTAGGTTTTTTCGAAAAAGTTAGTTTTGGTATAAGTTAGGTTTTTTCGAAAAAGTTAGTTTTGGTATAAGTTAGGTTTTTTTAGAAAAAGTTAGTTTTGGTATAAGTTAGGTTTTTAAGAAAAAGTTAGTTTTGGTATAAGTTAGGTTTTTATGAAAAAGTTAGTTTTGGTATAAGTTAGGTTTTTTCGAAAAAGTTAGTTTTGGTATAAGTTAGGTTTTTTCGAAAAAGTTAGTTTTGGTATAAGTTAGGTTTTTTTAGAAAAAGTTAGTTTTGGTATAAGTTAGGTTTTTAAGAAAAAGTTAGTTTTGGTATAAGTTAGGTTTTTAAGAAAAAGTTAGTTTTGGTATAAGTTAGGTTTTTTCGAAAAAGTTAGTTTTGGTATAAGTTAGGTTTTTTCGAAAAAGTTAGTTTTGGTATAAGTTAGGTTTTTTCGAAAAAGTTAGTTTTGGTATAAGTTAGGTTTTTTTAGAAAAAGTTAGTTTTGGTATAAGTTAGGTTTTTAAGAAAAAGTTAGTTTTGGTATAAGTTAGGTTTTTAAGAAAAAGTTAGTTTTGGTATAAGTTAGGTTTTTTCGAAAAAGTTAGTTTTGGTATAAGTTAGGTTTTTTCGAAAAAGTTAGTTTTGGTATAAGTTAGGTTTTTTAGAAAAAGTTAGTTTTGGTATAAGTTAGGTTTTTTCGAAAAAGTTAGTTTTGGTATAAGTTAGGTTTTTTCGAAAAAGTTAGTTTTGGTATAAGTTAGGTTTTTTCGAAAAAGTTAGTTTTGGTATAAGTTAGGTTTTTTAGAAAAAGTTAGTTTTGGTATAAGTTAGGTTTTTTAGAAAAAGTTAGTTTTGGTAAAAGTTAGGTTTTTTCGAAAAAGTAAGGTTTTTTAGAAAAAGTTAGTTTTGGTATAAGTTAGGTTTTTTCGAAAAAGTTAGTTTTGGTATAAGTTAGGTTTTTTCGAAAAAGTTAGTTTTGGTATAAGTTAGGTTTTTATGGAAAAGTTAGGTTTTTTCGAAAAAGTTAGTTTTGGTATAAGTTAGGTTTTTAAGAAAAAGTTAGTTTTGGTATAAGTTAGGTTTTTTCGAAAAAGTTAGTTTTGGTATAAGTTAGGTTTTTTAGAAAAAGTTAGTTTTGGTATAAGTTAGGTTTTTTAGAAAAAGTTAGTTTTGGTATAAGTTAGGTTTTTATCAAAAAGTTAGGTTTTTTCGAAAAAGTTAGTTTTGGTATAAGTTAGGTTTTTAAGAAAAAGTTAGTTTTGGTATAAGTTAGGTTTTTTCGAAAAAGTTAGTTTTGGTATAAGTTAGGTTTTTTCGAAAAAGTTAGTTTTGGTATAAGTTAGGTTTTTAAGAAAAAGTTAGTTTTGGTATAAGTTAGGTTTTTTCGAAAAAGTTAGTTTTGGTATAAGTTAGGTTTTTTAGAAAAAGTTAGTTTTGGTATAAGTTAGGTTTTTTAGAAAAAGTTAGTTTTGGTATAAGTTAGGTTTTTTAGAAAAAGTTAGTTTTGGTATAAGTTAGGTTTTTTAGAAAAAGTTAGTTTTGGTATAAGTTAGGTTTTTTCGAAAAAGTTAGTTTTGGTATAAGTTAGGTTTTTTCGAAAAAGTTAGTTTTGGTATAAATTAGGTTTTTTCGAAAAAGTTAGTTTTGGTATAAGTTAGGTTTTTTTAGAAAAAGTTAGTTTTGGTATAAGTTAGGTTTTTTCGAAAAAGTTAGTTTTGGTATAAGTTAGGTTTTTTCGAAAAAGTTAGTTTTGGTATAAGTTAGGTTTTTTAGAAAAAGTTAGTTTTGGTATAAGTTAGGTTTTTTAGAAAAAGTTAGTTTTGGTATAAGTTATTTTTTTTCGAAAAAGTTAGTTTTGGTATAAGTTAGGTTTTTTCGAAAAAGTTAGTTTTGGTATAAATTAGGTTTTTTCGAAAAAGTTAGTTTTGGTATAAGTTAGGTTTTTTTCGAAAAAGTTAGTTTTGGTATAAGTTAGGTTTTTTCGAAAAAGTTAGTTTTGGTATAAGTTAGGTTTTTTAGAAAAAGTTAGTTTTGGTATAAGTTAGGTTTTTTCGAAAAAGTTAGTTTTGGTATAAGTTAGGTTTTTTCGAAAAAGTTAGTTTTGGTATAAGTTAGGTTTTTTCGAAAAAGTTAGTTTTGGTATAAGTTAGGTTTTTTAGAAAAAGTTAGTTTTGGTATAAGTTAGGTTTTTTAGAAAAAGTTAGTTTTGGTAAAAGTTAGGTTTTTTCGAAAAAGTAAGGTTTTTTAGAAAAAGTTAGTTTTGGTATAAGTTAGGTTTTTTCGAAAAAGTTAGTTTTGGTATAAGTTAGGTTTTTTCGAAAAAGTTAGTTTTGGTATAAGTTAGGTTTTTATGGAAAAGTTAGGTTTTTTCGAAAAAGTTAGTTTTGGTATAAGTTAGGTTTTTAAGAAAAAGTTAGTTTTGGTATAAGTTAGGTTTTTTCGAAAAAGTTAGTTTTGGTATAAGTTAGGTTTTTTAGAAAAAGTTAGTTTTGGTATAAGTTAGGTTTTTTAGAAAAAGTTAGTTTTGGTATAAGTTAGGTTTTTATGAAAAAGTTAGGTTTTTTCGAAAAAGTTAGTTTTGGTATAAGTTAGGTTTTTAAGAAAAAGTTAGTTTTGGTATAAGTTAGGTTTTTTCGAAAAAGTTAGTTTTGGTATAAGTTAGGTTTTTTCGAAAAAGTTAGTTTTGGTATAAGTTAGGTTTTTAAGAAAAAGTTAGTTTTGGTATAAGTTAGGTTTTTTCGAAAAAGTTAGTTTTGGTATAAGTTAGGTTTTTTAGAAAAAGTTAGTTTTGGTATAAGTTAGGTTTTTTAGAAAAAGTTAGTTTTGGTATAAGTTAGGTTTTTTAGAAAAAGTTAGTTTTGGTATAAGTTAGGTTTTTTAGAAAAAGTTAGTTTTGGTATAAGTTAGGTTTTTTCGAAAAAGTTAGTTTTGGTATAAGTTAGGTTTTTTCGAAAAAGTTAGTTTTGGTATAAATTAGGTTTTTTCGAAAAAGTTAGTTTTGGTATAAGTTAGGTTTTTTTAGAAAAAGTTAGTTTTGGTATAAGTTAGGTTTTTTCGAAAAAGTTAGTTTTGGTATAAATTAGGTTTTTTCGAAAAAGTTAGTTTTGGTATAAGTTAGGTTTTTTTAGAAAAAGTTAGTTTTGGTATAAGTTAGGTTTTTAAGAAAAAGTTAGTTTTGGTATAAGTTAGGTTTTTTCGAAAAAGTTAGTTTTGGTATAAGTAAGGTTTTTATGAAAAAGTTAGGTTTTTTCGAAAAAGTTAGTTTTGGTAAAAGTTAGGTTTTTAAGAAAAAGTTAGTTTTGGTATAAGTTAGGTTTTTTCGAAAAAGTTAGTTTTGGTATAAGTTAGGTTTTTATGAAAAAGTTAGGTTTTTTCGAAAAAGTTAGTTTTGGTATAAATTAAGTTTTTTCGAAAAAGTTAGTTTTGGTATAAGTTAGGTTTTTTCGAAAAAGTTAGTTTTGGTATAAGTTAGGTTTTTAAGAAAAAGTTAGTTTTGGTATAAGTTAGGTTTTTTAGAAAAAGTTAGTTTTGGTATAAGTTAGGTTTTTTAGAAAAAGTTAGTTTTGGTATAAGTTAGGTTTTTTCGAAAAAGTTAGTTTTGGTATAAGTTAGGTTTTTTCGAAAAAGTTAGTTTTGGTATAAGTTAGGTTTTTTAGAAAAAGTTAGTTTTGGTATAAGTTAGGTTTTTTAGAAAAAGTTAGTTTTGGTATAAGTTAGGTTTTTTAGAAAAAGTTAGTTTTGGTATAAATTAGGTTTTTTAGAAAAAGTTAGTTTTGGTATAGGTTATTTTTTTTCGAAAAAGTTAGTTTTGGTTTAAGTTAGGTTTTTTCGAAAAAGTTAGTTTTGGTATAAGTTAGGTTTTTACGAAAAAGTTAGTTTTGGTATAAGTTAGGTTTTTTAGAAAAAGTTAGTTTTGGTATAAGTTAGGTTTTTTAGAAAAAGTTAGTTTTGGTATAAGTTAGGTTTTTTCGAAAAAGTTAGTTTTGGTATAAGTTAGGTTTTTTAGAAAAAGTTAGTTTTGGTATAAGTTAGGTTTTTTAGAAAAAGTTAGTTTTGGTATAAGTTAGGTTTTTAAGAAAAAGTTAGTTTTGGTATAAGTTAGGTTTTTTCGAAAAAGTAAGGTTTTTTAGAAAAAGTTAGTTTTGGTATAAGTTAGGTTTTTTCGAAAAAGTTAGTTTTGGTATCAGTTAGGTTTTTTCGAAAAAGTTAGTTTTGGTATAAGTAAGGTTTTTTCGAAAAAGTTAGTTTTGGTATAAATTAGGTTTTTTCGAAAAAGTTAGTTTTGGTATAAGTTAGGTTTTTTCGAAAAAGTAAGTTTTGGTATAAGTTAGGTTTTTTAGAAAAAGTTAGTTTTGGTATAAGTTAGGTTTTTTAGAAAATGTTAGTTTTGGTATAAGTTAGGTTTTTTAGAAAAAGTTAGTTTTGGTATAAGTTAGGTTTTTTCGAAAAAGTTAGTTTTGGTATAAGTTAGGTTTTTTCGAAAAAGTTAGTTTTGGTATAAATTAGGTTTTTTAGAAAAAGTTAGTTTTGGTATAAGTTAGGTTTTTTAGAAAAAGTTAGTTTTGGTATAAGTTAGGTTTTTTCGAAAAAGTTAGTTTTGGTATAAGTTAGGTTTTTATGAAAAAGTTAGTTTTGGTATAAGTTAGGTTTTTTAGAAAAAGTTAGTTTTGGTATAAATTAGGTTTTTTAGAAAAAGTTAGTTTTGGTATAAGTTAGGTTTTTAAGAAAAAGTTAGTTTTGGTATAAATTAGGTTTTTTAGAAAAAGTTAGTTTTGGTATAGGTTATTTTTTTCGAAAAAGTTAGTTTTGGTTTAAGTTAGGTTTTTTCGAAAAAGTTAGTTTTGGTATAAGTTAGGTTTTTACGAAAAAGTTAGTTTTGGTATAAGTTAGGTTTTTTAGAAAAAGTTAGTTTTGGTATAAGTTAGGTTTTTTCGAAAAAGTTAGTTTTGGTATAAGTTAGGTTTTTTAGAAAAAGTTAGTTTTGGTATAAGTTAGGTTTTTTCGAAAAAGTTAGTTTTGGTATAAGTTTGGTTTTTAAGAAAAAGTTAGTTTTGGTATAAGTTAGGTTTTTTAGAAAAAGTTAGTTTTGGTATAAGTTAGGTTTTTTAGAAAAAGTTAGTTTTGGTATAAGTTAGGTTTTTTCGAAAAAGTTAGTTTTGGTATAAGTTAGGTTTTTTCGAAAAAGTTAGTTTTGGTATAAATTAGGTTTTTTCGAAAAAGTTAGTTTTGGTATAAGTTAGGTTTTTTAGAAAAAGTTAGTTTTGGTATAAGTTAGGTTTTTTCGAAAAAGTTAGTTTTGGTATAAGTTAGGTTTTTTCGAAAAAGTTAGTTTTGGTATAAGTTAGGTTTTTTAGAAAAAGTTAGTTTTGGTATAAGTTAGGTTTTTTAGAAAAAGTTAGTTTTGGTATAAGTTAGGTTTTTTAGAAAAAGTTAGTTTTGGTATAAGTTAGGTTTTTTAGAAAAAGTTAGTTTTGGTATAAATTAGGTTTTTTAGAAAAAGTTAGTTTTGGTATAGGTTATTTTTTTTCGAAAAAGTTAGTTTTGGTTTAAGTTAGGTTTTTTCGAAAAAGTTAGTTTTGGTATAAGTTAGGTTTTTACGAAAAAGTTAGTTTTGGTATAAGTTAGGTTTTTTAGAAAAAGTTAGTTTTGGTATAAGTTAGGTTTTTTCGAAAAAGTTAGTTTTGGTATAAGTAAGGTTTTTTAGAAAAAGTTAGTTTTGGTATAAGTTAGGTTTTTTCGAAAAAGTTAGTTTTGGTATAAGTTTGGTTTTTAAGAAAAAGTTAGTTTTGGTATAAGTTAGGTTTTTTCGAAAAAGTTAGTTTTGGTATAAGTTAGGTTTTTTAGAAAAAGTTAGTTTTGGTATAAATTAGGTTTTTTAGAAAAAGTTAGTTTTGGTATAGGTTATTTTTTTTCGAAAAAGTTAGTTTTGGTTTAAGTTAGGTTTTTTCGAAAAAGTTAGTTTTGGTATAAGTTAGGTTTTTTCGAAAAAGTTAGTTTTGGTATAAATTAGGTTTTTTCGAAAAAGTTAGTTTTGGTATAAGTTAGGTTTTTTAGAAAAAGTTAGTTTTGGTATAAGTTAGGTTTTTTCGAAAAAGTTAGTTTTGGTATAAGTTAGGTTTTTTCGAAAAAGTTAGTTTTGGTATAAGTTAGGTTTTTTAGAAAAAGTTAGTTTTGGTATAAGTTAGGTTTTTTAGAAAAAGTTAGTTTTGGTATAAGTTAGGTTTTTTAGAAAAAGTTAGTTTTGGTATATGTTCGTAGCTCTAAAGGGTGCTTGTTAGGGACGCGTGTGGTTTCAATGATTGCTCTACTCGGACTGGTTTATTCTCTCTAAATTTTGTTCTTATTCTAGTTCTTCTTTGTTATTCGTTAATTCAAAGTTCATTATAGCATCTCCCATAACTTAGTATAAATGTAAACATCCAACATTCCGACCACCTAAAATCCGTTATTTTACTTAAGTGGTAATTTTACTTAATCTTGAGTTCAATTCATTATTTCGTAACGGCGTTATAACAACTAGTATTCCGAGTTGTAACTTAAAGTAAGTAATCAATTTCATATTTTACTGCAACCTAATTCCCTTTCCGATATTTTAAATTCACTCAGATTCCTCTTACGAGACGCTCTAGTTCCTGCTATCTGCCCTTTACCCCCTAATTTTCCGTTGGTAATATGCTTAATTTAACCACAGGACGCTTTACGTTCGACGCTTGTGCAGTGCGCAACGTGACCACTCTGACGACTCCATCCTTGCCTGGATGTACTTCAGTTATGCGTGCTAGCGGCCACTTCATCGGAGGCATGTTGTCTTCATGGAGTATTACAAGCATTCCAGGCTTGATCGGAACAGCGGGGTTGTGCCATTTTGTCCTTGCTCTTAGCTGTTGCAAGTACTCGCGCTGCCACCGCGACCAGAAGTGCTGAAGCCTTTGTTGCATCACACGCCAATGATTCAATCGATTTTCTGGTATGTCCTTCAAGTCAATTTCTGAAATATATTTCAAATGAGAACCGGTTAGAAAATGACCTGGAGTAAGGGCTTCTAAATCAGTCGAATCCGCAGATAACTCAGTGAGTGGGCGTGAATTGAGGCACGCCTCAATTTCCGTCAGCAGTGTTGTCAGGTCTTCGTAGCTTGCCGCAGCTGTACCCAGGACTCTGATTAGATGATATTTCATGGAACGTACAGCTGCTTCCCACAAGCCTCCAAAGTGCGGGGCTCGTGGAGGGATGAACTTCCATTTTATTCCTCTTTCCGCCGTCCAGTTGGTGATTGCCTCCTTATGGTTTGACGACTGGAGTAACTCATGCAGCCGCTGAAGTTCATTCGCGGCACCCTTGAAGTTTGTTCCGTTGTCAGAGTTGATCTCTGATACTGCTCCTCGCCGTGAAACAAATCTTCTAAGAGCCGCTAAAAACGCTGCAGTACTTAAGTCAGAAACTAACTCTAGATGCACGGCACGTGTAACAAAGCATACGAACACTGCTATGAACGCCTTGGTTGGTGCTGCTCGTCGGTGATGTGCCTTTATCATTACCGGTCCGCAATAATCAACTCCTGATATCGCGAAAGGTCGCGCCTTATTCACACGTGTAGTCGGAAGAGGAGCCATGGGTTGTATAATTAACTTCGGTTTGGACTTGAAGCACCTTATACATTGATGGTAAGCTCGCCTCACTACTGATCTTGCTCCCATGATCCAAAATCGCTGTCTGATGGTCGTTATCATTAATTGTGGTCCAGCGTGCAATAATTCGGCATGATAATGTTCGGCTAACAGTTTCGCTAACGCATGACGTTTGGCGATTACTATTGGATACTTAACGTCTTCTGAAAGCTTTGCATTTCCAATATGGGTCTGCACTCTCAGGATACCCTTGTCGTCTACTGTAACATTGCATCCTTTCAGCAACGATGTTGTAGCTATGTTCTTTCCCGTACCTAGTGTCTTCAGTTCTTCGGCGAAACTATCTCGTTGAGCGATACGACAAATTGCGTCTTCTGCATGCCTTAGCTCTTCAGACGTCAGCGCTGTTGATTCCCCTTGATGATTTTGTTTCCGCAAAGCAGCAATGTAACGCAAGCAATATGCAATCACTCTTCTCAATTTCGCGTATGTTGAATATCGCGAAAATATTCGATCTGAGAAACTCTCTTCTTTCTCGGACATTACTAACAGCGTGGTTGCACGCTGTTCCTCTACAATTGTCAGTTTACCCACAGGAGGTTCTGGCCACTGATCTTCAGATTGGGAAAGCCAACCAGGCCCCGACCACCATAGTGCACTCTGCTGCAAGAATTCTTCCGGATCACATCCTCTCGATGCCAAATCGCTTGGATTTTCCTTACCAGGAACATGTCTCCACTCTACCCCTCTGGTTAACGCCTGAATCTTTGCAGTCCTGTTGGCAACAAAAGTTTTCCAACGAGAGTGTGGCGATTGAATCCAATGCCATGTCGTGAGAGAATCAGTCCACATGTAGCAAGACACATCGGTTACCAACGCCTCCTTCACCACACTATACAATCTACTTCCAAGTAATGCTCCACACAATTCAAGTCTAGCAATGGTCATTCTCTGCGATAAAGGTGCTACTTTAGACTTCGAAATTAATAGATGAACCACAACTGTTCCTGTCGCTGCCAGACTACGAACATAACAGCACGCACCGTATCCCTTTTCGGATGCATCGCAGAATATGTGCAACTGATATTGCTCGGCGGAATTGGATACTGCTAATCGTGGTATTTTCACATCTTCTAACAGCTTCAGTTGGGTAACAAATGATGACCATTCTTGACTTATTGGTTTTGGCAGCTCCTTATCCCAACTCCAAGGTTTTCCTTCCGCATCTTTCAATGCCCATATCGTCTGCATAATGAGCTTCGCTCTCATCTTGACCGGGTCCAAGAATCCCAACGGATCATACAATCGAGCGATACATGATAAAACATGTGTTTTTGTTTTGACTTCTACTTCGCTTGGTACCCGTACCTGGACCTTTAAAGTATCTTTGCTTGGAGTCCAAACCAATCCTAGTGTTGAAATTGAGTCTTGTTCAGTGGCAAGTTCTAACTGACTGCCGGTTGCATGCTGCTCACTGGGAATACCGATTAACGCTCCATGATGATTTGATGCCCATTTCCGTAAGCAGAACTGACCTTCGTTCATTAACTTATTTAACTGATCCGCCATTTCTCGAGCCTCTTGAACGGAATCTGCACCTGACAACAAATCATCAACGTAAAAATCCCTTTTGCATGCTAACGCCTTTGGGTACTTGCTTCCGTGGTCTTCAAAAATACGCTGTAGCGTACGTACAGCTAGGAAAGGTGCACATGCTGTGCCATACGTCACGGTTTTAAGCTCGTACACTCTTAGCTGTTCTCCAGAATGATCTCTCCACAGGATTCTCTGCAATGCCTTATCGTTGTCATCTACTAGCACCTGCCGGTACATTTTCGCCACATCCGCCCCCACAGCAATCTTCTTCATCCGGAACCTCAACTGTATGCATATGATGTTTTCTTGTATCTGAGGTCCGGTGATCAGGACATCGTTCAGCGATCGCCCTGAGCTCGTCTTGCAAGATGCATCGAAGACTACCCTGCATCTCGTCGTTGAACTTAAAGCCTTCCACACAGCGTGATGTGGAAGATAATATGCCACCTCCGAACTCTTCCCCTCGAACTCCGAGTATGTGCCTATACAGGACATATGGCCCAAGCTTATATATTCCTGCATGAACTCCTTATAAGCATCGTTAAGTTCCTTTTCTCTTCTCATTCTTCGCTCTATTGCCAAAAACCGTCTCAAGGCAATCTCCCGTGACTCACCAAGCAATGTTGAAAACTGTGGTAATTTAGGAAGAGTTACAATGTACCTGCCATCTCTACTACGCCGAGTTGTCTCCTCATAATGTTTCATACATGCGATGTCATCTTCTGACGGAATCCTTTCTTCTGGCAAATTTTCGAGCGATACGAGACGATCCATCGAGTTGTTAAAGCGTTCTTCCATCACGCTACAGCAGGCAAGATCATATTGGTTCGTGTCTTCGGGGTTCGTAATCATTTTTCCACTTACAATCCACCCAAGCTTGGTTTTCAATAACCTTGGAAGGTTCGGCGCTAAACTTAGTTGTCCTTGCTCCAACAGCTCAGCAAATATCTCTGCACCAAGGAGTAGATCAATCTTCTCACGTTTATTAAAACCTGGATCAGCCAATACAAACCCTGATGGTATGTTCCATTGCTGTACATCTATTGACCTTGGAGGAAAGTCTGCGGTGACACTTGTTAGCACGAGGAACTCTAATGTGGCCGCATGTGAGGAGTTTACTGATTTGACCGTAGTTGTAACTGTACTGCTTGAGGTCAAGGCCACCGTTCCTACTCCAAACAGAGGTTTCTGTACTCGCGTCTTCCACAACTTTAACTGTTGAGCTAAACGTTCGGTTATGAAGTTAGATTGAGCGCCCATATCCAATAACGCTCGCGCCGGCACAGGTTCACCATTCCAGTTCGACACCAACACTTGTGCCGTAGATAACCAAATCATTTTCCTTTCCTGCTTACTGCCGTCCTGTAATGTTGCACTAATGGGGACGACTTGCGTTTCACTGACAGCAGATGCATTCTTATCACACAGTAACGAATGGTGTCTTCTTTTACAATGTTCACACCTCGAATGCGATCGACAAAACCTAATACTGTGACCACTCCTCAGACAGTTAAAACACAGCCTATGTTCCTTAACCTGTTCTTGTCGCTGCGAACGGTCCATAGTTGAAAAGGAACTACACTTTGATAACACATGATCAGCCTTGCACACCGGGCACACAATTACTGATGGGTTCGTCGTTTGAACGGAACACGCTAACGATGTTGCATTGTCTTTCTTCGACCGAGGAATTTGATTTCGCACACCACTGACTGTTTTTGCTGGTTTAGTATCAATTGACGTTTTGTTTCGCATAGTACAACTATTAAGGATCTTGATTTGCTTCTCACAAAAAATCATTAATTCCTTATACGAATCAGCTTCTTGGTCAGCCGAGTGTTGCTCCCATGCTAGAAGCGTTTTAGGATCAAACTTATAAATCACGAGCGACGTTAACGGTGTGTCCCAATGCTTTACCGGTTCACTTGTTCGTTATTTATAAGTTTGATCCTAAAACGCTTCTAGCATGGGAGCAACACTCGGCTGACCAAGAAGCTGATTCGTATAAGGAATTAATGATTTTTTGTGAGAAGCAAATCAAGATCCTTAATAGTTGTACTATGCGAAACAAAACGTCAATTGATACTAAACCAGCAAAAACAGTCAGTGGTGTGCGAAATCAAATTCCTCGGTCGAAGAAAGACAATGCAACATCGTTAGCGTGTTCCGTTCAAACGACGAACCCATCAGTAATTGTGTGCCCGGTGTGCAAGGCTGATCATGTGTTATCAAAGTGTAGTTCCTTTTCAACTATGGACCGTTCGCAGCGACAAGAACAGGTTAAGGAACATAGGCTGTGTTTTAACTGTCTGAGGAGTGGTCACAGTATTAGGTTTTGTCGATCGCATTCGAGGTGTGAACATTGTAAAAGAAGACACCATTCGTTACTGTGTGATAAGAATGCATCTGCTGTCAGTGAAACGCCATGGTTCATGAGGTGGTTGAACTTTCAGACGTAACCAAGCCAATGTTCGTAGCTCTAAAGGGTGCTTGTTAGGGACGCGTGTGGTTTCAATGATTGCTCTACTCGGACTGGTTTATTCTCTCTAAATTTTGTTCTTATTCTAGTTCTTCTTTGTTATTCGTTAATTCAAAGTTCATTATAGCATCTCCCATAACTTAGTATAAATGTAAACATCCAACATTAGCCAAGACACCTTAGCCAAGACACATTAGCCAAGACACCTTAACCAAGACACCTTAGCCAAGACACCTTAGCCAAGACACCTTAGCCAAGACACCTTAGCCAAGACACATTAGCCAAGACACCTTAGCCAAGACACCTTAGCCAAGACACATTAGCCAAGACACCTTAGCCAAGACACCTTAGCCAAGACACCTTAGCCAAGACACCTTAGCCAAGACACCTTAGCCAAGACACATTAGCCAAGACACCTTAGCCGAGACACATTAGCCAAGACACTTTAGCCAAGACACCTTAGCCGAGACACATTAGCCAAGACACCTTAGCCGAGACACCTTTAGCCAAGACACATTAGCCAAGACACATTAGCCAAGACACATTAGCCAAGACACCTTAGCCAAGACACATTAGCCAAGACACATTAGCAAAGACACCTTAGCCAAGACACATTAGCCAAGACACCTTAGCCAAGACACCTTAGCCAAGACACCTTAGCCAAGACACCTTAGCCAAGACACCTTAGCCAAGACACATTAGCCAAGACACCTTAGCCAAGACACCTTAGCCAAGACACCTTAGCCAAGACACCTTAGCCAAGACACATTAGCCAAGACACCTTAGCCAAGACACCTTAGCCAAGACACCTTAGCCAAGACACATTAGCCAAGACACCTTAGCCAAGACACCTTAGCCAAGACACCTTAGCCAAGACACATTAGCCAAGACACCCTAGCCGAGACACATTAGCCAAGACACTTTAGCCAAGACACCTTAGCCGAGACACATTAGCCAAGACACATTAGCCGAGACACATTAGCCAAGACACCTTAGCCAAGACACCTTAGCCAAGACACCTTAGCCAAGACACCTTAGCCAAGACACCTTAGCCAAGACACATTAGCCAAGACACCTTAGCCAAGACACCTTAGCCAAGACACATTAGCCAAGACACATTAGCCGAGACACATTAGCCAAGACACCTTAGCAAAGACACCTTAGCCAAGACACCTTAGCCAAGACACCTTAGCCAAGACACATTAGCCAAGACACATTAGCCAAGACACCTTAGCCAAGACACCTTAGCCGAGGTACATTAGCCAAGACACCTTAGCCAAGACACCTTAGCCAAGACACCTTAGCCAAGACACATTAGCCAAGACACCTTAGCCAAGACACCTTAGTCGAGACACATTAGCCAAGACACTTTAGCCAAGACACCTTAGCCGAGACACATTAGCCAAGACACCTTAGCCAAGACACCTTAGCCAAGACACCTTAGCCAAGACACCTTAGCCAAGACACCTTAGCCAAGACACCTTAGCCAAGACACATTAGCCAAGACACATTAGCCGAGACACATTAGCCAAGACACCTTAGCCAAGACACCTTAGCCAAGACAACTTAGCCAAGACACCTTAGCCAAGACACATTAGCCAAGACACCTTAGCCAAGACACCTTAGCCAAGACACATTAGCCAAGACACCTTAGCCAAGACACCTTAGCCAAGACACCTTAGCCAAGACACATTAGCCAAGACACCCTAGCCGAGACACATTAGCCAAGACACTTTAGCCAAGACACCTTAGCCGAGACACATTAGCCAAGACACATTAGCCGAGACACATTAGCCAAGACACCTTAGCCAAGACACCTTAGCCAAGACACCTTAGCCAAGACACCTTAGCCAAGACACCTTAGCCAAGACACCTTAGCCAAGACACATTAGCCAAGACACCTTAGCCAAGACACCTTAGCCAAGACACATTAGCCAAGACACATTAGCCGAGACACATTAGCCAAGACACCTTAGCCAAGACACCTTAGCCAAGACACCTTAGCCAAGACACCTTAGCCAAGACACATTAGCCAAGACACATTAGCCAAGACACCTTAGCCAAGACACCTTAGCCGAGGTACATTAGCCAAGACACCTTAGCCAAGACACCTTAGCCAAGACACATTAGCCAAGACACCTTAGCCGAGACACCTTAGCCAAGACACCTTAGCCAAGACACCTTAGCCAAGACACATTAGCCAAGACACATTAGCCGAGACACATTAGCCAAGACACCTTAGCCAAGACACCTTAGCCAAGACAACTTAGCCAAGACACCTTAGCCAAGACACATTAGCCAAGACACCTTAGCCAAGACACCTTAGCCAAGACACCTTAGCCAAGACACCTTAGCCAAGACACCTTAGCCGAGACACCTTAGCCAAGACACCTTAGCCGAGACACATTAGCCAAGACACCTTAGCCAAGACACCTTAGCCGAGACACATTAGCCAAGACACCTTAGCCAAGACACATTAGCCAAGACACATTAGCCAAGACACCTTAGCCAAGACACCTTAGCCAAGACACCTTAGCCAAGACACCTTAGCCAAGACACATTAGCCAAGACACATTAGCCAAGACACCCTAGCCGAGACACATTAGCCAAGACACTTTAGCCAAGACACCTTAGCCGAGCCACATTAGCCAAGACACCTTAACCAAGACACCTTAGCCAAGACACCTTAGCCAAGACACATTAGCCAAGACACCTTAGCCAAGACACCTTAGCCAAGACACATTAGCCAAGACACATTAGCCGAGACACATTAGCCGAGACACATTAGCCAAGACACCTTAGCCAAGACACCTTAGCCAAGACACCTTAGCCAAGACACCTTAGCCAAGACACCTTAGCCGAGACACCTTAGCCGAGACACCTTAGCCAAGACACCTTAGCCGAGACACATTAGCCAAGACACCTTAGCCAAGACACCTTAGCCGAGACACATTAGCCAAGACACCTTAGCCAAGACACATTAGCCAAGACACATTAGCCAAGACACCTTAGCCAAGACACCTTAGCCAAGACACCTTAGCCAAGACACATTAGCCAAGACACCTTAGCCAAGACACCTTAGCCAAGACACCTTAGCCAAGACACATTAGCCAAGACACCCTAGCCGAGACACATTAGCCAAGACACTTTAGCCAAGACACCTTAGCCGAGCCACATTAGCCAAGACACCTTAACCAAGACACCTTAGCCAAGACACCTTAGCCAAGACACATTAGCCAAGACACCTTAGCCAAGACACCTTAGCCAAGACACATTAGCCAAGACACATTAGCCGAGACACATTAGCCGAGACACATTAGCCAAGACACCTTAGCCAAGACACCTTAGCCAAGACACCTTAGCCAAGACACCTTAGCCAAGACACCTTAGCCAAGACACCTTAGCCGAGACACCTTAGCCAAGACACCTTAGCCGAGACACATTAGCCAAGACACCTTAGCCAAGACACCTTAGCCGAGACACATTAGCCAAGACACCTTAGCCAAGACACATTAGCCAAGACACATTAGCCAAGACACCTTAGCCAAGACACCTTAGCCAAGACACCTTAGCCAAGACACCTTAGCCAAGACACCTTAGCCAAGACACATTAGCCAAGACACCCTAGCCGAGACACATTAGCCAAGACACTTTAGCCAAGACACCTTAGCCGAGCCACATTAGCCAAGACACCTTAACCAAGACACCTTAGCCAAGACACCTTAGCCAAGACGCATTAGCCAAGACACCTTAGCCAAGACACCTTAGCCAAGACACATTAGCCAAGACACATTAGCCGAGACACATTAGCCGAGACACATTAGCCAAGACACCTTAGCCAAGACACCTTAGCCAAGACACCTTAGCCAAGACACCTTAGCCAAGACACCTTAGCCGAGACACCTTAGCCAAGACACCTTAGCCGAGACACATTAGCCAAGACACATTAGCCAAGACACCTTAGCCAAGACACCTTAGCCAAGACACCTTAGCCAAGACACCTTAGCCAAGACACATTAGCCAAGACACCTTAGCCAAGACACCTTAGCCAAGACACCTTAGCCAAGACACATTAGCCAAGACACCTTAGCCAAGACACCTTAGCCAAGACACCTTAGCCAAGACACATTAGCCAAGACACCCTAGCCGAGACACATTAGCCAAGACACTTTAGCCAAGACACCTTAGCCGAGACACATTAGCCAAGACACCTTAACCAAGACACCTTAGCCAAGACACCTTAGCCAAGACACATTAGCCAAGACACCTTAGCCAAGACACCTTAGCCAAGACACCTTAGCCAAGACACCTTAGCCAAGACACCTTAGCCGAGACACCTTAGCCAAGACACCTTAGCCGAGACACATTAGCCAAGACACCTTAGCCAAGACACATTAGCCGAGACACATTAGCCAAGACACCTTAGCCAAGACACATTAGCCAAGACACCTTAGCCGAGACACATTAGCCAAGACACCTTAGCCAAGACACCTTAGCCGAGACACATTAGCCAAGACACCTTAGCCAAGACACCTTAGCCAAGACACCTTAGCCAAGACACATTAGCCAAGACACCTTAGCCAAGACACCTTAGCCAAGAAACCTTAGCCAAGACACCTTAGCCAAGACACTTTAGCCAAGACACCTTACCAAGACACCTTAGCCAAGACACATTAGCCAAGACACCTTAGCCGAGACACATTAGCCAAGACACCTTAGCCAAGACACCTTAGCCAAGACACATTAGCCAAGACACCTTAGCCAAGACACCTTAGCCAAGACACATTAGCCAAGACACATTAGCCGAGACACATTAGCCAAGACACCTTAGCCAAGACACCTTAGCCAAGACTCCTTAGCCAAGACACATTAGCCAAGACACATTAGCCAAGACACCTTAGCCAAGACACCTTAGCCAAGACACCTTAGCCAAGACACCTTAGCCAAGACACCTTAGCCAAGACACCTTAGCCAAGACACATTAGCCAAGACACCTTAGCCAAGACACATTAGCCAAGACACATTAGCCAAGACACCTTAGCCAAGACACCTTAGCCAAGACACCTTAGCCGAGACACATTAGCCAAGACACCTTAGCCAAGACACCTTAGCCAAGACACCTTAGCCAAGACACATTAGCCAAGACACCTTAGCCAAGACACCTTAGTCGAGACACATTAGAAAAGACACTTTAGCCAAGACACCTTAGCCGAGACACATTAGCCAAGACACCTTAGCCAAGACACCTTAGCCAAGACACCTTAGCCAAGACACCTTAGCCAAGACACCTTAGCCAAGACACCTTAGCCAAGACACATTAGCCAAGACACATTAGCCGAGACACATTAGCCAAGACACCTTAGCCAAGACACCTTAGCCAAGACAACTTAGCCAAGACACCTTAACCAAGACACATTAGCCAAGACACCTTAGCCAAGACACCTTAGCCAAGACACCTTAGCCAAGACACCTTAGCCAAGACACCTTAGCCAAGACACCTTAGCCAAGACACCTTAGCCGAGACACATTAGCCAAGACACTTTAGCCAAGACACCTTAGCCGAGACACATTAGCCAAGACACCTTAGCCAAGACACATTAGCCAAGACACCTTAGCCGAGACACATTAGCCAAGACACCTTAGCCAAGACACCTTAGCCGAGACACCTTAGCCAAGACACCTTAGCCGAGACACATTAGCCAAGACACCTTAGCCAAGACACCTTAGCCGAGACACATTAGCCAAGACACCTTAGCCAAGACACATTAGCCAAGACACATTAGCCAAGACACCTTAGCCAAGACACCTTAGCCAAGACACCTTAGCCAAGACACCTTAGCCAAGACACCTTAGCCAAGACACCCTAGCCGAGACACATTAGCCAAGACACTTTAGCCAAGACACCTTAGCCGAGACACATTAGCCAAGACACATTAGCCAAGACACCTTAACCAAGACACCTTAGCCAAGACACCTTAGCCAAGACACATTAGCCAAGACACCTTAGCCAAGACACCTTAGCCAAGACACATTAGCCAAGACACATTAGCCGAGACACATTAGCCAAGACACATTAGCCAAGACACCTTAGCCAAGACACCTTAGCCAAGACACCTTAGCCAAGACACCTTAGCCAAGACACCTTAGCCAAGACACCTTAGCCGAGACACCTTAGCCAAGACACCTTAGCCGAGACACATTAGCCAAGACACATTAGCCAAGACACCTTAGCCAAGACACCTTAGCCAAGACACCTTAGCCAAGACACCTTAGCCAAGACACATTAGCCAAGACACCTTAGCCAAGACACCTTAGCCAAGACACCTTAGCCAAGACACATTAGCCAAGACACCTTAGCCAAGACACCTTAGCCAAGACACCTTAGCCAAGACACATTAGCCAAGACACCCTAGCCGAGACACATTAGCCAAGACACTTTAGCCAAGACACCTTAGCCGAGACACATTAGCCAAGACACCTTAACCAAGACACCTTAGCCAAGACACCTTAGCCAAGACACCTTAGCCAAGACACCTTAGCCAAGACACCTTAGCCAAGACACATTAGCCAAGACACTTTAGCCAAGACACCTTAGCCAAGACACCTTAGCCAAGACACTTTAGCCGAGACACATTAGCCAAGACACCTTAGCCAAGACACCTTAGCCAAGACACATTAGCCAAGACACCTTAGCCAAGACACATTAGCCAAGACACCTTAGCCAAGACACCTTAGCCAAGACACCTTAGCCAAGACACCTTAGCCAAGACACCTTAGCCAAGACACCTTAGCCAAGACACCTTAGCCAAGACACATTAGCCAAGACACCTTAGCCGAGACACATTAGCCAAGACACCTTAGCCAAGACACCTTAGCCAAGACACATTAGCCAAGACACCTTAGCCAAGACACCTTAGCCAAGACACATTAGCCAAGACACATTAGCCGAGACACATTAGCCAAGACACCTTAGCCAAGACACCTTAGCCAAGACACCTTAGCCAAGACACCTTAGCCGAGACACATTAGCCAAGACACCTTAGCCGAGACACATTAGCCAAGACACATTAGCCGAGACACATTAGCCAAGACACCTTAGCCAAGACACCTTAGCCAAGACACATTAGCCAAGACACATTAGCCGAGACACATTAGCCAAGACACCTTAGCCAAGACACCTTAGCCAAGACACCTTAGCCAAGACACCTTAGCCGAGACACATTAGCCAAGACACCTTAGCCAAGACACATTAGCCAAGACACATTAGCCAAGACACCTTAGCCAAGACACCTTAGCCAAGACACCTTAGCCGAGACACATTAGCCAAGACACCTTAGCCAAGACACCTTAGCCAAGACACCTTAGCCAAGACACATTAGCCAAGACACCTTAGCCAAGACACCTTAGTCGAGACACATTAGAAAAGACACTTTAGCCAAGACACCTTAGCCGAGACACATTAGCCAAGACACCTTAGCCAAGACACCTTAGCCAAGACACCTTAGCCAAGACACCTTAGCCAAGACACCTTAGCCAAGACACCTTAGCCAAGACACATTAGCCAAGACACATTAGCCGAGACACATTAGCCAAGACACCTTAGCCAAGACACCTTAGCCAAGACAACTTAGCCAAGACACCTTAACCAAGACACATTAGCCAAGACACCTTAGCCGAGACACCTTAGCCAAGACACCTTAGCCAAGACACCTTAGCCAAGACACCTTAGCCAAGACACCTTAGCCAAGACACCTTAGCCGAGACACATTAGCCAAGACACTTTAGCCAAGACACCTTAGCCGAGACACATTAGCCAAGACACCTTAGCCAAGACACATTAGCCAAGACACCTTAGCCGAGACACATTAGCCAAGACACCTTAGCCAAGACACCTTAGCCGAGACACCTTAGCCAAGACACCTTAGCCGAGACACATTAGCCAAGACACCTTAGCCAAGACACCTTAGCCGAGACACATTAGCCAAGACACCTTAGCCAAGACACATTAGCCAAGACACATTAGCCAAGACACCTTAGCCAAGACACCTTAGCCAAGACACCTTAGCCAAGACACCTTAGCCAAGACACATTAGCCAAGACACCCTAGCCGAGACACATTAGCCAAGACACTTTAGCCAAGACACCTTAGCCGAGACACATTAGCCAAGACACCTTAACCAAGACACCTTAGCCAAGACACCTTAGCCAAGACACATTAGCCAAGACACCTTAGCCAAGACACCTTAGCCAAGACACATTAGCCAAGACACATTAGCCGAGACACATTAGCCAAGACACATTAGCCAAGACACCTTAGCCAAGACACCTTAGCCAAGACACCTTAGCCAAGACACCTTAGCCAAGACACCTTAGCCAAGACACCTTAGCCGAGACACCTTAGCCAAGACACCTTAGCCGAGACACATTAGCCAAGACACATTAGCCAAGACACCTTAGCCAAGACACCTTAGCCAAGACACCTTAGCCAAGACACCTTAGCCAAGACACATTAGCCAAGACACCTTAGCCAAGACACCTTAGCCAAGACACCTTAGCCAAGACACATTAGCCAAGACACCTTAGCCAAGACACCTTAGCCAAGACACCTTAGCCAAGACACATTAGCCAAGACACCCTAGCCGAGACACATTAGCCAAGACACTTTAGCCAAGACACCTTAGCCGAGACACATTAGCCAAGACACCTTAACCAAGACACCTTAGCCAAGACACCTTAGCCAAGACACATTAGCCAAGACACCTTAGCCAAGACACCTTAGCCAAGACACCTTAGCCAAGACACCTTAGCCAAGACACCTTAGCCGAGACACCTTAGCCAAGACACCTTAGCCGAGACACATTAGCCAAGACACCTTAGCCAAGACACATTAGCCGAGACACATTAGCCAAGACACCTTAGCCAAGACACATTAGCCAAGACACCTTAGCCGAGACACATTAGCCAAGACACCTTAGCCAAGACACCTTAGCCGAGACACATTAGCCAAGACACCTTAGCCAAGACACCTTAGCCAAGACACCTTAGCCAAGACACATTAGCCAAGACACCTTAGCCAAGACACCTTAGCCAAGACACCTTAGCCAAGACACCTTAGCCAAGACACTTTAGCCAAGACACCTTAGCCAAGACACCTTAGCCAAGACACATTAGCCAAGACACCTTAGCCGAGACACATTAGCCAAGACACCTTAGCCAAGACACCTTAGCCAAGACACATTAGCCAAGACACCTTAGCCAAGGCACCTTAGCCAAGACACATTAGCCAAGACACATTAGCCGAGGCACATTAGCCAAGACACCTTAGCCAAGACACCTTAGCCAAGACTCCTTAGCCAAGACACATTAGCCAAGACACATTAGCCAAGACACCTTAGCCAAGACACCTTAGCCAAGACACCTTAGCCAAGACACATTAGCCAAGACACTTTAGCCAAGACACCTTAGCCAAGACACCTTAGCCAAGACACTTTAGCCGAGACACATTAGCCAAGACACCTTAGCCAAGACACCTTAGCCAAGACACATTAGCCAAGACACCTTAGCCAAGACACATTAGCCAAGACACCTTAGCCAAGACACCTTAGCCAAGACACCTTAGCCAAGACACCTTAGCCAAGACACCTTAGCCAAGACACCTTAGCCAAGACACCTTAGCCAAGACACCTTAGCCAAGACACATTAGCCAAGACACCTTAGCCGAGACACATTAGCCAAGACACCTTAGCCAAGACACCTTAGCCAAGACACATTAGCCAAGACACCTTAGCCAAGACACCTTAGCCAAGACACATTAGCCAAGACACATTAGCCGAGAAACATTAGCCAAGACACCTTAGCCAAGACACCTTAGCCAAGACACCTTAGCCAAGACACCTTAGCCAAGACACATTAGCCAAGACACATTAGCCAAGACACCTTAGCCAAGACACCTTAGCCAAGACACCTTAGCCGAGACACATTAGCCAAGACACCTTAGCCAAGACACCTTAGCCAAGACACCTTAGCCAAGACACATTAGCCAAGACACCTTAGCCAAGACACCTTAGTCGAGACACATTAGCCAAGACACTTTAGCCAAGACACCTTAGCCGAGACACATTAGCCAAGACACCTTAGCCAAGACACCTTAGCCAAGACACCTTAGCCAAGACACCTTAGCCAAGACACCTTAGCCAAGACACCTTAGCCAAGACACATTAGCCAAGACACATTAGCCGAGACACATTAGCCAAGACACCTTAGCCAAGACACCTTAGCCAAGACAACTTAGCCAAGACACCTTAACCAAGACACATTAGCCAAGACACCTTAGCCAAGACACCTTAGCCAAGACACCTTAGCCAAGACACCTTAGCCAAGACACCTTAGCCAAGACACCTTAGCCAAGACACCTTAGCCGAGACACATTAGCCAAGACACTTTAGCCAAGACACCTTAGCCGAGACACATTAGCCAAGACACCTTAGCCAAGACACATTAGCCAAGACACCTTAGCCGAGACACATTAGCCAAGACACCTTAGCCAAGACACCTTAGCCGAGACACATTAGCCAAGACACCTTAGCCAAGACACCTTAGCCAAGACACCTTAGCCAAGACACATTAGCCAAGACACCTTAGCCAAGACACCTTAGCCAAGAAACCTTAGCCAAGACACATTAGCCAAGACACCTTAGCCAAGACACCTTAGCCAAGACACCTTAGCCAAGACACCTTAGCCAAGACACCTTAGCCAAGACACCTTAGCCAAGACACCTTAGCCCAGACACCTTAGCCGAGACACATTAGCCAAGACACCTTAGCCAAGACACCTTAGCCAAGACACCTTAGCCAAGACACCTCAGCCAAGACACCTTAGCCAAGACACTTTAGCCGAGACACATTAGCCAAGACACCTTAGCCAAGACACCTTAGCCAAGACACATTAGCCAAGACACCTTAGCCAAGACACCTTAGCCAAGACACATTAGCCAAGACACCTTAGCCAAGACACCTTAGCCAAGACACATTAGCCAAGACACATTAGCCAAGACACATTAGCCAAGACACATTAGCCAAGACACCTTAGCCAAGACACCTTAGCCAAGACACCTTAGCCAAGACACATTAGCCAAGACACCTTAGCCAAGACACATTAGCCAAGACACCTTAGCCGAGACACATTAGCCAAGACACCTTAGCCAAGACACCTTAGCCGAGACACATTAGCCAAGACACCTTAGCCAAGACACCTTAGCCAAGACACCTTAGCCAAGACACATTAGCCAAGACACCTTAGCCAAGACACCTTAGCCAAGAAACCTTAGCCAAGACACATTAGCCAAGACACCTTAGCCAAGACACCTTAGCCAAGACACCTTAGCCAAGACACCTTAGCCAAGACACCTTAGCCAAGACACCTTAGCCCAGACACCTTAGCCGAGACACATTAGCCAAGACACCTTAGCCAAGACACCTTAGCCAAGACACCTTAGCCAAGACACCTCAGCCAAGACACCTTAGCCAAGACACCTTAGCCAAGACACCTTAGCCAAGACACCTTAGCCAAGACACCTTAGCCAAGACACCTTAGCCAAGACACATTAGCCCAGACACCTTAGCCGAGACACATTAGCCAAGACACCTTAGCCAAGACACCTTAGCCAAGACACCTTAGCCGAGACACATTAGCCAAGACACCTTAGCCAAGACACATTAGCCAAGACACCTTAGCCGAGACACATTAGCCAAGACACCTTAGCCAAGACACCTTAGCCGAGACACATTAGCCAAGACACCTTAGCCAAGAAACCTTAGCCAAGACACATTAGCCAAGACACCTTAGCCAAGACACCTTAGCCAAGACACCTTAGCCAAGACACCTTAGCCAAGACACCTTAGCCAAGACACCTTAGCCCAGACACCTTAGCCGAGACACATTAGCCAAGACACCTTAGCCAAGACACCTTAGCCAAGACACCTCAGCCAAGACACCTTAGCCAAGACACTTTAGCCAAGACACCTTAGCCAAGACACATTAGCCAAGACACCTTAGCCGAGACACATTAGCCAAGACACTTTAGCCAAGACACCTTAGCCGAGACACATTAGCCAAGACACCTTAGCCAAGACACATTAGCCAAGACACCTTAGCCGAGACACATTAGCCAAGACACCTTAGCCAAGACACCTTAGCCGAGACACATTAGCCAAGACACCTTAGCCAAGACACCTTAGCCAAGACACCTTAGCCAAGACACATTAGCCAAGACACCTTAGCCAAGACACCTTAGCCAAGAAACCTTAGCCAAGACACCTTAGCCAAGACACCTTAGCCAAGACACCTTAGCCAAGACACCTAAGCCGAGACACATTAGCCAAGACACTTTAGCCAAGACACCTTAGCCGAGACACATTAGCCAAGACACCTTAGCCAAGACACATTAGCCAAGACAACTTAGCCGAGACACATTAGCCAAGACACCTTAGCCAAGACACCTTAGCCGAGACACATTAGCCAAGACACCTTAGCCAAGACACCTTAGCCAAGACACCTTAGCCAAGACACATTAGCCAAGACACCTTAGCCAAGACACCTTAGCCAAGAAACCTTAGCCAAGACACATTAGCCAAGACACCTTAGCCAAGACACCTTAGCCAAGACACCTTAGCCAAGACACCTTAGCCAAGACACCTTAGCCAAGACACATTAGCCAAGACACCTTAGCCAAGACACCTTAGCCAAGACACCTTAGCCAAGACACCTTAGCCAAGACACATTAGCCAAGACACCTTAGCCGAGACACATTAGCCAAGACACTTTAGCCGAGACACATTAGCCAAGACACCTTAGCCAAGACACCTTAGCCAAGACACCTTAGCCAAGACACCTTAGCCAAGACACCTTAGCCAAGACACCTTAGCCAAGACACCTTAGCCAAGACACATTAGCCAAGACACATTAGCCAAGACACCTTAGCCAAGACACCTTAGCCAAGACACCTTAGCCGAGACACATTAGCCAAGACACCTTAGCCAAGACACCTTAGCCAAGACACCTTAGCCAAGACACATTAGCCAAGACACCTTAGCCAAGACACCTTAGTCGAGACACATTAGCCAAGACACTTTAGCCAAGACACCTTAGCCGAGACACATTAGCCAAGACACCTTAGCCAAGACACCTTAGCCAAGACACCTTAGCCAAGACACCTTAGCCAAGACACATTAGCCAAGACACATTAGCCGAGACACCTTAGCCAAGACACCTTAGCCAAGACAACTTAGCCAAGACACCTTAGCCAAGACACATTAGCCAAGACACCTTAGCCAAGACACCTTAGCCAAGACACCTTAGCCAAGACACCTTAGCCAAGACACCTTAGCCAAGACACCTTAGCCAAGACACCTTAGCCGAGACACATTAGCCAAGACAAATCAGCCAAGACACCTTAGCCAAGACACTTTAGCCGAGACACATTAGCCAAGACACCTTAGCCAAGACACCTTAGCCAAGACACCTTAGCCAAGACACCTTAGCCAAGACACCTTAGCCAAGACACCTTAGCCGAGACACATTAGCCAAGACACCTTAGCCAAGACACATTAGCCAAGACACCTTAGCCGAGACACCTTAGCCAAGACACCTTAGCCCAGACACCTTAGCCGAGACACATTAGCCAAGACACCTTAGCCAAGACACCTTAGCCAAGACACCTTAGCCAAGACACATTAGCCAAGACACCTTAGCCAAGACACCTTAGCCAAGAAACCTTAGCCAAGACACATTAGCCAAGACACATTAGCCAAGACACATTAGCCAAGACACATTAGCCAAGACACCTTAGCCAAGACACCTTAGCCAAGACACCTTAGCCAAGACACATTAGCCAAGACACATTAGCCAAGACACCTTAGCCAAGACACCTTAGCCAAGACACCTTAGCCAAGACACCTTAGCCAAGACACATTAGCCAAGACACCTTAGCCAAGACACCTTAGCCAAGACACCTTAGCCAAGACACCTTAGCCAAGACACCTCAGCCAAGACACCTTAGCCAAGACACTTTAGCCGAGACACATTAGCCAAGACACCTTAGCCAAGACACCTTAGCCAAGAAACCTTAGCCAAGACACATTAGCCAAGACACATTAGCCAAGACACATTAGCCAAGACACATTAGCCAAGACACCTTAGCCAAGACACCTTAGCCAAGACACCTTAGCCAAGACACATTAGCCAAGACACATTAGCCAAGACACCTTAGCCAAGACACCTTAGCCAAGACACCTTAGCCAAGACACCTTAGCCAAGACACATTAGCCAAGACACCTTAGCCAAGACACCTTAGCCAAGACACATTAGCCAAGACACCTTAGCCAAGACACCTTAGCCAAGACACCTTAGCCAAGACACCTTAGCCAAGACACCTCAGCCAAGACACCTTAGCCAAGACACTTTAGCCAAGACACATTAGCCAAGACACCTTAGCCAAGACACCTTAGCCAAGAAACCTTAGCCAAGACACATTAGCCAAGACACATTAGCCAAGACACATTAGCCAAGACACATTAGCCAAGACACCTTAGCCAAGACACCTTATCCAAGACACCTTAGCCAAGACACATTAGCCAAGACACATTAGCCAAGACACCTTAGCCAAGACACCTTAGCCAAGACACCTTAGCCAAGACACATTAGCCAAGACACCTTAGCCAAGACACCTTAGCCAAGACACCTTAGCCAAGACACCTTAGCCAAGACACCTCAGCCAAGACACCTTAGCCAAGACACTTTAGCCGAGACACATTAGCCAAGACACCTTAGCCAAGACACCTTAGCCAAGACACATTAGCCAAGACACCTTAGCCAAGACACCTTAGCCAAGACACATTAGCCAAGACACCTTAGCCAAGACACCTTAGCCAAGACACATTAGCCAAGACACATTAGCCAAGACACATTAGCCAAGACACATTAGCCAAGACACCTTAGCCAAGACACCTTAGCCAAGACACATTAGCCAAGACACATTAGCCAAGACACCTTAGCCAAGACACCTTAGCCAAGAAACCTTAGCCAAGACACATTAGCCAAGACACCTTAGCCAAGACACCTTAGCCAAGACACCTTAGCCAAGACACCTCAGCCAAGACACCTTAGCCAAGACACATTAGCCAAGACACCTTAGCCAAGACACCTTAGTCGAGACACATTAGCCAAGACACTTTAGCCAAGACACCTTAGCCGAGACACATTAGCCAAGACACCTTAGCCAAGACACCTTAGCCAAGACACCTTAGCCAAGACACATTAGCCAAGACACCTTAGCCAAGACACCTTAGCCAAGACACATTAGCCAAGACACATTAGCCAAGACACATTAGCCAAGACACATTAGCCAAGACACCTTAGCCAAGACACCTTAGCCAAGACACCTTAGTCGAGACACATTAGCCAAGACACTTTAGCCAAGACACCTTAGCCGAGACACCTTAGCCAAGACACCTTAGCCAAGACACCTTAGCCGAGACACCTTAGCCAAGACACCTTAGCCAAGACACCTTAGCCAAGACACCTTAGCCAAGACACATTAGCCAAGACACATTAGCCGAGACACCTTAGCCAAGACACCTTAGCCAAGACAACTTAGCCAAGACACCTTAGCCAAGACACATTAGCCAAGACACCTTAGCCAAGACACCTTAGCCAAGACACCTTAGCCAAGACACCTTAGCCAAGACACCTTAGCCAAGACACCTTAGCCAAGACACCTTAGCCGAGACACCTTAGCCAAGACAAATCAGCCAAGACACCTTAGCCAAGACACTTTAGCCGAGACACATTAGCCAAGACACCTTAGCCAAGACACCTTAGCCAAGACACCTTAGCCAAGACACCTTAGCCAAGACACCTTAGCCAAGACACCTTAGCCAAGACACCTTAGCCGAGACACATTAGCCAAGACACCTTAGCCAAGACACATTAGCCAAGACACCTTAGCCGAGACACATTAGCCAAGACACCTTAGCCAAGACACCTTAGCCGAGACACATTAGCCAAGACACCTTAGCCAAGACACCTTAGCCAAGACACCTTAGCCAAGACACATTAGCCAAGACACCTTAGCCAAGACACCTTAGCCAAGAAACCTTAGCCAAGACACATTAGCCAAGACACCTTAGCCAAGACACCTTAGCCAAGACACCTTAGCCAAGACACCTTAGCCAAGACACCTTAGCCAAGACACCTTAGCCCAGACACCTTAGCCGAGACACATTAGCCAAGACACCTTAGCCAAGACACCTTAGCCAAGACACCTTAGCCAAGACACCTCAGCCAAGACACCTTAGCTAAGACACTTTAGCCGAGACACATTAGCCAAGACACCTTAGCCAAGACACCTTAGCCAAGACACATTAGCCAAGACACCTTAGCCAAGACACCTTAGCCAAGACACATTAGCCAAGACACCTTAGCCAAGACACCTTAGCCAAGACACATTAGCCAAGACACATTAGCCAAGACACATTAGCCAAGACACATTAGCCAAGACACCTTAGCCAAGACACCTTAGCCAAGACACCTTAGCCAAGACACATTAGCCAAGACACCTTAGCCAAGACACATTAGCCAAGACACCTTAGCCGAGACACATTAGCCAAGACACCTTAGCCAAGACACCTTAGCCGAGACACATTAGCCAAGACACCTTAGCCAAGACACCTTAGCCAAGACACCTTAGCCAAGACACATTAGCCAAGACACCTTAGCCAAGACACCTTAGCCAAGAAACCTTAGCCAAGACACATTAGCCAAGACACCTTAGCCAAGACACCTTAGCCAAGACACCTTAGCCAAGACACCTTAGCCAAGACACCTTAGCCAAGACACCTTAGCGCAGACACCTTAGCCGAGACACATTAGCCAAGACACCTTAGCCAAGACACCTTAGCCAAGACACCTTAGCCAAGACACCTCAGCCAAGACACCTTAGCCAAGACACCTTAGCCAAGACACCTTAGCCAAGACACCTTAGCCAAGACACCTTAGCCAAGACACCTTAGCCAAGACACCTTAGCCCAGACACCTTAGCCGAGACACATTAGCCAAGACACCTTAGCCAAGACACCTTAGCCAAGACACCTTAGCCAAGACACATTAGCCAAGACACCTTAGCCAAGACACCTTAGCCAAGAAACCTTAGCCAAGACACATTAGCCAAGACACCTTAGCCAAGACACCTTAGCCAAGACACCTTAGCCAAGACACCTTAGCCAAGACACCTTAGCCAAGACACCTTAGCCCAGACACCTTAGCCGAGACACATTAGCCAAGACACCTTAGCCAAGACACCTTAGCCAAGACACCTTAGCCAAGACACCTCAGCCAAGACACCTTAGCCAAGACACCTTAGCCAAGACACCTTAGCCCAGACACCTTAGCCAAGACACATTAGCCAAGACACCTTAGCCAAGACACCTTAGCCAAGACACCTTAGCCAAGACACATTAGCCAAGACACCTTAGCCAAGACACATTAGCCAAGACACCTTAGCCGAGACACATTAGCCAAGACACCTTAGCCAAGACACATTAGCCAAGACACCTTAGCCAAGACACCTTAGCCAAGACACATTAGCCAAGACACCTTAGCCAAGACACCTTAGCCAAGACACATTAGCCAAGACACATTAGCCAAGACACATTAGCCAAGACACATTAGCCAAGACACCTTAGCCAAGACACCTTAGCCAAGACACCTTAGCCAAGACACATTAGCCAAGACACCTTAGCCAAGACACATTAGCCAAGACACCTTAGCCGAGACACATTAGCCAAGACACCTTAGCCAAGACACCTTAGCCGAGACACATTAGCCAAGACACCTTAGCCAAGACACCTTAGCCAAGACACCTTAGCCAAGACACATTAGCCAAGACACCTTAGCCAAGACACCTTAGCCAAGAAACCTTAGCCAAGACACATTAGCCAAGACACCTTAGCCAAGACACCTTAGCCAAGACACCTTAGCCAAGACACCTTAGCCAAGACACCTTAGCCAAGACACCTTAGCCCAGACACCTTAGCCGAGACACATTAGCCAAGACACCTTAGCCAAGACACCTTAGCCAAGACACCTTAGCCAAGACACCTCAGCCAAGACACCTTAGCCAAGACACCTTAGCCAAGACACCTTAGCCAAGACACCTTAGCCAAGACACCTTAGCCAAGACACCTTAGCCAAGACACCTAAGCCCAGACACCTTAGCCGAGACACATTAGCCAAGACACCTTAGCCAAGACACCTTAGCCAAGACACCTTAGCCATGACACATTAGCCAAGACACCATAGCCAAGACACCTTAGCCGAGACACATTAGCCAAGACACCTTAGCCAAGACACCTTAGCCAAGACACCTTAGCCAAGACACATTAGCCAAGACACCTTAGCCAGGACACCTTAGCCAAGAAACCTTAGCCAAGACACATTAGCCAAGACACCTTAGCCAAGACACCTTAGCCAAGACACCTTAGCCAAGACACCTTAGCCAAGACACCTTAGCCAAGACACCTTAGCCCAGACACCTTAGCCGAGACACATTAGCCAAGACACCTTAGCCAAGACACCTTAGCCAAGACACCTTAGCCAAGACACCTCAGCCAAGACACTTTAGCCAAGACACTTTAGCCAAGACACCTTAGCCAAGACACCTTAGCCAAGACACCTTAGCCGAGACACATTAGCCAAGACACTTTAGCCAAGACACCTTAGCCGAGACACATTAGCCAAGACACCTTAGCCAAGACACATTAGCCAAGACACCTTAGCCGAGACACATTAGCCAAGACACCTTAGCCAAGACACCTTAGCCGAGACACATTAGCCAAGACACCTTAGCCAAGACACCTTAGCCAAGACACCTTAGCCAAGACACATTAGCCAAGACACCTTAGCCAAGACACCTTAGCCAAGAAACCTTAGCCAAGACACCTTAGCCAAGACACCTTAGCCGAGACACATTAGCCAAGACACTTTAGCCAAGACACCTTAGCCGAGACACATTAGCCAAGACACCTTAGCCAAGACACATTAGCCAAGACACCTTAGCCGAGACACATTAGCCAAGACACCTTAGCCAAGACACCTTAGCCGAGACACATTAGCCAAGACACCTTAGCCAAGACACCTTAGCCAAGACACCTTAGCCAAGACACATTAGCCAAGACACCTTAGCCAAGACACCTTAGCCAAGAAACCTTAGCCAAGACACATTAGCCAAGACACCTTAGCCAAGACACCTTAGCCAAGACACCTTAGCCAAGACACCTTAGCCAAGACACCTTAGCCAAGACACCTTAGCCCAGACACCTTAGCCGCGACACATTAGCCAAGACACCTTAGCCAAGACACCTTAGCCAAGACACCTTAGCCAAGACACCTCAGCCAAGACACCTTAGCCAAGACACTTTAGCCGAGACACATTAGCCAAGACACCTTAGCCAAGACACCTTAGCCAAGACACATTAGCCAAGACACCTTAGCCAAGACACCTTAGCCAAGACACATTAGCCAAGACACTTTAGCCAAGACACCTTAGCCAAGACACCTTAGCCAAGACACTTTAGCCGAGACACATTAGCCAAGACACCTTAGCCAAGACACCTTAGCCAAGACACATTAGCCAAGACACCTTAGCCAAGACACATTAGCCAAGACACATTAGCCAAGACACCTTAGCCAAGACACCTTAGCCAAGACACCTTAGCCAAGACACCTTAGCCGAGACACCTTAGCCAAGACACATTAGCCAAGACACTTTAGCCAAGACACCTTAGCCAAGACACCTTAGCCAAGACACCTCAGCCAAGACACCTTAGCCAAGACACTTTAGCCGAGACACATTAGCCAAGACACCTTAGCCAAGACACCTCAGCCAAGACACATTAGCCAAGACACCTTAGCCAAGACACCTTAGCCAAGACACATTAGCCAAGACACTTTAGCCAAGACACCTTAGCCAAGACACCTTAGCCAAGACACTTTAGCCGAGACACATTAGCCAAGACACCTCAGCCAAGACACCTTAGCCAAGACACCTTAGCCAAGACACCTTAGCCAAGACACATTAGCCAAGACACCTTAGCCAAGACACCTTAGCCAAGACACATTAGCCAAGACACCTTAGCCAAGACACCTTAGCCAAGACACCTTAGCCAAGACACCTTAGCCAAGACACCTTAGCCAAGAAACCTTAGCCAAGACACATTAGCCAAGACACCTTAGCCAAGACACCTTAGCCAAGACACCTTAGCCAAGACACCTTAGCCAAGACACCTTAGCCAAGACACCTTAGCCCAGACACCTTAGCCGAGACACATTAGCCAAGACACCTTAGCCAAGACACCTTAGCCAAGACACCTTAGCCAAGACACCTCAGCCAAGACACCTTAGCCAAGACACATTAGCCAAGACACTTTAGCCAAGACACCTTAGCCAAGACACCTTAGCCAAGACACTTTAGCCGAGACACATTAGCCAAGACACCTTAGCCAAGACACATTAGCCAAGACACCTTAGCCAAGACACATAAGCCAAGACACATTAGCCAAGACACCTTAGCCAAGACACCTTAGCCAAGACACCTTAGCCAAGACACCTTAGCCGAGACACCTTAGCCAAGACACATTAGCCAAGACACTTTAGCCAAGACACCTTAGCCAAGACACCTTAGCCAAGACACCTTAGCCAAGACACCTTAGCCAAGACACTTTAGCCGAGACACATTAGCCAAGACACCTTAGCCAAGACACCTTAGCCAAGACACATTAGCCAAGACACCTTAGCCAAGACACCTTAGTCAAGACACATTAGCCAAGACACTTTAGCCAAGACACCTTAGCCAAGACACCTTAGCCAAGACACTTTAGCCGAGACACATTAGCCAAGACTCCTCAGCCAAGACACCTTAGCCAAGACACCTTAGCCAAGACACCTTAGCCAAGACACATTAGCCAAGACACCTTAGCCAAGACACCTTAGCCAAGACACATTAGCCAAGACACCTTAGCCAAGACACCTTAGCCAAGACACCTTAGCCAAGACACCTTAGCCAAGACACCTTAGCCAAGACACATTAGCCAAGACACCTTAGCCGAGACACATTAGCCAAGACACCTTAGCCAAGACACCTTAGCCCAGACACCTTAGCCGAGACACATTAGCCAAGACACCTTAGCCAAGACACCTTAGCCAAGACACCTTAGCCAAGACACCTCAGCCAAGACACCTTAGCCAAGACACTTTAGCCGAGACACATTAGCCAAGACACCTTAGCCAAGACACCTTAGCCAAGACACATTAGCCAAGACACCTTAGCCAAGACACCTTAGCCAAGACACATTAGCCAAGACACTTTAGCCAAGACACCTTAGCCAAGACACCTTAGCCAAGACACTTTAGCCGAGACACATTAGCCAAGACACCTTAGCCAAGACACCTTAGCCAAGACACATTAGCCAAGACACCTTAGCCAAGACACATTAGCCAAGACACCTTAGCCAAGACACCTTAGCCAAGACACCTTAGCCAAGACACCTTAGCCAAGACACCTTAGCCAAGACACATTAGCCAAGACACTTTAGCCAAGACACCTTAGCCAAGACACCTTAGCCAAGACACCTCAGCCAAGACACCTTAGCCAAGACGCTTTAGCCGAGACACATTAGCCAAGACACCTTAGCCAAGACACCTTAGCCAAGACACATTAGCCAAGACACCTTAGCCAAGACACCTTAGCCAAGACACATTAGCCAAGACACTTTAGCCAAGACACCTTAGCCAAGACACCTTAGCCAAGACACTTTAGCCGAGACACATTAGCCAAGACACCTCAGCCAAGACACCTTAGCCAAGACACCTTAGCCAAGACACCTTAGCCAAGACACATTAGCCAAGACACCTTAGCCAAGACACCTTAGCCAAGACACATTAGCCAAGACACCTTAGCCAAGACACCTTAGCCAAGACACCTTAGCCAAGACACCTTAGCCAAGACACCTTAGCCAAGACACATTAGCCAAGACACCTTAGCCGAGACACATTAGCCAAGACACTTTAGCCGAGACACCTTAGCCAAGACACATTAGCCAAGACACCTTAGCCAAGACACATTAGCCAAGACACCTTAGCCAATACACCTTAGCCAAGACACCTTAGCCAAGACACCTTAGCCGAGACACATTAGCCAAGACACCTTAGCCAAGACACCTTAGCCAAGACACCTTAGCCAAGACACCTTAGCCAAGACACATTATCCAAGACACCTTAGCCAAGACACCTTAGCCAAGACACCTTAGCCAAGACACCTTAGCCAAGACACCTTAGCCAAGACACCTTAGCCAAGACACCTTAGCCAAGACACCTTAGCCAAGACACATTAGCCAAGACACCTTAGCCAAGACACATTAGCCAAGACACCTTAGCCGAGACACATTAGCCAAGACACTTTAGCCGAGACAACTTAGCCAAGACACATTAGCCAAGACACCTTAGCCAAGACACATTAGCCAAGACACCTTAGCCAAGACACCTTAGCCAAGACACCTTAGCCAAGACACCTTAGCCGAGACACATTAGCCAAGACACCTTAGCCAAGACACCTTAGCCAAGACACATTAGCCAAGACACCTTAGCCAAGACACATTAGCCAAGACACCTTAGCCAAGACACCTTAGCCAAGACACCTTAGCCAAGACACCTTAGCCAAGACACCTTAGCCAAGACACCTTAGCCAAGACACCTTAGCCAAGACACCTTAGCCAAGACACATTAGCCAAGACACATAAGCCAAGACACCTTAGCCAAGACACCTTAGCCGAGACACCTTAGCCGAGACACATTAGCCAAGACACCTTAGCCAAGACACCTTAGCCAAGACACCTTAGCCAAGACACATTAGCCAAGACACCTTAGCCAAGACACCTTAGTCGAGACACATTAGCCAAGACACTTTAGCCAAGACACCTTAGCCGAGACACATTAGCCAAGACACCTTAGCCAAGACACCTTAGCCAAGACACCTTAGCCAAGACACCTTAGCCAAGACACCTTAGCCAAGACACCTTAGCCAAGACACATTAGCCAAGACACATTAGCCGAGACACATTAGCCAAGACACCTTAGCCAAGACACCTTAGCCAAGACAACTTAGCCAAGACACCTTAGCCAAGACACATTAGCCAAGACACCTTAGCCAAGACACCTTAGCCAAGACACCTTAGCCAAGACACCTTAGCCAAGACACCTTAGCCAAGACACCTTAGCCAAGACACCTTAGCCGAGACACATTAGCCAAGACAAATCAGCCAAGACACCTTAGCCAAGACACTTTAGCCGAGACACATTAGCCAAGACACCTTAGCCAAGACACCTTAGCCAAGACACATTAGCCAAGACACCTTAGCCAAGACACCTTAGCCAAGACACATTAGCCAAGACACTTTAGCCAAGACACCTTAGCCAAGACACCTTAGCCAAGACACTTTAGCCGAGACACATTAGCCAAGACACCTCAGCCAAGACACCTTAGCCAAGACACCTTAGCCAAGACACCTTAGCCAAGACACATTAGCCAAGACACCTTAGCCAAGACACATTAGCCAAGACACCTTAGCCAAGACACCTTAGCCAAGACACATTAGCCAAGACACTTTAGCCAAGACACCTTAGCCAAGACACCTTAGCCAAGACACTTTAGCCGAGACACATTAGCCAAGACACCTCAGCCAAGACACCTTAGCCAAGACACCTTAGCCAAGACACATTAGCCAAGACACATTAGCCAAGACACCTTAGCCAAGACACCTTAGCCGAGACACCTTAGCCGAGACACATTAGCCAAGACACCTTAGCCAAGACACCTTAGCCAAGACACCTTAGCCAAGACACATTAGCCAAGACACCTTAGCCGAGACACATTAGCCAAGACACCTTAGCCAAGACACCTTAGCCGAGACACATTAGCCAAGACACCTTAGCCAAGACACCTTAGCCAAGACACATTAGCCAAGACACCTTAGCCAAGACACATTAGCCAAGACACCTTAGCCGAGACACATTAGCCAAGACACTTTAGCCGAGACACCTTAGCCAAGACACATTGGCCAAGACACCTTAGCCAAGACACATTAGCCAAGACACCTTAGCCAAGACACCTTAGCCAAGACACCTTAGCCAAGACACCTTAGCCGAGACACATTAGCCAAGACACCTTAGCCAAGACACCTTAGCCAAGACACATTAGCCAAGACACCTTAGCCAAGACACATTAGCCAAGACACCTTAGCCAAGACACCTTAGCCAAAACACCTTAGCCAAGACACCTTAGCCAAGACACATTAGCCAAGACACCTTAGCCAAGACACCTTAGCCAAGACACATTAGCCAAGACACTTTAGCCAAGACACCTTAGCCAAGACACCTTAGCCAAGACACTTTAGCCGAGACACATTAGCCAAGACACCTCAGCCAAGACACCTTAGCCAAGACACCTTAGCCAAGACACCTTAGCCAAGACACATTAGCCAAGACACCTTAGCCAAGACACATTAGCCAAGACACCTTAGCCAAGACACCTTAGCCAAGACACATTAGCCAAGACACCTTAGCCAAGACGCCTTAGCCAAGACACCTTAGCCAAGACACTTTAGCCGAGACACATTAGCCAAGACACCTCAGCCAAGACACCTTAGCCAAGACACCTTAGCCAAGACACATTAGCCAAGACACATTAGCCAAGACACCTTAGCCAAGACACCTTAGCCGAGACACCTTAGCCGAGACACATTAACCAAGACACCTTAGCCAAGACACCTTAGCCAAGACACCTTAGCCAAGACACATTAGCCAAGACACCTTAGCCGAGACACATTAGCCAAGACACCTTAGCCAAGACACCTTAGCCGAGACACATTAGCCAAGACACCTTAGCCAAGACACCTTAGCCAAGACACATTAGCCAAGACACCTTAGCCAAGACACATTAGCCAAGACACCTTAGCCGAGACACATTAGCCAAGACACTTTAGCCGAGACACCTTAGCCAAGACACATTAGCCAAGACACCTTAGCCAAGACACATTAGCCAAGACACCTTAGCCAAGACACCTTAGCCAAGACACCTTAGCCAAGACACCTTAGCCAAGACACCTTAGCCGAGACACATTAGCCAAGACACCTTAGCCAAGACACCTTAGCCAAGACACATTAGCCAAGACACCTTAGCCAAGACACATTAGCCAAGACACCTTAGCCAAGACACCTTAGCCAAAACACCTTAGCCAAGACACCTTAGCCAAGACACCTTAGCCAAGACACCTTAGCCAAGACACATTAGCCAAGACACTTTAGCCGAGACACATTAGCCAAGACACCTTAGCCAAGACACCTTAGCCAAGACACCTTAGCCAAGACACCTTAGCCAAGACACCTTAGCCAAGACACCTTAGCCAAGACACCTTAGCCAAGACACTTTAGCCGAGACACATTAGCCAAGACACCTTAGCCAAGACACCTTAGCCAAGACACATTAGCCAAGACACCTTAGCCAAGACACATTAGCCAAGACACCTTAGCCAAGACACCTTAGCCAAAACACCTTAGCCAAGACACCTTAGCCAAGACACCTTAGCCAAGACACCTTAGCCAAGACACATTAGCCAAGACACTTTAGCCGAGACACATTAGCCAAGACACCTTAGCCGAGACACATTAGCCAAGACACCTTAGCCAAGACACCTTAGCCAAGACACCTTAGCCAAGACACCTTAGCCAAGACACATTAGCCAAGACACTTTAGCCGAGACACATTAGCCAAGACACCTTAGCCAAGACACCTTAGCCAAGACACATTAGCCAAGACACCTTAGCCAAGACACCTTAGCCAAGACACATTAGCCAAGACACTTTAGCCAAGACACCTTAGCCAAGACACCTTAGCCAAGACACTTTAGCCGAGACACATTAGCCAAGACACCTCAGCCAAGACACCTTAGCCAAGACACCTTAGCCAAGACACCTTAGCCAAGACACATTAGCCAAGACACCTTAGCCAAGACACCTTAGCCAAGACACATTAGCCAAGACACCTTAGCCAAGACACCTTAGCCAAGACACCTTAGCCAAGACACCTTAGCCAAGACACCTTAGCCAAGACACATTAGCCAAGACACCTTAGCCGAGACACATTAGCCAAGACACCTTAGCCAAGACACCTTAGCCCAGACACCTTAGCCGAGACACATTAGCCAAGACACCTTAGCCAAGACACCTTAGCCAAGACACCTTAGCCAAGACACCTCAGCCAAGACACCTTAGCCAAGACACTTTAGCCGAGACACATTAGCCAAGACACCTTAGCCAAGACACCTTAGCCAAGACACATTAGCCAAGACACCTTAGCCAAGACACCTTAGCCAAGACACATTAGCCAAGACACTTTAGCCAAGACACCTTAGCCAAGACACCTTAGCCAAGACACTTTAGCCGAGACACATTAGCCAAGACACCTTAGCCAAGACACCTTAGCCAAGACACATTAGCCAAGACACCTTAGCCAAGACACATTAGCCAAGACACCTTAGCCAAGACACCTTAGCCAAGACACCTTAGCCAAGACACCTTAGCCAAGACACCTTAGCCAAGACACCTTAGCCGAGACACCTTAGCCAAGACACATTAGCCAAGACACTTTAGCCAAGACACCTTAGCCAAGACACCTTAGCCAAGACACCTCAGCCAAGACACCTTAGCCAAGACACTTTAGCCGAGACACATTAGCCAAGACACCTTAGCCAAGACACCTTAGCCAAGACACATTAGCCAAGACACCTTAGCCAAGACACCTTAGCCAAGACACATTAGCCAAGACACTTTAGCCAAGACACCTTAGCCAAGACACCTTAGCCAAGACACTTTAGCCGAGACACATTAGCCAAGACACCTCAGCCAAGACACCTTAGCCAAGACACCTTAGCCAAGACACCTTAGCCAAGACACATTAGCCAAGACACATTAGCCAAGACACCTTAGCCAAGACACCTTAGCCAAGACACCTTAGCCAAGACACCTTAGCCAAGACACCTTAGCCAAGACACATTAGCCAAGACACCTTAGCCGAGACACATTAGCCAAGACACTTTAGCCGAGACACCTTAGCCAAGACACATTAGCCAAGACACCTTAGCCAAGACACATTAGCCAAGACACCTTAGCCAAGACACCTTAGCCAAGACACCTTAGCCGAGACACATTAGCCAAGACACCTTAGCCAAGACACCTTAGCCAAGACACCTTAGCCAAGACACCTTAGCCAAGACACATTAGCCAAGACACCTTAGCCAAGACACCTTAGCCAAGACACCTTAGCCAAGACACCTTAGCCAAGACACCTTAGCCAAGACACCTTAGCCAAGACACCTTAGCCAAGACACCTTAGCCAAGACACATTAGCCAAGACACCTTAGCCAAGACACATTAGCCAAGACACCTTAGCCGAGACACATTAGCCAAGACACTTTAGCCGAGACAACTTAGCCAAGACACATTAGCCAAGACACCTTAGCCAAGACACATTAGCCAAGACACCTTAGCCAAGACACCTTAGCCAAGACACCTTAGCCAAGACACCTTAGCCAAGACACCTTAGCCGAGACACATTAGCCAAGATACCTTAGCCAAGACACCTTAGCCAAGACACATTAGCCAAGACACCTTAGCCAAGACACATTAGCCAAGACACCTTAGCCAAGACACCTTAGCCAAGACACCTTAGCCAAGACAGCTTAGCCAAGACACCTTAGCCAAGACACCTTAGCCAAGACACCTTAGCCAAGACACCTTAGCCAAGACACATTAGCCAAGACACCTTAGCCAAGACACCTTAGCCAAGACACCTTAGCCGAGACACCTTAGCCGAGACACATTAGCCAAGACACCTTAGCCAAGACACCTTAGCCAAGACACCTTAGCCAAGACACATTAGCCAAGACACCTTAGCCAAGACACCTTAGTCGAGACACATTAGCCAAGACACTTTAGCCAAGACACCTTAGCCGAGACACATTAGCCAAGACACCTTAGCCAAGACACCTTAGCCAAGACACCTTAGCCAAGACACCTTAGCCAAGACACCTTAGCCAAGACACCTTAGCCAAGACACATTAGCCAAGACACATTAGCCGAGACACATTAGCCAAGACACCTTAGCCAAGACACCTTAGCCAAGACAACTTAGCCAAGACACCTTAGCCAAGACACATTAGCCAAGACACCTTAGCCAAGACACCTTAGCCAAGACACCTTAGCCAAGACACCTTAGCCAAGACACCTTAGCCAAGACACCTTAGCCAAGACACCTTAGCCGAGACACATTAGCCAAGACAAATCAGCCAAGACACCTTAGCCAAGACACTTTAGCCGAGACACATTAGCCAAGACACCTTAGCCAAGACCCCTTAGCCAAGACACATTAGCCAAGACACCTTAGCCAAGACACCTTAGCCAAGACACATTAGCCAAGACACTTTAGCCAAGACACCTTAGCCAAGACACCTTAGCCAAGACACTTTAGCCGAGACACATTAGCCAAGACACCTCAGCCAAGACACCTTAGCCAAGACACCTTAGCCAAGACACCTTAGCCAAGACACATTAGCCAATACACCTTAGCCAAGACACATTAGCCAAGACACCTTAGCCAAGACACCTTAGCCAAGACACATTAGCCAAGACACTTTAGCCAAGACACCTTAGCCAAGACACCTTAGCCAAGACACTTTAGCCGAGACACATTAGCCAAGACACCTTAGCCAAGACACCTTAGCCAAGACACCTTAGCCAAGACACATTAGCCAAGACACCTTAGCCGAGACACATTAGCCAAGACACCTTAGCCAAGACACCTTAGCCAAGACACCTTAGCCGAGACACATTAGCCAAGACACCTTAGCCAAGACACCTTAGCCAAGACACATTAGCCAAGACACCTTAGCCGAGACACATTAGCCAAGACACTTTAGCCGAGACACCTTAGCCAAGAAACATTAGCCAAGACACCTTAGCCAAGACACCTTAGCCAAGACACCTTAGCCAAGACACCTTAGCCAAGACACCTTAGCCGAGACACATTAGCCAAGACACCTTAGCCAAGACACCTTAGCCAAGACACATTAGCCAAGACACCTTAGCCAAGACACATTAGCCAAGACACCTTAGCCAAGACACCTTAGCCAAAACACCTTAGCCAAGACACCTTAGCCAAGACACCTTAGCCAAGACACCTTAGCCAAGACACATTAGCCAAGACACTTTAGCCGAGACACATTAGCCAAGACACCTTAGCCAAGACACCTTAGCCAAGACACCTTAGCCAAGACACCTTAGCCAAGACACCTTAGCCAAGACACCTTAGCCAAGACACCTTAGCCGAGACACATTAGCCAAGACACTTTAGCCGAGACACATTAGCCAAGACACCTTAGCCAAGACACCTTAGTCAAGACACATTAGCCAAGACACCTTAGCCAAGACACCTTAGCCAAGACACATTAGCCAAGACACTTTAGCCAAGACACCTTAGCCAAGACACCTTAGCCAAGACACTTTAGCCGAGACACATTAGCCAAGACACCTCAGCCAAGACACCTTAGCCAAGACACCTTAGCCAAGACACCTTAGCCAAGACACATTAGCCAAGACACCTCAGCCAAGACACCTAAGCCAAGACACCTTAGCCAAGACACCTTAGCCAAGACACCTTAGCCAAGACACCTTAGCCAAGACACATTAGCTAAGACACCTTAGCCAAGACACCTTAGCCAAGACACATTAGCCAAGACACCTTAGCCAAGACACCTTAGCCAAGACACCTTAGCCAAGACACTTTAGCCGAGACACATTAGCCAAGACACCTTAGCCAAGACACCTTAGCCAAGACACATTAGCCAAGACACCTTAGCCAAGACACCTTAGCCAAGACACATTAGCCAAGACACCTTAGCCAAGACACCTTAGCCAAGACACATTAGCCAAGACACATTAGCCAAGACACATTAGCCAAGACACATTAGCCAAGACACCTTAGCCAAGACACCTTAGCCAAGACACCTTAGCCAAGACACATTAGCCAAGACACCTTAGCCGAGACACATTAGCCAAGACACTTTAGCCAAGACACCTTAGCCGAGACACATTAGCCAAGACACCTTAGCCAAGACACCTTAGCCAAGACACATTAGCCAAGACACCTTAGCCAAGACACCTTAGCCAAGACACATTAGCCAAGACACATTAGCCGAGACACATTAGCCAAGACACCTTAGCCAAGACACCTTAGCCAAGACTCCTTAGCCAAGACACCTTAGCCAAGACACATTAGCCAAGACACCTTAGCCAAGACACCTTAGCCAAGACACCTTAGCCAAGACACCTTAGCCAAGACACCTTAGCCAAGACACATTAGCCAAGACACCTTAGCCAAGACACCTTAGCCAAGACACATTAGCCAAGACACATTAGCCAAGACACATTAGCCAAGACACATTAGCCAAGACACCTTAGCCAAGACACCTTAGCCAAGACACATTAGCCAAGACACATTAGCCAAGACACATTAGCCAAGACACTTTAGCCAAGACACCTTAGCCGAGACACATTAGCCGAGACACCTTAGCCAAGACACCTTAGCCAAGACACATTAGCCAAGACACCTTAGCCAAGACACCTTAGCCAAGACACATTAGCCAAGACACATTAGCCGAGACACATTAGCCAAGACACATTAGCCAAGACACCTTAGCCGAGACACATTAGCCAAGACACCTTAGCCAAGACACCTTAGCCAAGACACATTAGCCAAGACACCTTAGCCAAGACACCTTAGCCAAGACACCTTAGCCAAGACACATTAGCCAAGACACATTAGCCAAGACACTTTAGCCAAGACACCTTAGCCAAGACACCTTAGCCAAGACACATTAGCCAAGACACATTAGCCAAGACACATTAGCCAAGACACATTAGCCAAGACACATTAGCCAAGACACCTTAGCCAAGACACCTTAGCCAAGACACATTAGCCAAGACACATTAGCCAAGACACATTAGCCAAGACACATTAGCCAAGACACCTTAGCCAAGACACCTTAGCCAAGACACATTAGCCAAGACACATTAGCCAAGACACATTAGCCAAGACACTTTAGCCAAGACACCTTAGCCGAGACACATTAGCCGAGACACCTTAGCCAAGACACCTTAGCCAAGACACATTAGCCAAGACACCTTAGCCAAGACACCTTAGCCAAGACACATTAGCCAAGACACATTAGCCGAGACACATTAGCCAAGACACATTAGCCAAGACACCTTAGCCGAGACACATTAGCCAAGACACCTTAGCCAAGACACCTTAGCCAAGACACATTAGCCAAGACACCTTAGCCAAGACACCTTAGCCAAGACACCTTAGCCAAGACACCTTAGCCAAGACACCTTAGCCAAGACACATTAGCCAAGACACCTTAGCCAAGACACCTTAGCCAAGACACCTTAGCCAAGACACATTAGCCAAGACACCTTAGCCAAGACACCTTAGCCAAGACACATTAGCCAAGACACATTAGCCGAGACACATTAGCCAAGACACCTTAGCCAAGACACCTTAGCCAAGACTCCTTAGCCAAGCCACCTTAGCCAAGACACATTAGCCAAGACACCTTAGCCAAGACACCTTAGCCAAGACACATTAGCCAAGACACCTTAGCCAAGACACCTTAGCCAAGACACATTAGCCAAGACACCTTAGCCAAGACACATTAGCCAAGACACATTAGCCAAGACACCTTAGCCAAGACACATTAGCCAAGACACCTTAGCCGAGACACATTAGCCAAGACACTTTAGCCAAGACACCTTAGCCGAGACACATTAGCCAAGACACCTTAGCCAAGACACCTTAGCCAAGACACATTAGCCAAGACACCTTAGCCAAGACACCTTAGCCAAGACACTTTAGCCAAGACACCTTAGCCAAGACACCTTAGCCGAGACACATTAGCCAAGACACCTTAGCCAAGACACCTTAGCCAAGACACCTTAGCCGAGACACATTAGCCAAGACACATTAGCCAAGACACATTAGCCAAGACACATTAGCCAAGACACATTAGCCAAGACACCTTAGCCGAGACACATTAGCCAAGACACCTTAGCCAAGACACCTTAGCCAAGACACCTTAGCCAAGACACCTTAGCCAAGACACCTTAGCCAAGACACCTTAGCCAAGACACCTTAGCCAAGACACCTTAGCCAAGACACCTTAGCCAAGACACCTTAGCCAAGACACATTAGCCAAGACACCTTAGCCAAGACACCTTAGCCAAGACACCTTAGCCAAGACACCTTAGCCAAGACACCTTAGCCAAGACACATTAGCCAAGACACTTTAGCCAAGACACCTTAGCCGAGACACATTAGCCAAGACACCTTAGCCAAGACACCTTAGCCAAGACACCTTAGCCAAGACACCTTAGCCAAGACACTTTAGCCGAGACACCTTAGCCGAGACACATTAGCCAAGACACCTTAGCCAAGACACATTAGCCAAGACACCTTAGCCAAGACACCTTAGCCAAGACACCTTAGCCGAGACACATTAGCCAAGACACCTTAGCCAAGACACCTTAGCCAAGACACCTTAGCCAAGACACCTTAGCCAAGACACTTTAGCCGAGACACCTTAGCCGAGACACATTAGCCAAGACACCTTAGCCAAGACACCTTAGCCAAGACACATTAGCCAAGACACATTAGCCGAGACACATTAGCCAAGACACCTTAGCCAAGACACCTTAGCCAAGACACCTTAGCCAAGACACATTAGCCAAGACACCTTAGCCAAGACACCTTAGCCAAGACACCTTAGCCAAGACACCTTAGCCAAGACACCTTAGCCAAGACACCTTAGCCAAGACACATTAGCCAAGACACCTTAGCCAAGACACATTAGCCAAGACACTTTAGCCAAGACACCTTAGCCGAGACACATTAGCCAAGACACCTTAGCCAAGACACCTTAGAAAAGACACCTTAGCCAAGACACATTAGCCAAGACACCTTAGCCAAGACACCTTAGCCAAGACACATTAGCCAAGACACATTAGCCAAGACACATTAGCCAAGACACATTAGCCAAGACACCTTAGCCAAGACACCTTAGCCAAGACACCTTAGCCAAGACACATTAGCCAAGACACCTTAGCCAAGACACCTTAGCCAAGACACCTTAGCCAAGACACCTTAGCCAAGACACCTTAGCCAAGACACCTTAGCCAAGACACATTAGCCAAGACACCTTAGCCAAGACACCTTAGCCAAGACACATTAGCCAAGACACATTAGCCGAGACACATTAGCCAAGACACCTTAGCCAAGACACCTTAGAAAAGACACCTTAGCCAAGACACATTAGCCAAGACACCTTAGCCAAGACACCTTAGCCAAGACACATTAGCCAAGACACATTAGCCAAGACACATTAGCCAAGACACCTTAGCCAAGACACCTTAGCCAAGACACCTTAGCCAAGACACATTAGCCAAGACACCTTAGCCAAGACACCTTAGCCAAGACACCTTAGCCAAGACACCTTAGCCAAGACACCTTAGCCAAGACACATTAGCCAAGACACTTTAGCCAAGACACCTTAGCCGAGACACATTAGCCAAGACACCTTAGCCAAGACACCTTAACCAAGACACATTAGCCAAGACACCTTAGCCAAGACACCTTAGCCAAGACACATTAGCCAAGACACATTAGCCGAGACACATTAGCCAAGACACCTTAGCCAAGACACCTTAGCCAAGACTCCTTAGCCAAGACACCTTAGCCAAGACACCTTAGCCAAGACACATTAGCCAAGACACCTTAGCCAAGACACCTTAGCCAAGACACCTTAGCCGAGACACATTAGCAAAGACACCTTAGCCAAGACACCTTAGCCAAGACACCTTAGCCAAGACACCTTAGCCAAGACACCTTAGCCGAGACAAATTAGCCAAGACACCTTAGAAAAGACACCTTAGCCAAGACACGTTAGCCGAGACACATTAGCCAAGACACATTAGCCAAGACACATTAGCCAAGACACCTTAGCCAAGACACTTTAGCCAAGACACCTTAGCCGAGACACATTAGCCAAGACACCTTAGCCAAGACACCTTAGCCAAGACACCTTAGCCAAGACACCTTAGCCAAGACACCTTAGCCAAGACACCTTAGCCGAGACACATTAGCCAAGACACCTTAGCCAAGACACCTTAGCCAAGACACCTTAGCCAAGACACCTTAGCCAAGACACTTTAGCCGAGACACATTAGCCAAGACACCTAAGCCAAGACACCTTAGCCAAGACACCTTAGCCAAGACACATTAGCCAAGACACATTAGCCGAGACACATTAGCCAAGACACATTAGCCGAGACACATTAGCCAAGACACTTTAGCCGAGACACCTTAGCCAAGACACCTTAGCCAAGACACCTTAGCCAAGACACCTTAGCCAAGACACCTTAGCCAAGACACCTTAGCCGAGACACCTTAGCCAAGACACATTAGCCAAGACACCTTAACCAAGACACCTTAGCCAAGACACCTTAGCCAAGACACCTTAGCCAAGACACATTAGCCAAGACACCTTAGCCAAGACACATTAGCCGAGACACCTTAGCCAAGACACCTTAGCCAAGACACCTTAGCCAAGACACCTTAGCCAAGACACCTTAGCCAAGACACCTTAGCCAAGACACATTAGCCAAGACACCTTAGCCGAGACACATTAGCCAAGACACTTTAGCCAAGACACCTTAGCCGAGACACATTAGCCAAGACACCTTAGCCAAGACACCTTAGCCAAGACACCTTAGCCAAGACACATTAGCCAAGACACCTTAGCCAAGACACCTTAGCCAAGACACCTTAGCCAAGACACATTAGCCAAGACACCTTAGCCAAGACACCTTAGCCAAGACACATTAGCCAAGACACCTTAGCCAAGACACCTTAGCCAAGACACATTAGCCAAGACACCCTAGCCGAGACACATTAGCCAAGACACTTTAGCCAAGACACTTTAGCCAAGTCACCTTAGCCGAGACACATTAGCCAAGACACCTTAACCAAGACACCTTAGCCAAGACACCTTAGCCAAGACACATTAGCCAAGACACCTTAGCCAAGACACCTTAGCCAAGACACATTAGCCAAGACACATTAGCCGAGACACATTAGTCAAGACACCTTAGCCAAGACACCTTAGCCAAGACACCTTAGCCAAGACACCTTAGCCAAGACACATTAGCCAAGACACCTTAGCCAAGACACCTTAGCCAAGACACCTTAGCCGAGACACATTAGCCAAGACACCTTAGCCAAGACACCTTAGCCAAGACACCTTAGCCAAGACACCTTAGCCAAGACACCTTAGCCAAGACACCTTAGCCAAGACACCTTAGTCGAGACACATTAGCCAAGACACTTTAGCCAAGACACCTTAGCCGAGACACATTAGCCAAGACACCTAAGCCAAGACACCTAAGCCAAGACACCTTAGCCAAGACACCTTAGCCAAGACACCTTAGCCAAGACACCTTAGCCAAGACACATTAGCCAAGACACATTAGCCGAGACACATTAGCCAAGACACCTTAGCCAAGACACCTTAGCCAAGACACCTTAGCCAAGACACCTTAGCCAAGAAACCTTAGCCAAGACACATTAGCCAAGACACCTTAGCCAAGACACCTTAGCCAAGACACATTAGCCAAGACACCTTAGCCAAGACACCTTAGCCAAGACACCTTAGCCAAGACACCTTAGCCAAGACACCTTAGCCAAGACACCTTAGCCAAGACACCTTAGCCGAGACACATTAGCCAAGACACTTTAGCCAAAACACCTTAGCCGAGACACCTTAGCCAAGACACCTTAGCCAAGACACATTAGCCAAGACACCTTAGCCGAGACACATTAGCCAAGACACCTTAGCCAAGACACCTTAGCCAAGACACCTTAGCCAAGACACATTAGCCAAGACACCTTAGCCAAGACACCTTAGCCAAGACACATTAGCCAAGACACCTTAGCCAAGACACCTTAGCCAAGACACCTTAGCCAAGACACCTTAGCCAAGACACCTTAGCCAAGACACCTTAGCCAAGACACCTTAGCCAAGACACCTTAGCCAAGACACCTTAGCCAAGACACCTTAGCCAAGACACCTTAGCCAAGACACCTTAGCCAAGACACTTTAGCCAAGACACCTTAGCCAAGACACCTTAGCCGAGACACATTAGCCAAGACACCTTAGCCAAGACACCTTAGCCAAGACACCTTAGCCAAGACACCTTAGCCAAGACACATTAGCCAAGACACCTTAGCCAAGACACCTTAGCCAAGACACCTTAGCCAAGACACATTAGCCAAGACACCTTAGCCAAGACACCTTAGCCAAGACACCTTAGCCAAGACACCTTAGCCAAGACACCTTCGCCAAGACACCTTAGCCAAGACACCTTAGCCCAGACACCTTAGCCAAGACACCTTAGCCAAGACACCTTAGCCAATACACCTTAGCCAAGACACTTTAGCCAAGACACATAAGCCAAGACACCTTAGCCGAGACACATTAGCCAAGACACTTTAGCCAAGACACCTTAGCCGAGACACATTAGCCAAGACACCTTAGCCAAGACACCTTAGCCAAGACACCTTAGCCAAGACACATTAGCCAAGACACCTTAGCCAAGACACCTTAGCCAAGACACCTTAGCCAAGACACCTTAGCCAAGACACATTAGCCAAGACACCTTAGCCAAGACACCTTAGCCAAGACACCTTAGCCAAGACACATTAGCCAAGACACCGTAGCCAAGACACCTTAGCCAAGACACCTTAGCCAAGACACATTAGCCAAGACACCCTAGCCGAGACACATTAGCCAAGACACTTTAGCCAAGACACTTTAGCCAAGACACCTTAGCCGAGACACATTAGCCAAGACACCTTAACCAAGACACCTTAGCCAAGACACCTTAGCCAAGACACATTAGCCAAGACACCTTAGCCAAGACACCTTAGCCAAGACACCTTAGCCAAGACACATTAGCCGAGACACATTAGCCAAGACACCTTAGCCAAGACACCTTAGCCAAGACACCTTAGCCAAGACACCTTAGCCAAGACACATTAGCCAAGACACCTTAGCCAAGACACCTTAGCCAAGACACCTTAGCCAAGACACATTAGCCAAGACACCCTAGCCGAGACACATTAGCCAAGACACTTTAGCCAAGACACTTTAGCCAAGACACCTTAGCCGAGACACATTAGCCAAGACACCTTAACCAAGACACCTTAGCCAAGACACCTTAGCCAAGACAACTTAGCCAAGACACCTTAGCCAAGACACATTAGCCAAGACACCTTAGCCAAGACACCTTAGCCAAGACACCTTAGCCAAGACACCTTAGCCAAGACACCTTAGCCAAGACACCTTAGCCAAGACACCTAAGCCAAGACACCTAAGCCAAGACACCTTAGCCAAGACACCTTAGCCAAGACACCTTAGCCGAGACACATTAGCCAAGACACCTTAGCCAAGACACCTTAGCCAAGACACATTAGCCAAGACACCTTAGCCAAGACACCTTAGCCAAGACACCTTAGCCAAGACACCTTAGCCAAGACACCTTAGCCAAGGCACCTTAGCCAAGACACATTAGCCAGGACACCTTAGCCAAGACACCTTAGCCAAGACACCTTAGCCGAGACACATTAGCCAAGACACCTTAGCCAAGACACCTTAGCCAAGACACCTTAGCCAAGACACATTAGCCAAGACACCTTAGCCAAGACACCTTAGCCAAGACACCTTAGCCGAGACACATTAGCCAAGACACTTTAGCCAAGACACCTTAGCCGAGACACATTAGCCAAGACACCTTAGCCAAGACACCTTAGCCAAGACACCTTAGCCAAGACACATTAGCCCAGACACCTTAGCCAAGACACCTTAGCCAAGACACCTTAGCCAAGACACCTTAGCCGAGACACCTTAGCCAAGACACATTAGCCAAGACACCTTAACCAAGACACCTTAGCCAAGACACATTAGCCAAGACACCTTAGCCAAGACACATTAGCCAAGACACCTTAGCCAAGACACCTTAGCCAAGACACATTAGCCAAGACACCTTAGCCAAGACACCTTAGCCAAGACACCTTAGCCAAGACACCTTAGCCAGGACACATTAGCCAAGACACCTTAGCCGAGACACATTAGCCAAGACACTTTAGCCAAGACACCTTAGCCGAGACACATTAGCCAAGACACCTTAGCCAAGACACCTTAGCCAAGACACCTTAGCCAAGACACATTAGCCAAGACACCTTAGCCAAGACACCTTAGCCAAGACACCTTAGCCAAGACACCTTAGCCAAGACACCTTAGCCAAGACACATTAGCCAAGACACCTTAGCCAAGACACCTTAGCCAAGACACCTTAGCCAAGACACATTAGCCAAGACACCTTAGCCAAGACACCTTAGCCAAGACACCTTAGCCAAGACACATTAGCCAAGACACCCTAGCCGAGACACATTAGCCAAGACACTTTAGCCAAGACACTTTAGCCAAGACACCTTAGCCGAGACACATTAGCCAAGACACCTTAACCAAGACACCTTAGCCAAGACACCTTAGCCAAGACACATTAGCCAAGACACCTTAGCCAAGACACCTTAGCCAAGACACATTAGCCAAGACACATTAGCCGAGACACATTAGCCAAGACACCTTAGCCAAGACACCTTAGCCAAGACACCTTAGCCAAGACACCTTAGCCAAGACACATTAGCCAAGACACATTAGCCAAGACACCTTAGCCAAGACACCTTAGCCAAGACACCTTAGCCGAGACACATTAGCCAAGACACCTTAGCCAAGACACCTTAGCCAAGACACCTTAGCCAAGACACCTTAGCCAAGACACCTTAGTCGAGACACATTAGCCAAGACACTTTAGCCAAGACACCTTAGCCGAGACACATTAGCCAAGACACCTAAGCCAAGACACCTAAGCCAAGACACCTTAGCCAAGACACCTTAGCCAAGACACCTTAGCCAAGACACCTTAGCCAAGACACATTAGCCAAGACACATTAGCCGAGACACATTAGCCAAGACACCTTAGCCAAGACACCTTAGCCAAGACAACTTAGCCAAGACACCTTAGCCAAGACACCTTAGCCAAGACACATTAGCCAAGACACCTTAGCCGAGACACATTAGCCAAGACACTTTAGCCAAGACACCTTAGCCGAGACACATTAGCCAAGACACCTTAGCCAAGACACCTTAGCCAAGACACCTTAGCCAAGACACATTAGCCAAGACACCTTAGCCAAGACACCTTAGCCAAGACACCTTAGCCAAGACACCTTAGCCAAGACACCTTAGCCAAGACACATTAGCCAAGACACCTTAGCCAAGACACCTTAGCCAAGACACCTTAGCCAAGACACATTAGCCAAGACACCTTAGCCAAGACACCTTAGCCAAGACACCTTAGCCAAGACACATTAGCCAAGACACCCTAGCCGAGACACATTAGCCAAGACACTTTAGCCAAGACACTTTAGCCAAGACACCTTAGCCGAGACACATTAGCCAAGACACCTTAACCAAGACACCTTAGCCAAGACACCTTAGCCAAGACACATTAGCCAAGACACCTTAGCCAAGACACCTTAGCCAAGACACATTAGCCAAGACACATTAGCCGAGACACATTAGCCAAGACACCTTAGCCAAGACACCTTAGCCAAGACACCTTAGCCAAGACACCTTAGCCAAGACACATTAGCCAAGACACATTAGCCAAGACACCTTAGCCAAGACACCTTAGCCAAGACACCTTAGCCGAGACACATTAGCCAAGACACCTTAGCCAAGACACCTTAGCCAAGACACCTTAGCCAAGACACCTTAGCCAAGACACCTTAGTCGAGACACATTAGCCAAGACACTTTAGCCAAGACACCTTAGCCGAGACACATTAGCCAAGACACCTAAGCCAAGACACCTAAGCCAAGACACCTTAGCCAAGACACCTTAGCCAAGACACCTTAGCCAAGACACATTAGCCAAGACACATTAGCCGAGACACATTAGCCAAGACACCTTAGCCAAGACACCTTAGCCAAGACAACTTAGCCAAGACACCTTAGCCAAGACACATTAGCCAAGACACCTTAGCCAAGACACCTTAGCCAAGACACCTTAGCCAAGACACCTTAGCCAAGACACCTTAGCCGAGACACATTAGCCAAGACACTTTAGCCAAGACACCTTAGCCGAGACACCTTAGCCAAGACACCTTAGCCAAGACTCATTAGCCAAGACACCTTAGCCGAGACACATTAGCCGAGACACATTAGCCAAGACACCTTAGCCCGGACACTTTAGCCGAGACACATTAGCCAAGACACCTTAGCCAAGACACCTTAGCCAAGACACCTTAGCCAAGACACCTTAGCCAAGACACAATAGCCAAGACACCTTAGCCAAGACACCATAGCCGAGACACATTAGCCAAGACACCTTAGCCAAGACACCTTAGCCAAGACACCTTAGCCAAGACACATTAGCCAAGACACCTTAGCCAAGACACCTTAGCCAAGACACCTTAGCCCAGACACCTTAGCCAAGACACCTTAGCCAAGACACCTTAGCCAAGACACCTTAGCCAAGACACCTTAGCCGAGACGCATTAGCCAAGACACCTTAGCCAAGACACCTTAGCCCAGACACCTTAGCCGAGACACATTAGCCAAGACACCTTAGCCAAGACACAGACAGAAGAGAGCACTGTCTACGCTGCGGTGAAAAAGGGCATCAAGCACGAACCTGCGTCAAACCAGCAGTGTGTCTCGTGTGCCCCCCGGGAAGCAATGCACACCAAGTCGGAGGAACCCGTTGCCACGCAGCTCGGAAAGCATGGAAGTAGTCCAAGTGAACCTTAACCATTGCGAGGCTGCACAGGATCTTCTGTGGCAGGTGATAATGGAAGAAAAAGGCGATGTGGCCATTATATCAGAACCCTATCGTGCACCAGGTAACACCAACAACTGGGTCATGGATAAAACTGAGATGGCTGCAATCTGGGCTGTGGGACCTTTTCCCATTCAAACAGTAGTATCCTGCGGCTTCGAGGGGTTCGTCATCGCCCTGATCAACGGAGTCTATTTCTGCAGCTGCTACGCTCCCCCCAGGTGGGAGCTAAACAAATTCAACGATATGTTAGACAGCCTAGTGGAACAGCTCGAGGGTCGAAGCCCAGTAGTTATAGCTGGAGACTTCAATGCCTGGGCGGTTGAATGGGGAAGTAGACGGACGAACACCAGAGGAGACGCGGTGCTAGAAAGCCTTGCTCGACTGGATGTTGTTTTGGGAAACGTAGGTTCTACTCCCACGTTTAGTAGAAATGATAGGACTTCGATTATAGACATCACGTTCTGTAGCCCAATCCTAGCGCGACATCTGAACTGGAGAGTGAGCGAAGCGTACACTCTCAGCGACCATCGAGTTGTCCGATACGCTGCCATCAGAAGGAGCATGCCAACGACAGTGTATACTAACGGCACCCTAGGTTGGAAAATCCAGTTTTTCGACGAGGAGCTGTTCAAGGAGGCGTTAGCCTTTGGTGGCTTCGCAGATGCGCGCAGCGTGCACGAACTAGCAGCTGGGTTGACTGATGCTTGCGATGCGACAATGCCGAGGAGAAAAGCCTCCAGCTGTAAGCGAAACCCTGCCTATTGGTGGAACGCTTCTATCGCGACACTACGGGCCAGGTGCATAGCAGTACGCCGGAAATTACAGCGGGAGAGACGTATTGGAAACCGAGATCAACTGCGAGCAGCATACGTCACGGCCAGGTCTGATCTGAAGAGAGCAATTAAAGACAGTAAGAGGAGATGCTTCCTGGAGCTTAGTGCTGAAATTGCTCGGAAGCCCTGGGGTTTTGCCTACAAGACAGTGATGCAGAAGGTGAAAACTCGCCAAGAGCCTGTGGAACGATGTCCCATGAGACTTAAAAGGATCATTGGGAATTTGTTCCCCACTCATGACGCTCCAGAACTGTACACTACCTTCAGAACTTCAGAAAAAGAGATTGAGCCAATAACTGAAGACGAAATTCTACGGATTGCCGACCGTCTTAAACCTGGGAAAGCACCTGGCCCGGATGGCATTCCAAACGAAGCAGTCAAAGTAGCCATGAGAGCTTTCCCGAAAGTGTTCCAGATTGTACTCCAGGACACACTGAAGTCAGGCCAATTCCCGTCGACGTGGAAACAGCAGAAGCTGGTGCTAATACCAAAACCAGGAAAGCAGCCGGGCGACCCATCAGCTCTAAGGCCTTTGGGGCTCACAGATTCCCTGGCTAAGGTACAGGAAATTCCAATTCTGGATCGCCTGACAGTTCACACGGAAGGTCCGCTTGGACTTTCTAAGCGGCAGTTTGGATTTCGGAAGAAGCGCTCAACAGTCGACGCAATGTTGGCAGTGCTGGAGACGGGATATGCTGCGTTTCGGAGAAAAAGGTCCGGTGCACGTTACTGCGCGTTGATTACAATCGATGTAAAAAACGCCTTTAACAGTGCTAGCTGGGAGGCAATTGCTGCTGGGTTGGAGCGCATGGAGGTTCCCCCGTACTTGTGCAGGCTCTTGAGTAATTATCTTCAAGGACGGGTGCTACAATATGACACGGAGGAAGGAGTCCGGACAACCTCGATTACGGCAGGCGTCCCACAGGGATCAGTTTTAGGACCCACTCTGTGGAACGTCATGTATGACGGGGTGCTGACTCTCGCACTGCCACCAGGAGCTCAATTGATCGGGTTTGCAGATGACATCGCCCTTACAATAACCGGCGAAACGATTGAGGAGATCGAGATGCTGGCAACGGACGCAGTCAACAGGATTGATAGGTGGATGAGAGGGGTAAAGCTGCAAATTGAGCACGCGAAGACGAAGTTTATAGTCATCAGCAGCCACAGGGAAGTACAGAAAGCTACGATATTGGTTGGCTCGCACCACATTGAGTCTACCAGATATCTAAAATATCTCGGAGTCATAATCGACGATCGGCTGAACTTCAAGCAGCACCTCGTAGAAGTGTGTGGGAAGGCTATGAAGACCGCAAATATGATGGCAACATTCATGCCAAATATAGGTGGACCAAGCAGCAACATTAGGCGCCTACACGCTAATGTAGCTACGTCCGTAGTGAGGTACGGAGCCCCGGCGTGGGCACACATCATGTCGGCGAAGCAGAACCGGAAAGCTGTGGATAAGGTACACAGACGATTGGTCATGCGTGTTACCAGTGCGTATCGTACCATATCGTATGATGCGGTATGCGTAATTGCGGGAATCATGCCGCTCTACATCACCCTTGAAGAAGACGCGAAGAACTTCCGCAACGCACGCTCGGGGGAACCTCTTGCTGATGGAGCAGTTAAGTCGGAGTCAAAGAGGAAATGGCAGGTGGCTTGGAGCAACTCGGCGAAAGGGAGATGGACCTATTCCTTGATCCCCGACGTTGAAACGTGGCTGGGAAGGAAACATGGCGAAGTGAACTTCTTCGTCACACAATTTCTCTCCGGTCATGGCTGTTTCAGGAACTACCTGCATAGATTCCGACATGCCGCTTCACCACGATGCCCAGCATGCGGGGACGTAGATGAGACAGCTGAACACGTTTTGTTCTACTGTCCTAGATTCGCTGAGGAGCGCCGGCAATTGAGCGACAAGTGCGGAACGGCAGTGAACGCGTCGAACATCCTGCAAGTGATGTTGCAGAGTGCAGATCTGTGGAAGGCAGCTGAAACGGCGATGCGATCGATTCTGGTGAAACTGCAGAAACAGTGGCGACAAGATCAACGGTTTGGTCTCGCATGAGTGTGTGCTGTGCTGTGTATGTGATGTCCAGTGTTGTGTTGTGTTGTGAAAAAAAAAAAAAAAAAAAAAAAAAAAAAAAAAAAAAAAACAAACAAACAAAAGTGTTGCTTGTTGCTAGCGCGTATCATAAGACAGACTGAGTGCCACAGCACTGCCCCTCCCATGAAGTAATACCGCGAGGTGATTCCGTGGGAGGGTGCACAGGGTTCAAGGAGAGTTTTTTACTGGGTAAAAATCCCATGTCCCCCATTGTGGGTGTCTTTCGAAGATTTTAAACTCCTTGTAAAAAAAAAAAAAAAAAAAAAAAAAAAAAAAAACCTTAGCCAAGACACCATAGCCGAGACACATTAGCCAAGACACCTTAGCCAAGACACCTTAGCCAAGACACCTTAGCCAAGACACATTAGCCAAGACACCTTAGCCAAGACACCTTAGCCAAGACACCTTAGCCCAGACACCTTAGCCAAGACACCTTAGCCAAGACACCTTAGCCAAGACACCTTAGCCAAGACACCTTAGCCGAGACGCATTAGCCAAGACACCTTAGCCAAGACACCTTAGCCCAGACACCTTAGCCGAGACACATTAGCCAAGACACCTTAGCCAAGACACCTTAGCCAAGACACCTTAGCCAAGACACCTTAGCCAAGACACCTTAGCCAAGACACCTTAGCCAAGACACCTTAGCCGAGACACATTAGCCAAGACACATTAGCCAAGACACCTTAGCCAAGACACCTTAGCCAAGACACCTTAGCCAAGACACCTTAGCCAAGACACCTTAGCCAAGACACCTTAGCCCAGACACCTTAGCCGAGACACCTTAGCCAAGACACCTTAGCCAAGACACCTTAGCCAAGACAACTTAGCCAAGACACCTTAGCCAAGACACATTAGCCGAGACACATTAGCCAAGACACCTTAGCCGAGACACATTAGCCAAGACACTTTAGCCAAGACACCTTAGCCGAGACACATTAGCCAAGACACCTTAGCCAAGACACCTTAGCCAAGACACCTTAGCCGAGACACATTAGCCAAGACACCTTAGCCAAGACACCTTAGCCAAGACACCTTAGCCGAGACACCTTAGCCAAGACACCTTAGCCAAGACACCTTAGCCAAGACACCTTAGCCGAGACACATTAGCCAAGACACATTAGCCAAGACACCTTAGCCAAGACACCTTAGCCAAGACACCTTAGCCAAGACACCTTAGCCAAGACACCTTAGCCAAGACACCTTAGCCAAGACACCTTAGCCAAGACACCTTAGCCAAGACACCTTAGCCAAGACACCTTAGCCAAGACACCTTAGCCGAGACACATTAGCCAAGACACCTTAGCCCAGACACTTTAGCCGAGACACATTAGCCAAGACACCTTAGCCAAGACACCTTAGCCAAGACACCTTAGCCGAGACACATTAGCCAAGACACCTTAGCCAAGACACCTTAGCCAAGACACCTTAGCCAAGACACCTTAGCCAAGACACCTTAGCCAAGACACCTTAGCCGAGACACATTAGCCAAGACACCTTAGCCAAGACACCTTAGCCAAGACACCTTAGCCAAGACACATTAGCCAAGACACCTTAGCCAAGACACCTTAGCCAAGACACCTTAGCCAAGACACCTTAGCCAAGACACCTTCGCCAAGACACCTTAGCCAAGACACCTTAGCCCAGACACCTTAGCCCAGACACCTTAGCCGAGACACATTAGCCAAGACACCTTAGCCAAGACACCATAGCCAAGACACCTTAGCCAAGACACCTTAGCCCAGACACCTTAGCCGAGACACATTAGCCAAGACACATTAGCCAAGACACCTTAGCCAAGACACCTTAGCCAAGACACCTTAGCCAAGACACATTAGCCAAGACACCTTAGCCAAGACACCTTAGCCAAGACACCTTAGCCAAGACACCTTAGCCAAGACACCTTAGCCAAGACACCTTAGCCAAGACACATTAGCCAAGACACCTTAGCCAAGACACCTTAGCCAAGACACCTTAGCCAAGACACCTTAGCCAAGACACCTTAGCCAAGACACCTTAGCCAAGACACCTTAGCCGAGACACCTTAGCCAAGACACCTTAGCCAAGACACCTTAGCCGAGACACATTAGCCAAGACACCTTAGCCAAGACACCTTAGCCAAGACACCTTAGCCAATACACATTAGCCAAGACACCTTAGCCGAGACACATTAGCCAAGACACCTTAGCCAAGACACCTTAGCCAAGACACCTTAGCCAAGACACATTAGCCAAGACACCTTAGCCAAGACACCTTAGCCAAGACACCTTAGCCAAGACACCTTAGCCAAGACACCTTAGCCAAGACACCTTAGCCGAGACACATTAGCCGAGACACCTTAGCCAAGACACCTTAGCCAAGACACCTTAGCTAAGACACCTTAGCCAAGACACCTTAGCCAAGACACCTTAGCCAAGACAGCTTAGCCTAGACACCTTAGCCCAGACACCTTAGCCGAGACACATTAGCCAAGACACCTTAGCCAAGACACCTTAGCCAAGACACCTTAGCCAAGACACATTAGCCAAGACACATTAGCCAAGACAAATTAGCCAAGACACCTTAGAAAAGTCACATTAGCCAAGACACCTTAGCCCAGACACCTTAGCCAAGACACATTAGCCCAGACACCTTAGCCAAGACACCTTAGCCAAGACACCTTAGCCAAGACACCTTAGCCAAGACACCTTAGCCAAGACACCTTAGCCCAGACACATTAGCCAAGACACCTTAGCCAAGACACCTTAGCCCAGACACATTAGCCAAGACACCTTAGCCAAGACACCTTAGCCAAGACACCTTAGCCAAGACACCTTAGCCGAGACACATTAGCCAAGACACCTTAGCCCAGACACCTTAGCCAAGACACATTAGCCCAGACACCTTAGCCAAGACACCTTAGCCAAGACACCTTAGCCAAGACACCTTAGCCAAGACACCTTAGCCGAGACACATTAGCCAAGACACCTTAGCCAAGACACCTTAGCCGAGACACATTAGCCAAGACACCTTAGCCAAGACACCTTAGCCAAGACACATTAGCCAAGACACTTTAGCCAAGACACCTTAGCCAAGACACTTTGGCCGAGACACATTAGCCGAGACACCTTAGCCAAGACACCTTAGCCAAGACACCTTAGCCAAGACACCTTAGCCAAGACACCTTAGCCAAGACACCTTAGCCAAGACACATTAGCCAAGACACCTTAGCCAAGACACCTTAGCCAAGACACCTTAGCCGAGACACATTAGCCAAGACACCTTAGCCAAGACACCTTAGCCAAGACACCTTAGCCAAGACACATTAGCCAAGACACCTTAGTCAAGACACCTTAGCCAAGACACATTAGCCAAGACACCTTAGCCTAGACACCTTAGCCGAGACACCTTAGCCAAGACACCTTAGCCGAGACACCTTAGCCAAGACACCTTAGCCAAGACACCTTAGCCAAGACACCTTAGCCAAGACACCTTAGCCAAGACACCTTAGCCAAGACACATTAGCCAAGACACCTTAGCCAAGACACCTTAGCCAAGACACCTTAGCCAAGACACCTTAGCCAAGACACCTTAGCCAAGACACCTTAGCCCAGAAACATTAGCCAAGACACCTTAGCCAAGACACCTTAGCCCAGACACATTAGCCAAGACACCTTAGCCAAGACACCTTAGCCAAGACACCTTAGCCAAGACACCTTAGCCGAGACACATTAGCCAAGACACCTTAGCCCAGACACCTTAGCCAAGACACATTAGCCCAGACACCTTAGCCAAGACACCTTAGCCAAGACACCTTAGCCAAGACACCTTAGCCGAGACACATTAGCCAAGACACCTTAGCCAAGACACCTTAGCCGAGACACATTAGCCAAGACACCTTAGCCAAGACACCTTAGCCAAGACACATTAGCCAAGACACTTCAGCCAAGACACCTTAGCCAAGACACTTTGGCCGAGACACATTAGCCGAGACACCTTAGCCAAGACACCTTAGCCAAGACACCTTAGCCAAGACACCTTAGCCAAGACACCTTAGCCAAGACACCTTAGCCAAGACACCTTAGCCGAGACACGTTAGCCAAGACACCTTAGCCAAGACACCTTAGCCAAGACACCTTAGCCAAGACACATTAGCCAAGACACCTTAGCCAAGACACCTTAGCCAAGACACCTTAGCCAACACATCTTAGCCAAGACACCTTAGCCAAGACACCTTAGCCGAGACACATTAGCCAAGACACCTTAGCCAAGACACCTTAGCCAAGACACCTTAGCCAACACATCTTAGCCAAGACACCTTAGCCAAGACACCTTAGCCGAGAAACATTAGCCAAGACACCTTAGCCAAGACACCTTAGCCAAGACACCTTAGCCAAGACACATTAGCCAAGACACCTTAGCCAAGACACCTTAGCCAAGACACCTTAGCCAAGACACCTTAGCCAAGACACCTTAGCCGAGACACATTAGCCGAGACACCTTAGCCAAGACACCTTAGCCAAGACACCTTAGCCAAGACACCTTAGCCAAGACACCTTAGCCAAGACACCTTAGCCAAGACACATTAGCCAAGACACCTTAGCCAAGACACCTTAGCCAAGACACCTTAGCCAAGACACCTTAGCCAAGACACCTTAGCCAAGACACATTAGCCAAGACACCTTAGCCAAGACACCTTAGCCAAGACACCTTAGCCAAGACACCTTAGCCAAGACACCTTAGCCAAGACACCTTAGCCCAGACACCTTAGCCGAGACACCTTAGCCAAGACACCTTAGCCAAGACACCTTAGCCGAGACACATTAGCCAAGACACCTTAGCCAAGACACCTTAGCCAAGACACCTTAGCCAATACACATTAGCCAAGACACCTTAGCCGAGACACATTAGCCAAGACACCTTAGCCAAGACACCTTAGCCAAGACACCTTAGCCAAGACACATTAGCCAAGACACCTTAGTCAAGACACCTTAGCCAAGACACATTAGCCAAGACACCTTAGCCTAGACACCTTAGCCGAGACACCTTAGCCAAGACACCTTAGCCGAGACACCTTAGCCAAGACACCTTAGCCAAGACACCTTAGCCAAGACACCTTAGCCAAGACACCTTAGCCAAGACACCTTAGCCAAGACACCTTAGCCAAGACACCTTAGCCAAGACACCTTAGCCCAGACACATTAGCCAAGACACCTTAGCCAAGACACCTTAGCCCAGACACATTAGCCAAGACACATTAGCCAAGACACCTTAGCCAAGACACCTTAGCCAAGACACCTTAGCCGAGACACATTAGCCAAGACACCTTAGCCCAGACACCTTAGCCAAGACACATTAGCCCAGACACCTTAGCCAAGACACCTTAGCCAAGACACCTTAGCCAAGACACCTTAGCCAAGACACCTTAGCCGAGACACATTAGCCAAGACACCTTAGCCAAGACACCTTAGCCGAGACACATTAGCCAAGACACCTTAGCCAAGACACCTTAGCCAAGACACATTAGCCAAGACACTTTAGCCAAGACACCTTAGCCAAGACACTTTGGCCGAGACACATTAGCCGAGACACCTTAGCCAAGACACCTTAGCCAAGACACCTTAGCCAAGACACCTTAGCCAAGACACCTTAGCCAAGACACCTTAGCCAAGACACCTTAGCCGAGACACGTTAGCCAAGACACCTTAGCCAAGACACCTTAGCCAAGACACCTTAGCCAAGACACATTAGCCAAGACACCTTAGCCAAGACACCTTAGCCAAGACACCTTAGCCAACACATCTTAGCCAAGACACCTTAGCCAAGACACCTTAGCCGAGACACATTAGCCAAGACACCTTAGCCAAGACACCTTAGCCAAGACACCTTAGCCAAGACACATTAGCCAAGACACCTTAGCCAAGACACCTTAGCCAAGACACCTTAGCCAAGACACCTTAGCCAAGACACCTTAGCCGAGACACATTAGCCGAGACACCTTAGCCAAGACACCTTAGCCAAGACACCTTAGCCAAGACACCTTAGCCAAGACACCTTAGCCAAGACACCTTAGCCAAGACACCTTAGCCAAGACACCTTAGCCAAGACACATTAGCCAAGACACCTTAGCCAAGACACCTTAGCCAAGACACCTTAGCCAAGATACCTTAGCCAAGACAGCTTAGCCAAGACACCTTAGCCCAGACACCTTAGCCGAGACACCTTAGCCAAGACACCTTAGCCAAGACACCTTAGCCAAGACACCTTAGCCAAGACACATTAGCCAAGACACCTTAGCCAAGACACCTTAGCCAAGACACCTTAGCCAAGACACATTAGCCAAGACACCTTAGCCAAGACACCTTAGCCAAGACACCTTAGCCAAGACACCTTAGACGAGACACATTAGCCAAGACACCTTAGCCCAGACACCTTAGCCGAGACACATTAGCCAAGACACCTTAGCCAAGACACCTTAGCCAAGACACCTTAGCCAAGACACCTTAGCCAAGACACATTAGCCAAGACACTTTAGCCGAGACACATTAGCCAAGACACCTTAGCCAAGACACCTTAGCCAAGACACCTTAGCCAAGACACCTTAGCCAAGACACCTTAGCCAAGACACCTTAGCCAAGACACCTTAGCCAAGACACATTAGCCAAGACACTTTAGCCAAGACACCTTAGCCAAGACACCTTAGCCAAGACACTTTAGCCAAGACACCTTAGCCAAGACACATTAGCCAAGACACATTAGCCGAGACACCTTAGCCGAGACACATGAGCCAAGACACCTTAGCCAAGACACCTTAGCCAAGACACCTTAGCCAAGACACCTTAGCCAAGACACCTTAGCCAAGACACATTAGCCAAGACACCTTAGCCGAGACACATTAGCCAAGACACTTTAGCCAAGACACCTTAGCCGAGACACATTAGCCAAGACACCTTAGCCCGGACACTTTAGCCGAGACACATTAGCCAAGACACCTTAGCCAAGACACCTTAGCCAAGACACCTTAGCCAAGACACAATAGCCAAGACACCTTAGCCAAGACACCATAGCCGAGACACATTAGCCAAGACACCTTAGCCAAGACACCTTAGCCAAGACACCTTAGCCAAGACACATTAGCCAAGACACCTTAGCCAAGACACCTTAGCCAAGACACCTTAGCCCAGACACCTTAGCCAAGACACCTTAGCCAAGACACCTTAGCCAAGACACCTTAGCCAAGACACCTTAGCCGAGACGCATTAGCCAAGACACCTTAGCCAAGACACCTTAGCCCAGACACCTTAGCCGAGACACATTAGCCAAGACACCTTAGCCAAGACACCTTAGCCAAGACACCTTAGCCAAGACACCTTAGCCAAGACACCTTAGCCAAGACACCTTAGCCAAGACACCTTAGCCGAGACACATTAGCCAAGACACATTAGCCAAGACACCTTAGCCAAGACACCTTAGCCAAGACACCTTAGCCAAGACACCTTAGCCAAGACACCTTAGCCAAGACACCTTAGCCCAGACACCTTAGCCAAGACACCTTAGCCAAGACACCTTAGCCAAGACACCTTAGCCAAGACAACTTAGCCAAGACACCTTAGCCAAGACACATTAGCCGAGACACATTAGCCAAGACACCTTAGCCGAGACACATTAGCCAAGACACTTTAGCCAAGACACCTTAGCCGAGACACATTAGCCAAGACACCTTAGCCAAGACACCTTAGCCAAGACACCTTAGCCGAGACACATTAGCCAAGACACCTTAGCCAAGACACCTTAGCCAAGACACCTTAGCCGAGACACCTTAGCCAAGACACCTTAGCCGAGACACATTAGCCAAGACACATTAGCCAAGACACCTTAGCCAAGACACCTTAGCCAAGACACCTTAGCCAAGACACCTTAGCCAAGACACCTTAGCCAAGACACCTTAGCCAAGACACCTTAGCCAAGACACCTTAGCCAAGACACCTTAGCCAAGACACCTTAGCCGAGACACATTAGCCAAGACACCTTAGCCCAGACACTTTAGCCGAGACACATTAGCCAAGACACCTTAGCCAAGACACCTTAGCCAAGACACCTTAGCCGAGACACATTAGCCAAGACACCTTAGCCAAGACACCTTAGCCAAGACACCTTAGCCAAGACACCTTAGCCAAGACACCTTAGCCAAGACACCTTAGCCGAGACACATTAGCCAAGACACCTTAGCCAAGACACCTTAGCCAAGACACCTTAGCCAAGACACATTAGCCAAGACACCTTAGCCAAGACACTTTAGCCAAGACACCTTAGCCAAGACACCTTAGCCAAGACACCTTCGCCAAGACACCTTAGCCAAGACACCTTAGCCCAGACACCTTAGCCCAGACACCTTAGCCGAGACACATTAGCCAAGACACCTTAGCCAAGACACCATAGCCAAGACACCTTAGCCAAGACACCTTAGCCCAGACACCTTAGCCGAGACACATTAGCCAAGACACATTAGCCAAGACACCTTAGCCAAGACACCTTAGCCAAGACACCTTAGCCAAGACACATTAGCCAAGACACCTTAGCCAAGACACCTTAGCCAAGACACCTTAGCCAAGACACCTTAGCCAAGACACCTTAGCCAAGACACCTTAGCCAAGACACCTTAGCCAAGACACATTAGCCAAGACACCTTAGCCAAGACACCTTAGCCAAGACACCTTAGCCAAGACACCTTAGCCAAGACACCTTAGCCAAGACACCTTAGCCCAGACACCTTAGCCGAGACACCTTAGCCAAGACACCTTAGCCAAGACACCTTAGCCGAGACACATTAGCCAAGACACCTTAGCCAAGACACCTTAGCCAAGACACCTTAGCCAATACACATTAGCCAAGACACCTTAGCCGAGACACATTAGCCAAGACACCTTAGCCAAGACACCTTAGCCAAGACACCTTAGCCAAGACACATTAGCCAAGACACCTTAGCCAAGACACCTTAGCCAAGACACCTTAGCCAAGACACCTTAGCCAAGACACCTTAGCCAAGACACCTTAGCCGAGACACATTAGCCGAGACACCTTAGCCAAGACACCTTAGCCAAGACACCTTAGCTAAGACACCTTAGCCAAGACACCTTAGCCAAGACACCTTAGCCAAGACAGCTTAGCCTAGACACCTTAGCCCAGACACCTTAGCCGAGACACATTAGCCAAGACACCTTAGCCAAGACACCTTAGCCAAGACACCTTAGCCAAGACACATTAGCCAAGACACATTAGCCAAGACAAATTAGCCAAGACACCTTAGAAAAGTCACATTAGCCAAGACACATTAGCCAAGACACCTTAGCCAAGACACCTTAGCCAAGACACCTTAGCCAAGACACCTTAGCCAAGACACCTTAGCCAAGACACATTAGCCAAGACACCTTAGCCAAGACACCTTAGCCGAGACACATTAGCCGAGACACCTTAGCCAAGACACCTTAGCCAAGACACCTTAGCCAAGACACCTTAGCCGAGACACATTAGCCAAGACACCTTAGCCAAGACACCTTAGCCGAGACACCTTAGCCAAGACACCTTAGCCAAGACACCTTAGCCAAGACACCTTAGCCAAGACACCTTAGCCAAGACACCTTAGCCAAGACACCTTAGCCAAGACACATTAGCCAAGACACCTTAGCCAAGACACCTTAGCCAAGACACCTTAGCCAAGACACCTTAGCCAAGACAGCTTAGCCAAGACACCTTAGCCCAGACACCTTAGCCGAGACACATTAGCCAAGACACCTTAGCCAAGACACCTTAGCCAAGACACCTTAGCCAAGACACATTAGCCAAGACACATTAGCCAAGACAAATTAGCCAAGACACCTTAGAAAAGTCACATTAGCCAAGACACATTAGCCAAGACACCTTAGCCAAGACACCTTAGCCAAGACACCTTAGCCAAGACACCTTAGCCGAGACACATTAGCCAAGACACCTTAGCCAAGACACCTTAGCCAAGACACCTTAGCCAAGACACATTAGCCAAGACACCTTAGTCAAGACACCTTAGCCAAGACACATTAGCCAAGACACCTTAGCCTAGACACCTTAGCCGAGACACATTAGCCAAGACACCTTAGCCGAGACACCTTAGCCAAGACACCTTAGCCAAGACACCTTAGCCAAGACACCTTAGCCAAGACACCTTAGCCAAGACACCTTAGCCAAGACACATTAGCCAAGACACCTTAGCCAAGACACCTTAGCCAAGACACCTTAGCCCAGACACCTTAGCCAAGACACCTTAGCCAAGACACCTTAGCCCAGACACATTAGCCAAGACACCTTAGCCAAGACACCTTAGCCAAGACACCTTAGCCAAGACACCTTAGCCAAGACACCTTAGCCGAGACACATTAGCCAAGACACCTTAGCCCAGACACCTTAGCCAAGACACATTAGCCCAGACACCTTAGCCAAGACACCTTAGCCGAGACACATTAGCCAAGACACCTTAGCCAAGACACCTTAGCCAAGACACCTTAGCCAAGACACATTAGCCAAGACACCTTAGCCGAGACACATTAGCCAAGACACCTTAGCCAAGACACCTTAGCCAAGACACATTAGCCAAGACACTTTAGCCAAGACACCTTAGCCAAGACACTTTGGCCGAGACACATTAGCCGAGACACCTTAGCCAAGACACCTTAGCCAAGACACCTTAGCCAAGACACCTTAGCCAAGACACCTTAGCCAAGACACCTTAGCCGAGACACATTAGCCAAGACACCTTAGCCAAGACACCTTAGCCGAGACACCTTAGCCAAGACACCTTAGCCAAGACACCTTAGCCAAGACACCTTAGCCAAGACACCTTAGCCAAGACACCTTAGCCAAGACACCTTAGCCAAGACACCTTAGCCAAGACACCATAGCCAAGACACATTAGCCAAGACACCTTAGCCGAGACACATTAGCCAAGACACATTAGCCAAGACACCTTAGCCAAGACACATTAGCCGAGATACATTAGCCAAGACACCTTAGAAAAGTCACATTAGCCAAGACACATTAGCCAAGACACCTTAGCCAAGACACCTTAGCCAAGACACCTTAGCCGAGACACATTAGCCAAGACACCTTAGCCAAGACACCTTAGCCAAGACACCTTAGCCAAGACACATTAGCCAAGACACCTTAGTCAAGACACCTTAGCCAAGACACATTAGCCAAGACACCTTAGCCTAGACACCTTAGCCGAGACACATTAGCCAAGACACCTTAGCCGAGACACCTTAGCCAAGACACCTTAGCCAAGACACCTTAGCCAAGACACCTTAGCCAAGACACCTTAGCCAAGACACCTTAGCCGAGACACCTTAGCCAAGACACCTTAGCCAAGACACCTTAGCCAAGACACCTTAGCCAAGACACCTTAGCCAAGACACCTTAGCCGAGACACATTAGCCAAGACACCTTAGCCAAGACACCTTAGCCGAGACACCTTAGCCAAGACACATTAGCCAAGACACCTTAGCCAATACACCTTAGCCAAGACACCTTAGCCAAGACACCTTAGCCAAGACACCTTAGCCAAGACACCTTAGCCGAGACACATTAGCCAAGACACATTAGCCAAGACACATTAGCCAAGACACCTTAGCCAAGACACCTTAGCCAAGACACCTTAGCCAAGACACCTTAGCCAAGACAGCTTAGCCAAGACACCTTAGCCGAGACACATTAGCCAAGACACCTTAGCCAAGACACCTTAGCCAAGACACCTTAGCCAAGACACTTTAGCCAAGACACCTTAGCCGAGACACCTTAGCCAAGACACCTTAGCCAAGACACCTTAGCCAAGACACCTTAGCCAAGACACCTTAGCCAAGACACCTTAGCCAAGACACATTAGCCAAGACACTTTAGCCAAGACACCTTAGCCAAGACACCTTAGCCAAGACACCTTAGCCAAGACACCTTAGCCGAGACACATTAGCCAAGACACCTTAGCCAAGACACCTTAGCCAAGACACCTTAGCCAAGACACATTAGCCAAGACACCTTAGCCGAGACACATTAGCCAAGACACCTTAGCCAAGACACCTTAGCCAAGACACCTTAGCCAAGACACCATAGCCAAGACAGCTTAGCCAAGACACCTTAGCCCAGACACCTTAGCCGAGACACATTAGCCAAGACACCTTAGCCAAGACACCTTAGCCAAGACACCTTAGCTAAGACACATTAGCCAAGACACATTAGCCAAGACAAATTAGCCAAGACACCTTAGAAAAGTCACATTAGCCAAGACACATTAGCCAAGACACCTTAGCCAAGACACCTTAGCCAAGACACCTTAGCCGAGACACATTAGCCAAGACACCTTAGCCAAGACACCTTAGCCAAGACACCTTAGCCAAGACACATTAGCCAAGACACCTTAGTCAAGACACCTTAGCCAAGACACATTAGCCAAGACACCTTAGCCTAGACACCTTAGCCGAGACACATTAGCCAAGACACCTTAGCCGAGACACCTTAGCCAAGACACCTTAGCCAAGACACCTTAGCCAAGACACCTTAGCCAAGACACCTTAGCCAAGACACCTTAGCCAAGACACATTAGCCAAGACACCTTAGCCAAGACACCTTAGCCAAGACACCTTAGCCAAGACACCTTAGCCAAGACACCTTAGCCCAGACACATTAGCCAAGACACCTTAGCCAAGACACCTTAGCCAAGACACCTTAGCCAAGACACCTTAGCCAAGACACCTTAGCCGAGACACATTAGCCAAGACACCTTAGCCCAGACACCTTAGCCAAGACACATTAGCCCAGACACCTTAGCCAAGACACCTTAGCCAAGACACCTTAGCCAAGACACCTTAGCCAAGACACCTTAGCCGAGACACATTAGCCAAGACACCTTAGCCAAGACACCTTAGCCGAGACACATTAGCCAAGACACCTTAGCCAAGACACCTTAGCCAAGACACATTAGCCAAGACACTTTAGCCAAGACACCTTAGCCAAGACACTTTGGCCGAGACACATTAGCCGAGACACCTTAGCCAAGACACCTTAGCCAAGACACCTTAGCCAAGACACCTTAGCCAGGACACCTTAGCCAAGACACCTTAGCCAAGACACCTTAGCCGAGACACGTTAGCCAAGACACCTTAGCCAAGACACCTTAGCCAAGACACCTTAGCCAAGACACATTAGCCAAGACACCTTAGCCAAGACACCTTAGCCAAGACACCTTAGCCAACACATCTTAGCCAAGACACCTTAGCCAAGACACCTTAGCCGAGACACATTAGCCAAGACACCTTAGCCAAGACACCTTAGCCAAGACACCTTAGCCAAGACACATTAGCCAAGACACCTTAGCCGAGACACATTAGCCAAGACACCTTAGCCAAGACACCTTAGCCAAGACACCTTAGCCAAGACACATTAGCCAAGACACCTTAGCCAATACACCTTAGCCAAGACACCTTAGCCAAGACACCTTAGCCAAGACACCTTAGCCAAGACACCTTAGCCGAGACACATTAGCCGAGACACCTTAGCCAAGACACCTTAGCCAAGACACCTTAGCCAAGACACCTTAGCCAAGACACCTTAGCCAAGACACCTTAGCCAAGACACCTTAGCCAAGACACCTTAGCCAAGACACCTTAGCCAAGACACATTAGCCAAGACACCTTAGCCAAGACACCTTAGCCAAGACACCTTAGCCAAGATACCTTAGCCAAGACAGCTTAGCCAAGACACCTTAGCCCAGACACCTTAGCCGAGACACCTTAGCCAAGACACCTTAGCCAAGACACCTTAGCCAAGACACCTTAGCCAAGACACATTAGCCAAGACACCTTAGCCAAGACACCTTAGCCAAGACACATTAGCCAAGACACCTTAGCCAAGACACCTTAGCCAAGACACCTTAGCCAAGACACCTTAGAAAAAACAGCTTAGCCAAGACACCTTAGCCCAGACACCTTAGCCGAGACACATTAGCCAAGACACCTTAGCCAAGACACCTTAGCCAAGACACCTTAGCCAAGACACCTTAGCCAAGACACATTAGCCAAGACACTTTAGCCGAGACACATTAGCCAAGACACCTTAGCCAAGACACCTTAGCCAAGACACCTTAGCCAAGACACCTTAGCCAAGACACCTTAGCCAAGACACCTTAGCCAAGACACCTTAGCCAAGACACATTAGCCAAGACACTTTAGCCAAGACACCTTAGCCAAGACACCTTAGCCAAGACACTTTAGCCGAGACACATTAGCCAAGACACCTTAGCCAAGACACCTTAGCCAAGACACCTTAGCCAAGACACCTTAGCCAAGACACATTAGCCAAGACACCTTAGCCGAGACACATTAGCCAAGACACTTTAGCCAAGACACCTTAGCCGAGACACATTAGCCAAGACACCTTAGCCCGGACACTTTAGCCGAGACACATTAGCCAAGACACCTTAGCCAAGACACCTTAGCCAAGACACCTTAGCCAAGACACCTTAGCCAAGACACAATAGCCAAGACACCTTAGCCAAGACACCTTAGCCGAGACACATTAGCCAAGACACCTTAGCCAAGACACCTTAGCCAAGACACCTTAGCCAAGACACCTTAGCCAAGACACCTTAGCCAAGACACCTTAGCCAAGACACCTTAGCCAAGACACATTAGCCAAGACACCTTAGCCAAGACACCTTAGCCCAGACACCTTAGCCGAGACACCTTAGCCAAGACACCTTAGCCAAGACACCTTAGCCAAGACACCTTAGCCAAGACACCTTAGCCGAGACGCATTAGCCAAGACACCTTAGCCAAGACACCTTAGCCCAGACACCTTAGCCGAGACACATTAGCCAAGACACCTTAGCCAAGACACCTTAGCCAAGACACCTTAGCCAAGACACCTTAGCCAAGACACCTTAGCCAAGACACCTTAGCCAAGACACCTTAGCCGAGACACATTAGCCAAGACACATTAGCCAAGACACCTTAGCCAAGACACCTTAGCCAAGACACCTTAGCCAAGACACCTTAGCCAAGACACCTTAGCCAAGACACCTTAGCCAAGACACCTTAGCCCAGACACCTTAGCCGAGACACCTTAGCCAAGACACCTTAGCCAAGACACCTTAGCCAAGACAACTTAGCCAAGACACCTTAGCCAAGACACATTAGCCAAGACACCTTAGCCGAGACACATTAGCCAAGACACCTTAGCCGAGACACATTAGCCAAGACACTTTAGCCAAGACACCTTAGCCGAGACACATTAGCCAAGACACCTTAGCCAAGACACCTTAGCCAAGACACCTTAGCCGAGACACATTAGCCAAGACACCTTAGCCAAGACACCTTAGCCAAGACACCTTAGCCGAGACACCTTAGCCAAGACACCTTAGCCAAGACACCTTAGCCAAGACACCTTAGCCGAGACACATTAGCCAAGACACATTAGCCAAGACACCTTAGCCAAGACACCTTAGCCAAGACACCTTAGCCAAGACACCTTAGCCAAGACACCTTAGCCAAGACACCTTAGCCAAGACACCTTAGCCAAGACACCTTAGCCAAGACACCTTAGCCAAGACACCTTAGCCAAGACACCTTAGCCAAGACACCTTAGCCGAGACACATTAGCCAAGACACCTTAGCCCAGACACTTTAGCCGAGACACATTAGCCAAGACACCTTAGCCAAGACACCTTAGCCAAGACACCTTAGCCTAGACACATTAGCCAAGACACCTTAGCCAAGACACCTTAGCCAAGACAACTTAGCCAAGACACCTTAGCCAAGACACCTTAGCCAAGACACCTTAGCCGAGACACATTAGCCAAGACACCTTAGCCAAGACACCTTAGCCAAGACACCTTAGCCAAGACACATTAGCCAAGACACCTTAGCCAAGACACCTTAGCCAAGACACCTTAGCCAAGACACCTTAGCCAAGACACCTTCGCCAAGACACCTTAGCCAAGACACCTTAGCCCAGACACCTTAGCCCAGACACCTTAGCCGAGACACATTAGCCAAGACACCTTAGCCAAGACACCTTAGCCAAGACACCTTAGCCAAGACACCTTAGCCCAGACACCTTAGCCGAGACACATTAGCCAAGACACATTAGCCAAGACACCTTAGCCAAGACACCTTAGCCAAGACACCTTAGCCAAGACACCTTAGCCAAGACACCTTAGCCAAGACACCTTAGCCAAGACACCTTAGCCAAGACACCTTAGCCAAGACACCTTAGCCAAGACACCTTAGCCAAGACACATTAGCCAAGACACCTTAGCCCAGACACTTTAGCCGAGACACATTAGCCAAGACACCTTAGCCAAGACACCTTAGCCAAGACACCTTAGCCGAGACACATTAGCCAAGACACCTTAGCCAAGACACCTTAGCCAAGACACCTTAGCCAAGACACCTTAGCCAAGACACCTTAGCCAAGACACCTTAGCCGAGACACATTAGCCAAGACACCTTAGCCAAGACACCTTAGCCAAGACACCTTAGCCAAGACACATTAGCCAAGACACCTTAGCCAAGACACCTTAGCCAAGACACCTTAGCCAAGACACCTTAGCCAAGACACCTTCGCCAAGACACCTTAGCCAAGACACCTTAGCCCAGACACCTTAGCCCAGACACCTTAGCCGAGACACATTAGCCAAGACACCTTAGCCAAGACACCTTAGCCAAGACACCTTAGCCAAGACACCTTAGCCCAGACACCTTAGCCGAGACACATTAGCCAAGACACCTTAGCCAAGACACCTTAGCCAAGACACCTTAGCCAAGACACATTAGCCAAGACACCTTAGCCAAGACACCTTAGCCAAGACACCTTAGTAAAGACACCTTAGCCAAGACACCTTAGCCCAGACACCTTAGCCGAGACACATTAGCCAAGACACCTTAGCCAAGACACCTTAGTCAAGACACCTTAGCCAAGACACTTTAGCCGAGACACATTAGCCAAGACACCTTAGCCAAGACACCTTAGCCGAGACACCTTAGCCAAGACACCTTAGCCAAGACACCTTAGCCAAGACACCTTAGCCGAGACACATTAGCCAAGACACCTTAGCCAAGACACCTTAGCCAAGACACCTTAGCCAAGACACCTTAGCCAAGACACCTTAGCCAAGACACCTTAGCCAAGACACTTTAGCCAAGACACATTAGCCGAGACACCTTAGCCAAGACACCTTAGCCGAGACACATTAGCCAAGACACCTAAGCCAAGACACTTTAGCCAAGACACATTAGCCAAGACACCTTAGCCAAGACACCTTAGCCAAGACACCTTAGCCAAGACACCTTAGCCAAGACACCTTAGCCGAGACACATTAGCCAAGACACCTTAGCCCAGACACTTTAGCCGAGACACATTAGCCAAGACACCTTAGCCAAGACACCTTAGCCAAGACACCTTAGCCGAGACACATTAGCCAAGACACCTTAGCCAAGACACCTTAGCCAAGACACCTTAGCCAAGACACCTTAGCCAAGACACCTTAGCCAAGACACCTTAGCCGAGACACATTAGCCAAGACACCTTAGCCAAGACACCTTAGCCAAGACACCTTAGCCAAGACACCTTAGCCGAGACACATTAGCCAAGACACCTTAGCCAAGACACCTTAGCCAAGACACCTTAGCCAAGACACCTTAGCCAAGACACCTTAGCCAAGACACCTTAGCCCAGACACTTTAGCCGAGACACATTAGCCAAGACACCTTAGCCAAGACACCTTAGCCAAGACACCTTAGCCGAGACACATTAGCCAAGACACCTTAGCCAAGACACCTTAGCCAAGACACCTTAGCCAAGACACCTTAGCCAAGACACCTTAGCCGAGACACATTAGCCAAGACACCTTAGCCAAGACACCTTAGCCAAGACACCTTAGCCAAGACACATTAGCCAAGACACCTTAGCCAAGACACCTTAGCCAAGACACCTTAGCCAAGACACCTTAGCCAAGACACCTTCGCCAAGACACCTTAGCCAAGACACCTTAGCCCAGACACCTTAGCCCAGACACCTTAGCCGAGACACATTAGCCAAGACACCTTAGCCAAGACACCTTAGCCAAGACACCTTAGCCAAGACACCTTAGCCAAGACACCTTAGCCAAGACACCTTAGCCAAGACACCTTAGCCCAGACACCTTAGCCGAGACACATTAGCCAAGACACCTTAGCCAAGACACCTTAGCCAAGACACCTTAGCCAAGACACATTAGCCAAGACACCTTAGCCAAGACACCTTAGCCAAGACACCTTAGTAAAGACACCTTAGCCAAGACACCTTAGCCCAGACACCTTAGCCGAGACACATTAGCCAAGACACCTTAGCCAAGACACCTTAGCCAAGACACCTTAGCCAAGACACTTTAGCCGAGACACATTAGCCAAGACACCTTAGCCAAGACACCTTAGCCGAGACACCTTAGCCAAGACACCTTAGCCAAGACACCTTAGCCAAGACACCTTAGCCGAGACACATTAGCCAAGACACCTTAGCCAAGACACCTTAGCCAAGACACCTTAGCCAAGACACCTTAGCCAAGACACCTTAGCCAAGACACCTTAGCCAAGACACTTTAGCCAAGACACATTAGCCGAGACACCTTAGCCAAGACACCTTAGCCGAGACACATTAGCCAAGACACCTAAGCCAAGACACTTTAGCCAAGACACATTAGCCAAGACACCTTAGCCAAGACACCTTAGCCAAGACACCTTAGCCAAGACACCTTAGCCAAGACACCTTAGCCGAGACACATTAGCCAAGACACCTTAGCCCAGACACTTTAGCCGAGACACATTAGCCAAGACACCTTAGCCAAGACACCTTAGCCAAGACACCTTAGCCGAGACACATTAGCCAAGACACCTTAGCCAAGACACCTTAGCCAAGACACCTTAGCCAAGACACCTTAGCCAAGACACCTTAGCCAAGACACCTTAGCCGAGACACATTAGCCAAGACACCTTAGCCAAGACACCTTAGCCAAGACACCTTAGCCAAGACACATTAGCCAAGACACCTTAGCCAAGACACCTTAGCCAAGACACCTTAGCCAAGACACCTTAGCCAAGACACCTTCGCCAAGACACCTTAGCCAAGACACCTTAGCCCAGACACCTTAGCCCAGACACCTTAGCCGAGACACATTAGCCAAGACACCTTAGCCAAGACACCTTAGCCAAGACACCTTAGCCAAGACACCTTAGCCCAGACACCTTAGCCGAGACACATTAGCCAAGACACCTTAGCCAAGACACCTTAGCCAAGACACCTTAGCCAAGACACATTAGCCAAGACACCTTAGCCAAGACACCTTAGCCAAGACACCTTAGTAAAGACACCTTAGCCAAGACACCTTAGCCCAGACACCTTAGCCGAGACACATTAGCCAAGACACCTTAGCCAAGACACCTTAGCCAAGACACCTTAGCCAAGACACTTTAGCCGAGACACATTAGCCAAGACACCTTAGCCAAGACACCTTAGCCGAGACACCTTAGCCAAGACACCTTAGCCAAGACACCTTAGCCAAGACACCTTAGCCGAGACACATTAGCCAAGACACCTTAGCCAAGACACCTTAGCCAAGACACCTTAGCCAAGACACCTTAGCCAAGACACCTTAGCCAAGACACCTTAGCCAAGACACTTTAGCCAAGACACATTAGCCGAGACACCTTAGCCAAGACACCTTAGCCGAGACACATTAGCCAAGACACCTAAGCCAAGACACTTTAGCCAAGACACATTAGCCAAGACACCTTAGCCAAGACACCTTAGCCAAGACACATTAGCCAAGACACCTTAGCCAAGACACCTTAGCCGAGACACCTTAGCCAAGACACCTTAGCCAAGACACTTTAGCCGAGCCACATTAGCCAAGACACCTTAGCCAAGACACTTTAGCCAAGACACATAAGCCAAGACACCTTAGCCAAGACACCTTAGCCGAGACACATTAGCCAAGACACCTAAGCCAAGACACTTTAGCCAAGACACATTAGCCAAGACACCTTAGCAAAGACACCTTAGCCAAGACACATTAGCCAAGACACCTTAGCCAAGACACCTTAGCCGAGACACATTAGCCAAGACACCTTAGCCAAGACACATTAGCCAAGACACCTTAGCCAAGACACATTAGCCAAGACCCCTTAGCCAAGACACCTTAGCCAAGACACCTTAGCCGAGACACATTAGCCAAGACACCTTAGCCAAGACACCTTAGCCAAGACACTTTAGCCGAGACACCTTAGCCAAGACACCTTAGCCAAGACACCTTAGCCAAGACACCTTAGCCAAGACACCTTAGCCAAGACACTTTAGCCGAGACACATTAGCAAAGACACATTAGCCAAGACACCTTAGCCAAGACACCTTAGCCAAGACACCTTAGCCAAGACACATTAGCCAAGACACCTTAGCCAAGACACCTTAGCCAAGACACCTTAGCCAAGACATCTTAGCCAAGACACCTTAGCCAAGACACTTTAGCCAAGACACATTAGCCAAGACACCTTAGCCAAGACACCTTAGCTGAGACACATTAGCCAAGACACCTTAGCCAAGACACATTAGCCAAGACACCTTAGCCGAGACACATTAGCCAAGACACCTTAGCCAAGACACCTTAACCAAGACACCTTAGCCAAGACACAATAGCCAAGACACCTTAGCCGAAACACCTTAGCCAAGACACCTTAGCCAAGACACATTAGCCAAGACACCTTAGTCAAAACACATTAGCCAAGACACCTTAGCTAAGACACCTTAGCCAAGACACTTTAGCCGAGACACATTAGCCAAGACACCTTAGCCAAGACACCTTAGCCAAGACACTTTAGCCAAGACACCTTAGCCAAGACACCTTAGCCAAGACACCTTAGCCGAGACACATTAGCCAAGACACATAAGCCGAGACACATTAGCCAAGACACCTTAGCCAAGACACATTAGCCAAGACACCTTAGCCAAGACACCTTAGCCAAGACACATTAGCCAAGACACCTTAGCCAAGACACCTTAGCCAAGACACCTTAGCCAAGACACATTAGCCAAGACACCTTAGCCAAGACACATTAGCCAAGACACCTTAGCCAAAACACATTAGCCAAGACACCTTAGCTAAGACACCTTAGCCAAGACACTTAAGCCGAGACACATTAGCCAAGACACCTTAGCCAAGACACCTTAGCCAAGACACTTTAGCCAAGACACCTTAGCCAAGACACCTTAGCCAAGACACTTTAGCCGAGACACATTAGCCAAGACACCTTAGCCAAGACACTTTAGCCAAGACACCTTAGCCAAGACACTTTAGCCAAGACACATTAGCCAAGACACCTGAGCCAAGACACATTAGCCAAGACACCTTAGCCAAGACACATTAGCCAAGACACCTTAGCCAAGACACCTTAGCCAAGACACCTTAGCCAAGACACCTTAGCCAAGACACCTTAGCCAAGACACTTTAGCCGAGACACATTAGCCAAGACACCTTAGCCAAGACACTTTAGCCAAGACACCTTAGCCAAGACACCTTAGCCAAGACACATTAGCCAAGACACCTTAGCCAAGACACCTTAGCCAAGACACCTTAGCCAAGACACCTTAGCCGAGACACATTAGCCAAGACACCTTAGCCAAGACACCTTAGCCAAGACACCTTAGCCAAGACACTTTAGCCGAGACACATTAGCCAAGACACCTTAGCCAAGACACTTTAGCCAAGACACCTTAGCCAAGACACCTTAGCCAAGACACCTTAGCCGAGACACATTAGCCAAGACACCTTAGCCAAGACACCTTAGCCAAGACACCTTAGCCAAGACACTTTAGCCGAGACACCTTAGCCAAGACACATTAGCCAAGACACCTTAGCCAAGACACCTTAGCCAAGACACCTTAGCCAAGACACATTAGCAAAGACACCTTAGCCAAGACACCTTAGCCAAGACACCTTAGCAAAGACACCTTAGCCAAGACACTTTAGCCAAGACACATTAGCCAAGACACCTTAGCCAAGACACCTTAGCCGAGACACATTAGCCAAGACACCTTAGCCAAGACACATTAGCCAATACACCTTAGCCAAGACACCTTAGCCAAGACACTTTAGCCAAGACACATTAGCCAAGACACCTTAACCAAGACACCTTAGCCAAGACACAATAGCCAAGACACCTTAGCCGAGACACCTTAGCCAAGACACCTTAGCCAAGACACATTAGCCAAGACACCTTAGCCAAGACACCTTAGCCGAGACACATTAGCCAAGACACCTTAGCCAAGACACCTTAGCCAAGACACCTTAGCCAAGACACCTTAGCCAAGACACATTAGCCAAGACACCTTAACCAAGACACCTTAGCCAAGACACAATAGCCAAGACACCTTAGCCGAGACACCTTAGCCAAGACACCTTAGCCAAGACACATTAGCCAAGACACCTTAGCCAAGACACCTTAGCCGAGACACATTAGCCAAGACACCTTAGCCAAGACACCTTAGCAAAGACACCTTAGCCAAGACACTTTAGCCGAGACACATTAGCCAAGACACCTTAGCCAAGACACTTTAGCCAAGACACCTTAGCCAAGACACCTTAGCCAAGACACCTTAGCCAAGACACCTTAGCCAAGACACCTTAGCCAAGACACTTTAGCCAAGACACTTTAGCCAAGACACATTAGCCAAGACACCTTAGCCAAGACACCTTAGCCAAGACACCTTAGCCGAGACACATTAGCCAAGACACCTTAGCCAAGACACCTTAGCCAAGACACCTTAGCCAAGACACCTTAGCCAAGACACTTTAGCCAAGACACATTAGCCAAGACACCTTAGCCAAGACACCTTAGCCAAGACACATTAGCCAAGACACCTTAGCCAAGACACATTAGCCAAGACACCTTAGCCAAGACACCTTAGCCAAGACACTTTAGCCAAGACACATTAGCCAAGACACCTGAACCAAGACACCTTAGCCAAGACACAATAGCCAAGACACCTTAGCCGAGACACCTTAGCCAAGACACCTTAGCCAAGACACATTATCCAAGACACCTTAGCCAAAACACATTAGCCAAGACACCTTAGCTAAGACACCTTAGCCAAGACACTTTAGCCGAGACACATTAGCCAAGACACCTTAGCCAAGACACCTTAGCCAAGACACTTTAGCCAAGACACCTTAGCCAAGACACCTTAGCCAAGACACCTTAGCCAAGACACATTAGCCAAGACACCTTAGCCAAGACACCTTAGCCAAGACACCTTAGCCAAGACACCTTAGCCGAGACACATTAGCCAAGACACCTTAGCCAAGACACATTAGCCAAGACACCTTAGCCAAAACACATTAGCCAAGACACCTTAGCTAAGACACCTTAGCCAAGACACTTAAGCCGAGACACATTAGCCAAGACACCTTAGCCAAGACACCTTAGCCAAGACACTTTAGCCAAGACACCTTAGCCAAGACACCTTAGCCAAGACACTTTAGCCGAGACACATTAGCCAAGACACCTTAGCCAAGACACTTTAGCCGAGACACATTAGCCAAGACACATAAGCCGAGACACATTAGCCAAGACACCTTAGCCAAAACACATTAGCCAAGACACCTTAGCCAAGACACCTTAGCCAAGACACCTTAGCCAAGACACTTTAGCCAAGACACATTAGCCAAGATACCTTAGCCAAGACACCTTAGCCAAGACACCTTAGCCAAGACACTTTAGCCAAGACACATTAGCCAAGACACCTGAGCCAAGACACATTAGCCAAGACACCTTAGCCAAGACACATTAGCCAAGACACCTTAGCCAAGACACCTTAGCCAAGACACCTTAGCCAAGACACCTTAGCCAAGACACCTTAGCCGAGACACATTAGCCAAGACACCTTAGCCAAGACACCTTAGCCAAGACACCTTAGCCAAGACACTTTAGCCGAGACACATTAGCCAAGACACCTTAGCCAAGACACTTTAGCCAAGACACCTTAGCCAAGACACCTTAGCCAAGACACCTTAGCTGAGACACATTAGCCAAGACACCTTAGCCAAGACACCTTAGCCAAGACACCTTAGCCAAGACACTTTAGCCAAGACACCTTAGCCAAGACACATTAGCCAAGACACCTTAGCCAAGACACCTTAGCCAAGACACCTTAGCCAAGACACATTAGCCAAGACACCTTAGCCAAGACACCTTAGCCAAGACACCTTAGCCAAGACACCTTAGCCAAGACACTTTAGCCAAGACACATTAGCCAAGACACCTTAGCCAAGACACCTTAGCCGAGACACATTAGCCAAGACACCTTAGCCAAGACACATTAGCCAAGACACCTTAGCCAAGACACCTTAGCCAAGACACTTTAGCCAAGACACATTAGCCAAGACACCTTAACCAAGACACCTTAGCCAAGACACAATAGCCAAGACACCTTAGCCGAGACACCTTAGCCAAGACACCTTAGCCAAGACACATTAGCCAAGACACCTTAGCCAAGACACCTTAGCCGAGACACATTAGCCAAGACACCTTAGCCAAGACACCTTAGCCAAGACACCTTAGCCAAGACACCTTAGCCAAGACACATTAGCCAAGACACCTTAACCAAGACACCTTAGCCAAGACACAATAGCCAAGACACCTTAGCCGAGACACCTTAGCCAAGACACCTTAGCCAAGACACATTAGCCAAGACACCTTAGCCAAGACACCTTAGCCGAGACACATTAGCCAAGACACCTTAGCCAAGACACCTTAGCCAAGACACCTTAGCCAAGACACTTTAGCCGAGACACATTAGCCAAGACACCTTAGCCAAGACACTTTAGCCAAGACACCTTAGCCAAGACACCTTAGCCAAGACACCTTAGCCGAGACACATTAGCCAAGACACCTTAGCCAAGACACCTTAGCCAAGACACCTTAGCCAAGACACTTTAGCCGAGACACCTTAGCCAAGACACATTAGCCAAGACACCTTAGCCAAGACACCTTAGCCAAGACACATTAGCCAAGACACCTTAGCCAAGACACCTTAGCCAAGACACCTTAGCCAAGACACCTTAGCCAAGACACTTTAGCCAAGACACATTAGCCAAGACACCTTAGCCAAGACACCTTAGCCGAGACACATTAGCCAAGACACCTTAGCCAAGACACATTAGCCAAGACACCTTAGCCAAGACACCTTAGCCAAGACACTTTAGCCAAGACACATTAGCCAAGACACCTTAACCAAGACACCTTAGCCAAGACACAATAGCCAAGACACCTTAGCCAAGACACATTAGCCAAGACACCTTAGCCAAGACACCTTAGCCGAGACACCTTAGCCAAAACACCTTAGCCAAGACACATTAGCCAAGACACCTTAGCCAAGACACCTTAGCCAAGACACTTTAGCCAAGACACCTTAGCCAAGACACCTTAGCCAAGACACTTTAGCCGAGACACATTAGCCAAGACACATAAGCCGAGACACATTAGCCAAGACACCTTAGCCAAGACACATTAGCCAAGACACCTAAGCCAAGACACCTTAGCCAAGACACATTAGCCAAGACACATTAGCCAAGACACCTTAGCCAAGACACCTTAGCCAAGACACCTTAGCCAAGACACCTTAGCCAAGACACATTAGCCAAGACACCTTAGCCAAGACACCTTAGCCAAGACACCTTAGCCAAGACACCTTAGCCAAGACACCTTAGCCAAGACACTTTAGCCAAGACACCTTAGCCAAGACACCTTAGCCAAGACACCTTAGCCAAGACACCTTAGCCAAGACACCTTAGCCAAGACACCTTAGCCAAGACACCTTAGCCAAGACACCTTAGCCAAGACACCTTAGCCAAGACACTTTAGCCAAGACACATTAGCCAAGACACCTTAGCCAAGACACCTTAGCCGAGACACATTAGCCAAGACACCTTAGCCAAGACACCTTAGCCAAGACACCTTAGCCAAGACACCTTAGCCAAGACACATTAGCCAAGACACCTTAGCCAAGACACCTTAGCCAAGACACCTTAGCCAAGACACCTTAGCCAAGACACCTTAGCCAAGACACTTTAGCCAAGACACCTTAGCCAAGACACCTTAGCCAAGACACCTTAGCCAAGACACCTTAGCCAAGACACCTTAGCCAAGACACCTTAGCCAAGACACCTTAGCCAAGACACCTTAGCCAAGACACCTTAGCCAAGACACCTTAGCCAAGACACTTTAGCCAAGACACATTAGCCAAGACACCTTAGCCAAGACACCTTAGCCGAGACACATTAGCCAAGACACCTTAGCCAAGACACCTTAGCCAAGACACCTTAGCCAAGACACCTTAGCCAAGACACCTTAGCCAAGACACCTTAGCCAAGACACTTTAGCCAAGACACCTTAGCCAAGACACCTTAGCCAAGACACATTAGCCAAGACACCTTAGCCAAGACACCTTAGCCAAGACACCTTAGCCAAGACACCTTAGCCAAGACACCTTAGCCAAGACACCTTAGCCAAGACACCTTAGCCAAGACACTTTAGCCAAGACACATTAGCCAAGACACCTTAGCCAAGACACCTTAGCCGAGACACATTAGCCAAGACACCTTAGCCAAGACACATTAGCCAAGACACCTTAGCCAAGACACCTTAGCCAAGACACTTTAGCCAAGACACATTAGCCAAGACACCTTAACCAAGACACCTTAGCCAAGACACAATAGCCAAGACACCTTAGCCAAGACACATTAGCCAAGACACCTTAGCCAAGACACCTTAGCCGAGACACCTTAGCCAAAGCACCTTAGCCAAGACACATTAGCCAAGACACCTTAGCCAAGACACCTTAGCCAAGACACTTTAGCCAAGACACCTTAGCCAAGACACCTTAGCCAAGACACTTTAGCCGAGACACATTAGCCAAGACACATAAGCCGAGACACATTAGCCAAGACACCTTAGCCAAGACATATTAGCCAAGACACCTAAGCCAAGACACCTTAGCCAAGACACATTAGCCAAGACACATTAGCCAAGACACCTTAGCCAAGACACCTTAGCCAAGACACCTTAGCCAAGACACCTTAGCCAAGACACATTAGCCAAGACACATTAGCCAAGACACCTTAGCCAAGACACCTTAGCCAAGACACCTTAGCCAAGACACCTTAGCCAAGACACTTTAGCCAAGACACCTTAGCCAAGACACCTTAGCCAAGACACCTTAGCCAAGACACCTTAGCCAAGACACATTAGCCAAGACACCTTAGCCAAAACACATTAGCCAAGACACCTTAGCCAAGACACCTTAGCCAAGACACTTTAGCCGAGACACCTTAGCCAAAACACCTTAGCCAAGACACATTAGCCAAGACACCTTAGCCAAGACACCTTAGCCAAGACACCTTAGCCAAGACACTTTAGCCAAGACACCTTAGCCAAGACACCTTAGCCAAGACACCTTAGCCAAGACACTTTAGCCGAGACACATTAGCCAAGACACATAAGCCGAGACACATTAGCCAAGACACCTTAGCCAAGACATATTGGCCAAGACACCTTAGCCAAGACACCTTAGCCAAGACACCTTAGCCAAGACACTTTAGCCAAGACACATTAGCCAAGACACCTTAACCAAGACACCTTAGCCAAGACACATTAGCCGAGACACATTAGCCAAGACACCTTAGCCAAGACACTTTAGCCAAGACACATTAGCCAAGACACCTTAACCAAGACACCTTAGCCAAGACACATTAGCCGAGACACATTAGCCAAGACACCTTAGCCAAGACACCTTAGCCAAGACACATAAGCCGAGACACATTAGCCAAGACACCTTAGCCAAGACACATTAGCCAAGACACCTTAGCCAAGACACCTTAGCCAAGACACCTTAGCCAAGACACTTTAGCCGAGACACATTAGCCAAGACACATAGGCCGAGACACATAAGAAAAGACACCTTAGCCAAGACACATTAGCCAAGACACATTAGCCAAGACACATTAGCCAAGACACCTTAGCCAAGACACATTAGCCAAGACACTTTAGCCAAGACACCTTAGCCAAGACACATTAGCCAAGACACCTTAGCCAAGACACCTTAGCCGAGACACCTTAGCCAAGACACCTTAGCCAAGACACCTTAGCCAAGACACCTTAGCCAAGACACTTTAGCCAAGACACCTTAGCAAAGACACCTTAGCCAAGACAGTTTAGCCGAGACACATTAGCCAAGACACATAAGCCGAGACACATTAGCCAAGACACCTTAGCCAAGACACATTAGCCAAGACACCTTAGCCAAGACACCTTAGCCAAGACACCTTAGCCAAGACACTTTAGCCAAGACACATTAGCCAAGACACCTTAACCAAGACACCTTAGCCAAGACACCTTAGCCGAGACACTTTAGCCAAGACACCTTAGCCAAGACACTTTAGCCAAGACACATTAGCCAAGACACCTCAACCAAGACACCTTAGCCAAGACACATTAGCCGAGACACATTAGCCAAGACACCTTAGCCAAGACACCTTAGCCAAGACACATTAGCCAAGACACCTTAGCCAAGACACCTTAGCCAAGACACATTAGCCAAGACACCTTAGCCAAGACACCTTAGCCAAGACACCTTAGCCAAGACACCTTAGCCAAGACACCTTAGCCAAGACACCTTAGCCAAGACACATTAGCCAAGACACCTTAGCCAAGACACATTAGCCGAGACACATTAGCAAAGACACCTTAGCCAAGACACATTAGCCAAGACACCTTAGCCAAGACACCTTAGCCAAGACACCTTAGCCAAGACACCTTAGCCAAGACACCTTAGCCAAGACACTTTAGCCAAGACACATTAGCCAAGACACCTTAACCAAGACACCTTAGCCAAGACACAATAGCCAAGACACCTTAGCCGAGACACCTTAGCCAAGACACCTTAGCCAAGACACATTAGCCAAGACACCTTAGCCAAAACACATTAGCCAAGACACCTTAGCTAAGACACCTTAGCCAAGACACTTTAGCCGAGACACATTAGCCAAGACACCTTAGCCAAGACACTTTAGCCAAGACACTTTAGCCAAGACACATAAGCCGAGACACATTAGCCAAGACACCTTAGCCAAGACACATTAGCCAAGACACATTAGTCGAGACACATTAGCCAAGACACATTAGCCAAGACACCTTAGCCAAGACACTTTAGCCGAGACACATTAGCCAAGACACATAAGCCGAGACACATTAGCCAAGACACCTTAGCCAAGACACATTAGCCAAGACACCTTAGCCAAGACACCTTAGCCAAGACACATTAGCCAAGACACATTAGCCAAGACACCTTAGCCAAGACACCTTAGCCAAGACACCTTAGCCAAGACACATTAGCCAAGACACCTTAGCCAAGACACCTTAGCCAAGACACATTAGCCAAGACACATTAGCCAAGACACATTAGCCAAGACACCTTAGCCAAGGCACTTTAGATAAGACACATTAGCCGAGACACATTAGCCAAGACACCTTAGTCAAGACACATTAGCCAAGACACATTAGCCAAGACACCTTAGCCAAGACACCTTAGCCAAGACACCTTAGCCAAGACACATTAGCCGAGACACATTAGCCAAGACACCTTAGCCAAGACACATTAGCCAAGACACATTAACCAAGACACCTTAGCCGAGACACATTAGCCAAGACACCTTAGCCAAGACACCTTAGCCAAGACACATTAGCCAAGACACCTTAGCCGAGACACATTAGCCAAGACACATTAGCCAAGACACCTTAGCCAAGACACCTTAGCTAAGACACCTTAGCCAAGACACCTTAGACAAGACACCTTAGCCGAGACACATTAGCCAAGACACCTTAGCCAAGACACATTAGCCAAGACACCTTAGCCAAGACACCTTAGCTAAGACACCTTAGCCAAGACACCTTAGCCAAGACACTTTAGCCGAGACACATTAGCAAAGACACATTAGCCAAGACACCTTAGCCAAGACACCTTAGCCAAGACACCTTAGCCAAGACACTTTAGCCGAGACACATTAGCCAAGACACCTTAGCCAAGACACATTAGCCAAGACACATTAGCCAAGACACATTAGCCAAGACACCTTAGCCAAGACACATTAGCCAAGACACCTTAGCCAAGACACCTTAGCCGAGACACCTTAGCCAAGACACCTTAGCCAAGACACCTTAGCCAAGACACATTAGCCAAGACACATTAGCCAAGACACATTAGCCAAGACACCTTAGCCAAGGCACTTTAGATAAGACACATTTGCCGAGACACATTAGCCAAGACACCTTAGCCAAGACACATTAGCCAAGACACATTAGCCAAGACACCTTAGCCAAGACACATTAGCCAAGACACCTTAGCCGAGACACCTTAGCCAAGACACCTTAGCCAAGACACCTTAGCCAAGACACATTAGCCAAGACACATTAGCCGAGACACATTAGCCAAGACACCTTAGCCAAGACACCTTAGCCAAGACACATTAGCCAAGACACCTTAGCCAAGACACCTTAGCCAAGACACCTTAGCCAAGACACCTTAGCCAAGACACTTTAGCCAAGACACATTAGCCAAGACACCTTAGCCAAGACACCTTAGCCGAGACACATTAGCCAAGACACCTTAGCCAAGACACATTAGCCAAGACACCTTAGCCAAGACACCTTAGCCAAGACACTTTAGCCAAGACACATTAGCCAAGACACCTTAACCAAGACACCTTAGCCAAGACACAATAGCCAAGACACCTTAGCCGAGACACCTTAGCCAAAACACCTTAGCCAAGACACATTAGCCAAGACACCTTAGCCAAGACACCTTAGCCAAGACACTTTAGCCAAGACACCTTAGCCAAGACACCTTAGCCAAGACACTTTAGCCGAGACACATTAGCCAAGACACATAAGCCGAGACACATTAGCCAAGACACCTTAGCCAAGACACATTAGCCAAGACACCTAAGCCAAGACACCTTAGCCGAGACACATTAGCCAAGACACATTAGCCAAGACACCTTAGCCAAGACACCTTAGCCAAGACACCTTAGCCAAGACACCTTAGCCAAGACACATTAGCCAAGACACCTTAGCCAAGACACCTTAGCCAAGACACCTTAGCCAAGACACCTTAGCCAAGACACTTTAGCCAAGACACCTTAGCCAAGACACCTTAGCCAAGACACCTTAGCCAAGACACCTTAGCCAAGACACATTAGCCAAGACACCTTAGCCAAAACACATTAGCCAAGACACCTTAGCCAAGACACCTTAGCCAAGACACTTTAGCCGAGACACCTTAGCCAAGACACCTTAGCCAAGACACATTAGCCAAGACACCTTAGCCAAGACACCTTAGCCAAGACACCTTAGCCAAGACACTTTAGCCAAGACACCTTAGCCAAGACACCTTAGCCAAGACACTTTAGCCGAGACACATTAGCCAAGACACATAAGCCGAGACACATTAGCCAAGACACCTTAGCCAAGACATATTGGCCAAGACACCTTAGCCAAGACACCTTAGCCAAGACACCTTAGCCAAGACACTTTAGCCAAGACACATTAGCCAAGACACCTTAACCAAGACACCTTAGCCAAGACACATTAGCCGAGACACATTAGCCAAGACACCTTAGCCAAGACACTTTAGCCAAGACACATTAGCCAAGACACCTTAACCAAGACACCTTAGCCAAGACACATTAGCCGAGACACATTAGCCAAGACACCTTAGCCAAGACACCTTAGCCAAGACACATAAGCCGAGACACATTAGCCAAGACACCTTAGCCAAGACACATTAGCCAAGACACCTTAGCCAAGACACCTTAGCCAAGACACCTTAGCCAAGACACTTTAGCCGAGACACATTAGCCAAGACACATAGGCCGAGACACATAAGAAAAGACACCTTAGCCAAGACACATTAGCCAAGACACTTTAGCCAAGACACCTTAGCCAAGACACCTTAGCCAAGACACTTTAGCCGAGACACATTAGCCAAGACACCTCAGCCAAGACACCTTAGCCAAGACACCTTAGCCAAGACACCTTAGCCAAGACACATTAGCCAAGACACATTAGCCAAGACACATTAGCCAAGACACCTTAGCCAAGACACATTAGCCAAGACACTTTAGCCAAGACACCTTAGCCAAGACACATTAGCCAAGACACCTTAGCCAAGACACCTTAGCCGAGACACCTTAGCCAAGACACCTTAGCCAAGACACCTTAGCCAAGACACTTTAGCCAAGACACCTTAGCAAAGACACCTTAGCCAAGACAGTTTAGCCGAGACACATTAGCCAAGACACATAAGCCGAGACACATTAGCCAAGACACCTTAGCCAAGACACATTAGCCAAGACACCTTAGCCAAGACACCTTAGCCAAGACACCTTAGCCAAGACACTTTAGCCAAGACACATTAGCCAAGACACCTTAACCAAGACACCTTAGCCAAGACACCTTAGCCGAGACACATTAGCCAAGACACCTTAGCCAAGACACTTTAGCCAAGACACATTAGCCAAGACACCTCAACCAAGACACCTTAGCCAAGACACATTAGCCGAGACACATTAGCCAAGACACCTTAGCCAAGACACCTTAGCCAAGACACATTAGCCAAGACACCTTAGCCAAGACACCTTAGCCAAGACACATTAGCCAAGACACCTTAGCCAAGACACCTTAGCCAAGACACCTTAGCCAAGACACCTTAGCCAAGACACCTTAGCCAAGACACCTTAGCCAAGACACATTAGCCAAGACACCTTAGCCAAGACACATCAGCCGAGACACATTAGCAAAGACACCTTAGCCAAGACACATTAGCCAAGACACCTTAGCCAAGACACCTTAGCCAAGACACCTTAGCCAAGACACCTTAGCCAAGACACCTTAGCCAAGACACTTTAGCCAAAACACATTAGCCAAGACACCTTAACCAAGACACCTTAGCCAAGACACAATAGCCAAGACACCTTAGCCGAGACACCTTAGCCAAGACACCTTAGCCAAGACACATTAGCCAAGACACCTTAGCCAAAACACATTAGCCAAGACACCTTAGCTAAGACACCTTAGCCAAGACACTTTAGCCGAGACACATTAGCCAAGACACCTTAGCCAAGACACTTTAGCCAAGACACTTTAGCCAAGACACATAAGCCGAGACACATTAGCCAAGACACCTTAGCCAAGACACATTAGCCAAGACACATTAGTCGAGACACATTAGCCAAGACACATTAGCCAAGACACCTTAGCCAAGACACTTTAGCCGAGACACATTAGCCAAGACACATAAGCCGAGACACATTAGCCAAGACACCTTAGCCAAGACACATTAGCCAAGACACCTTAGCCAAGACACCTTAGCCAAGACACATTAGCCAAGACACATTAGCCAAGACACCTTAGCCAAGACACCTTAGCCAAGACACCTTAGCCAAGACACATTAGCCAAGACACCTTAGCCAAGACACCTTAGCCAAGACACATTAGCCAAGACACCTTAGCCAAGACACATTAGCCAAGACACCTTAGCCAAGGCACTTTAGATAAGACACATTAGCCGAGACACATTAGCCAAGACACCTTAGCCAAGACACATTAGCCAAGACACATTAGCCAAGACACCTTAGCCAAGACACATTAGTCAAGACACCTTAGCCGAGACACCTTAGCCAAGACACCTTAGCCAAGACACCTTAGCCAAGACACATTAGCCGAGACACATTAGCCAAGACACCTTAGCCAAGACACATTAGCCAAGACACATTAACCAAGACACCTTAGCCGAGACACATTAGCCAAGACACCTTAGCCAAGACACCTTAGCCAAGACACATTAGCCAAGACACCTTAGCCGAGACACTTTAGCCAAGACACATTAGCCAAGACACCTTAGCCAAGACACCTTAGCTAAGACACCTTAGCCAAGACACCTTAGACAAGACACCTTAGCCGAGACACATTAGCCAAGACACCTTAGCCAAGACACCTTACCCAAGACACATTAGCCAAGACACCTTAGCCAAGACACATTAGCCAAGACACCTTAGCCAAGACACCTTAGCTAAGACACCTTAGCCAAGACACCTTAGCCAAGACACTTTAGCCGAGACACATTAGCAAAGACACATTAGCCAAGACACCTTAGCCAAGACACCTTAGCCAAGACACCTTAGCCAAGACACTTTAGCCGAGACACATTAGCCAAGACACCTTAGCCAAGACACATTAGCCAAGACACATTAGCCAAGACACATTAGCCAAGACACCTTAGCCAAGACACATTAGCCAAGACACCTTAGCCAAGACACCTTAGCCGAGACACCTTAGCCAAGACACCTTAGCCAAGACACCTTAGCCAAGACACATTAGCCAAGACACATTAGCCAAGACACATTAGCCAAGACACCTTAGCCAAGGCACTTTAGATAAGACACATTTGCCGAGACACATTAGCCAAGACACCTTAGCCAAGACACATTAGCCAAGACACATTAGCCAAGACACCTTAGCCAAGACACATTAGCCAAGACACCTTAGCCGAGACACCTTAGCCAAGACACCTTAGCCAAGACACCTTAGCCAAGACACATTAGCCAAGACACATTAGCCGAGACACCTAAGCCAAGACACTTTAGCCAAGACACATTAGCCAAGACACCTTAGCCAAGACACCTCAGCCAAGACACCTTAGCCAAGACACCTTAGCCAAGACACCTTAGCCGAGACACATTAGCCAAGACACCTTAGCCAAGACACATTAGCCAAGACACCTTAGCCGAGACACCTTAGCCAAGACACATTAGCCAAGACACCTTAGCCAAGACACATTAGCCGAGACACATTAGCAAAGACACCTTAGCCAAGACACATTAGCCAAGACACCTTAGCCAAGACACCTTAGCCAAGACACATTAGCCAAGACACATTAGCCAAGACACCTTAGCCGAGACACATTAGCCAAGACACCTAAGCCAAGACACTTTAGCCAAGACACATTAGCCAAGACACCTTAGCCAAGACACCTTAGCCAAGACACATTAGCCAAGACACCTTAGCCAAGACACCTTAGCCGAGACACCTTAGCCAAGACACCTTAGCCAAGACACCTTAGCCAAGACACTTTAGCCGAGACACATTAGCCAAGACACCTTCGCCAAGACACCTTAGCCGAGACACATTAGCCAAGACACCTTAGCCAAGACACATTAGCCAAGACACATTAGCCGAGACACCTTAGCCAAGACACCTTAGCCAAGACACCTTAGCCAAGACACATTAGCCGAGACACATTAGCCAAGACACCTTAGCCAAGACACATTAGCCAAGACACCTTAGCCGAGACACATTAGCCAAGACACCTTAGCCAAGACACCTTAGCCAAGACACCTTAGCCAAGACACTTTAGCCGAGACACATTAGCCAAGACACCTTAGCCAAGACACCTTAGCCAAGACACTTTAGCCAAGACACCATAGCCAAGACACTTTAGCCGAGACACATTAGCCAAGACACCTTAGCCAAGACACCTTAGCCAAGACACCTTAGCCAAGACACCTTAGCCAAGACACAATAGCCAAGACACCTTAGCCGAGACACATTAGCCAAGACACCTTAGCCAAGACACCTTAGCCAAGACACCTTAGCCAAGACACCTTAGCCAAGACACCTTAGCCAAGACACTTTAGCCGAGACACATTAGCCAAGACACCTTAGCCAAGACACCTTAGCCAAGACACCTTAGCCAAGACACATTAGCCAAGACACATTAGCCAAGACACCTTAGCCAAGACACCTTAGCCAAGACACCTTAGCCAAGACACTTTAGCCGAGACACATTAGCCAAGACACCTTAGCCAAGACACCTTAGCCGAGACACATTAGCCAAGACACCTTAGCCAAGACACCTTAGACGAGACACATTAGCCAAGACACCTTAGCCAAGACACTTTAGCCGAGACACATTAGCCAAGACACCTTAGCCAAGACACCTTACCCAAGACACCTTAGCCAAGACACATTAGCCAAGACACCTTAGCCAAGACACCTTAGCCGAGACACATTAGCCAAGACACCTTAGCCAAGACACCTTAGCCAAGACACCTTAGACGAGACACATTAGCCAAGACACATTAGCCAAGACACCTTAGCCAAGACACCTTAGCCAAGACACCATAGCCAAGACACTTTAGCCGAGACACATTAGCCAAGACACCTTAGCCAAGACACCTTAGCCAAGACACCTTAGCCAAGACACCTTAGCCAAGACACAATAGCCAAGACACCTTAGCCGAGACACATTAGCCAAGACACCTTAGCCGAGACACATTAGCCAAGACACCTTAGCCAAGACACCTTAGCCAAGACACCTTAGCCAAGACACCTTAGCCAAGACACCTTAGCCAAGACACCTTAGCCAAGACACTTTAGCCGAGACACATTAGCCAAGACACCTTAGCCAAGACACCTTAGCCAAGACACCTTAGCCAAGACACATTAGCCAAGACACCTTAGCCAAGACACCTTAGCCGAGACACATTAGCCAAGACACCTTAGCCAAGACACCTTAGCCAAGACACCTTAGACGAGACACATTAGCCAAGACACCTTAGCCAAGACACCTTAGCCAAGACACCATAGCCAAGACACTTTAGCCGAGACACATTAGCCAAGACACCTTAGCCAAGACACCTTAGCCAAGACACCTTAGCCAAGACACCTTAGCCAAGACACAATAGCCAAGACACCTTAGCCGAGACACATTAGCCAAGACACCTTAGCCAAGACACCTTAGCCAAGACACCTTAGCCAAGACACCTTAGCCAAGACACCTTAGCCAAGACACTTTAGCCGAGACACATTAGCCAAGACACCTTAGCCAAGACACCTTAGCCAAGACACCTTAGCCAAGACACATTAGCCAAGACACCTTAGCCAAGACACCTTAGCCGAGACACATTAGCCAAGACACCTTAGCCAAGACACCTTAGCCAAGACACCTTAGACGAGACACATTAGCCAAGACACCTTAGCCAAGACACCTTAGCCAAGACACCTTAGCCAAGACACCTTAGCCAAGACACATTAGCCAAGACACCTTAGCCAAGACACCTTAGCCAAGACACTTTAGCCGAGACACCTAAGCCAAGACACTTTAGCCAAGACACATTAGCCAAGACACCTTAGCCAAGACACATTAGCCAAGACACCTTAGCCGAGACACATTAGCCAAGACACCTTAGCCAAGACACCTCAGCCAAGACACCTTAGCCAAGACACCTTAGCCAAGACACCTTAGCCAAGACACATTAGCCAAGACACCTTAGCCGAGACACATTAGCCAAGACACCTAAGCCAAGACACTTTAGCCAAGACACATTAGCCAAGACACCTTAGCCAAGACACCATAGCCAAGACACATTAGCCAAGACACCTTAGCCAAGACACATTAGCCAAGACACATTAGCCAAGACACCTTAGCCAAGACACATTAGCCAAGACACCTTAGCCGAGACACCTTAGCCAAGACACCTTAGCCAAGACACCTTAGCCAAGACACATTAGCCAAGACACATTAGCCGAGACACCTAAGCCAAGACACTTTAGCCAAGACACATTAGCCAAGACACCTTAGCCAAGACACCTCAGCCAAGACACCTTAGCCAAGACACCTTAGCCAAGACACCTTAGCCGAGACACATTAGCCAAGACACCTTAGCCAAGACACATTAGCCAAGACACCTTAGCCGAGACACCTTAGCCAAGACACCTTAGCCAAGACACCTTAGCCAAGACACATTAGCCGAGACACATTAGCAAAGACACCTTAGCCAAGACACATTAGCCAAGACACCTTAGCCAAGACACCTTAGCCAAGACATATTAGCCAAGACACATTAGCCAAGACACCTTAGCCGAGACACATTAGCCAAGACACCTTAGCCAAGACACTTTAGCCAAGACACATTAGCCAAGACACCTTAGCCAAGACACATTAGCCAAGACACCTTAGCCAAGACACCTTAGCCGAGACACCTTAGCCAAGACACCTTAGCCAAGACACCTTAGCCAAGACACTTTAGCCGAGACACATTAGCCAAGACACCTTCGCCAAGACACCTTAGCCGAGACACATTAGCCAAGACACCTTAGCCAAGACACATTAGCCAAGACACATTAGCCGAGACACCTTAGCCAAGACACCTTAGCCAAGACACCTTAGCCAAGACACATTAGCCGAGACACATTAGCCAAGAAACCTTAGCCAAGACACATTAGCCAAGACACCTTAGCCGAGACACATTAGCCAAGACACCTTAGCCAAGACACCTTAGCCAAGACACCTTAGCCAAGACACTTTAGCCGAGACACATTAGCCAAGACACCTTAGCCAAGACACCTTAGCCAAGACACTTTAGCCAAGACACCATAGCCAAGACACTTTAGCCGAGACACATTAGCCAAGACACCTTAGCCAAGACACCTTAGCCAAGACACCTTAGCCAAGACACCTTAGCCAAGACACAATAGCCAAGACACCTTAGCCGAGACACATTAGCCAAGACACCTTAGCCAAGACACCTTAGCCAAGACACCTTAGCCAAGACACCTTAGCCAAGACACTTTAGCCGAGACACATTAGCCAAGACACCTTAGCCAAGACACCTTAGCCAAGACACCTTAGCCAAGACACATTAGCCAAGACACCTTAGCCAAGACACCTTAGCCGAGACACACTAGCTAGGACACCTTAGCCAAGACACCTTAGCCAAGACACCTTAGACGAGACACATTAGCCAAGACACCTTAGCCAAGACACCTTAGCCAAGACACCATAGCCAAGACACTTTAGCCGAGACACATTAGCCAAGACACCTTAGCCAAGACACCTAAGCCAAGACACCTTAGCCAAGACACCTTAGCCAAGACACAATAGCCAAGACACCTTAGCCGAGACACATTAGCCAAGACACCTTAGCCAAGACACCTTAGCCAAGACACCTTAGCCAAGACACCTTAGCCAAGACACCTTAGCCAAGACACTTTAGCCGAGACACATTAGCCAAGACACCTTAGCCAAGACACCTTAGCCAAGACACCTTAGCCAAGACACATTAGCCAAGACACCTTAGCCAAGACACCTTAGCCGAGACACATTAGCCAAGACACCTTAGCCAAGACACCTTAGCCAAGACACCTTAGACGAGACACATTAGCCAAGACACCTTAGCCAAGACACTTTAGCCGAGACACATTAGCCAAGACACCTTAGCCAAGACACCTTAGCCAAGACACCTTAGCCAAGACACATTAGCCAAGACACCTTAGCCAAGACACCTTAGCCGAGACACATTAGCCAAGACACCTTAGCCAAGACACCTTAGCCAAGACACCTTAGACGAGACACATTAGCCAAGACACCTTAGCCAAGACACCTTAGCCAAGACACCATAGCCAAGACACTTTAGCCGAGACACATTAGCCAAGACACCTTAGCCAAGACACCTTAGCCAAGACACCTTAGCCAAGACACCTTAGCCAAGACACCTTAGCCAAGACACAATAGCCAAGACACCTTAGCCGAGACACATTAGCCAAGACACCTTAGCCAAGACACCTTAGCCAAGACACCTTAGCCAAGACACCTTAGCCAAGACACCTTAGCCAAGACACTTTAGCCGAGACACATTAGCCAAGACACCTTAGCCAAGACACCTTAGCCAAGACACCTTAGCCAAGACACATTAGCCAAGACACCTTAGCCAAGACACCTTAGCCGAGACACATTAGCCAAGACACCTTAGCCAAGACACCTTAGCCAAGACACCTTAGACGAGACACATTAGCCAAGACACCTTAGCCAAGACACTTTAGCCGAGACACATTAGCCAAGACACCTTAGCCAAGACACCTTAGCCAAGACACCTTAGCCAAAACACATTAGCCAAGACACCTTAGCCAAGACACCTTAGCCGAGACACATTAGCCAAGACACCTTAGCCAAGACACCTTAGCCAAGACACCTTAGACGAGACACATTAGCCAAGACACCTTAGCCAAGACACCTTAGCCAAGACACCATAGCCAAGACACCTTAGCCAAGACACTTTAGCCGAGACACATTAGCCAAGACACTTTAGCCGAGACACATTAGCCAAGACACCTTAGCCGAGACACATTAGCCAAGACACTTTAGCCGAGACACCTTAGCCAAGACACCTTAGCCAAGACACTTTAGCCGAGACACATTAGCCAAGACACCTTAGCCAAGACACTTTAGCCAAGACACATTAGCCAAGACACCTTAGCCAAGACACATTAGCCAAGACACCTTAGCCAAGACACCTTAGCCAAGACACCTTAGCCAAGACACCTTAGCCAAGACACTTTAGCCGAGACACATTAGCCAAGACACATAGGCCGAGACACATAAGAAAAGACACCTTAGCCAAGACACATTAGCCAAGACACATTAGCCAAGACACATTAGCCAAGACACCTTAGCCAAGACACATTAGCCAAGACACATTAGCCAAGACACCTTAGCCAAGACACATTAGCCAAGACACCTTAGCCAAGACACCTTAGCCAAGACACCTTAGCCAAGACACCTTAGCCAAGACACCTTAGCCAAGACACCTTAGCCAAGACACAATAGCCAAGACACCTTAGCCGAGACACATTAGCCAAGACACCTTAGCCAAGACACCTTAGCCAAGACACCTTAGCCAAGACACCTTAGCCAAGACACCTTAGCCAAGACACTTTAGCCGAGACACATTAGCCAAGACACCTTAGCCAAGACACCTTAGCCAAGACACATTAGCCAAGACACCTTAGCCAAGACACCTTAGCCGAGACACATTAGCCAAGACACCTTAGCCAAGACACCTTAGCCAAGACACCTTAGACGAGACACATTAGCCAAGACACCTTAGCCAAGACACTTTAGCCGAGACACATTAGCCAAGACACCTTAGCCAAGACACCTTAGCCAAGACACCTTAGCCAAGACACATTAGCCAAGACACCTTAGCCAAGACACCTTAGCCGAGACACATTAGCCAAGACACCTTAGCCAAGACACCTTAGCCAAGACACCTTAGACGAGACACATTAGCCAAGACACATTAGCCAAGACACCTTAGCCAAGACACCTTAGCCACGACACCATAGCCAAGACACTTTAGCCGAGACACATTAGCCAAGACACCTTAGCCGAGACACATTAGCCAAGACACCTTAGCCAAGACACCTTAGCCAAGACACCTTAGCCAAGACACCTTAGCCAAGACACCTTAGCCAAGACACTTTAGCCGAGACACATTAGCCAAGACACCTTAGCCAAGACACCTTAGCCAAGACACCTTAGCCAAGACACATTAGCCAAGACACCTTAGCCAAGACACCTTAGCCGAGACACACTAGCCAAGACACCTTAGCCAAGACACCTTAGCCAAGACACCTTAGACGAGACACATTAGCCAAGACACCTTAGCCAAGACACCTTAGCCAAGACACCATAGCCAAGACACTTTAGCCGAGACACATTAGCCAAGACACCTTAGCCAAGACACCTTAGCCAAGACACCTTAGCCAAGACACCTTAGCCAAGACACAATAGCCAAGACACCTTAGCCGAGACACATTAGCCAAGACACCTTAGCCAAGACACCTTAGCCAAGACACCTTAGCCAAGACACCTTAGCCAAGACACCTTAGCCAAGACACTTTAGCCGAGACACATTAGCCAAGACACCTTAGCCAAGACACCTTAGCCAAGACACCTTAGCCAAGACACATTAGCCAAGACACCTTAGCCGAGACACCTTAGCCAAGACACCTTAGCCAAGACACCTTAGCCAAGACACCTTAGCCAAGACACCTTAGACGAGACACATTAGCCAAGACACCTTAGCCAAGACACTTTAGCCGAGACACATTAGCCAAGACACCTTAGCCAAGACACCTTAGCCAAGACACCTTAGCCAAGACACATAAGCCAAGACACCTTAGCCAAGACACCTTAGCCGAGACACATTAGCCAAGACACCTTAGCCAAGACACCTTAGCCAAGACACCTTAGACGAGACACATTAGCCAAGACACCTTAGCCAAGACACCTTAGCCAAGACACCATAGCCAAGACACTTTAGCCGAGACACATTAGCCAAGACACCTTAGCCAAGACACCTTAGCCAAGACACCTTAGCCAAGACACCTTAGCCAAGACACAATAGCCAAGACACCTTAGCCGAGACACATTAGCCAAGACACTTTAGCCAAGACACCTTAGCCAAGACACCTTAGCCAAGACACCTTAGCCAAGACACCTTAGCCAAGACACTTTAGCCGAGACACATTAGCCAAGACACCTTAGCCAAGACACCTTAGCCAAGACACCTTAGCCAAGACACATTAGCCAAGACACCTTAGCCAAGACACCTTAGCCGAGACACATTAGCCAAGACACCTTAGCCAAGACACCTTAGCCAAGACACCTTAGACGAGACACATTAGCCAAGACACCTTAGCCAAGACACTTTAGCCGAGACACATTAGCCAAGACACCTTAGCCAAGACACCTTAGCCAAGACACCTTAGCCAAGACACATTAGCCAAGACACCTTAGCCAAGACACCTTAGCCGAGACACATTAGCCAAGACACCTTAGCCAAGACACCTTAGCCAAGACACCTTAGACGAGACACATTAGCCAAGACACCTTAGCCAAGACACCTTAGCCAAGACACCATAGCCAAGACACCTTAGCCAAGACACTTTAGCCGAGACACATTAGCCAAGACACTTTAGCCGAGACACATTAGCCAAGACACCTTAGCCGAGACACATTAGCCAAGACACTTTAGCCGAGACACCTTAGCCAAGACACCTTAGCCAAGACACTTTAGCCGAGACACATTAGCCAAGACACCTTAGCCAAGACACTTTAGCCAAGACACATTAGCCAAGACACCTTAGCCAAGACACATTAGCCAAGACACCTTAGCCAAGACACCTTAGCCAAGACACCTTAGCCAAGACACTTTAGCCGAGACACATTAGCCAAGACACATAGGCCGAGACACATAAGAAAAGACACCTTAGCCAAGACACATTAGCCAAGACACATTAGCCAAGACACATTAGCCAAGACACCTTAGCCAAGACACATTAGCCAAGACACATTAGCCAAGACACCTTAGCCAAGACACATTAGCCAAGACACCTTAGCCAAGACACCTTAGCCAAGACACCTTAGCCAAGACACCTTAGCCAAGACACCTTAGCCAAGACACCTTAGCCAAGACACAATAGCCAAGACACCTTAGCCGAGACACATTAGCCAAGACACCTTAGCCGAGACACCTTAGCCAAGACACCTTAGCCAAGACACCTTAGCCAAGACACCTTAGCCAAGACACTTTAGCCGAGACACATTAGCCAAGACACCTTAGCCAAGACACCTTAGCCAAGACACCTTAGCCAAGACACATTAGCCAAGACACCTTAGCCAAGACACCTTAGCCGAGACACATTAGCCAAGACACCTTAGCCAAGACACCTTAGCCAAGACACCTTAGACGAGACACATTAGCCAAGACACCTTAGCCAAGACACTTTAGCCGAGACACATTAGCCAAGACACCTTAGCCAAGACACCTTAGCCAAGACACCTTAGCCAAGACACATTAGCCAAGACACCTTAGCCAAGACACCTTAGCCGAGACACATTAGCCAAGACACCTTAGCCAAGACACCTTAGCCAAGACACCTTAGACGAGACACATTAGCCAAGACACATTAGCCAAGACACCTTAGCCAAGACACCTTAGCCAAGACACCATAGCCAAGACACTTTAGCCGAGACACATTAGCCAAGACACCTTAGCCGAGACACATTAGCCAAGACACCTTAGCCAAGACACCTTAGCCAAGACACCTTAGCCAAGACACCTTAGCCAAGACACCTTAGCCAAGACACTTTAGCCGAGACACATTAGCCAAGACACCTTAGCCAAGACACCTTAGCCAAGACACCTTAGCCAAGACACATTAGCCAAGACACCTTAGCCAAGACACCTTAGCCGAGACACACTAGCCAAGACACCTTAGCCAAGACACCTTAGCCAAGACACCTTAGACGAGACACATTAGCCAAGACACCTTAGCCAAGACACCTTAGCCAAGACACCATAGCCAAGACACTTTAGCCGAGACACATTAGCCAAGACACTTTAGCCAAGACACATTAGCCAAGACACCTTAGCCAAGACACATAAGCCAAGACACATTAGCCAAGACACATTAGCCAAGACACATTAGCCAAGACACCTTAGCCAAGACACCTTAGCCAAGACACCTTAGCCAAGACACCTTAGCCAAGACACCTTAGCCAAGACACCTTAGCCAAGACACCTTAGCCAAGACACCTTAGCCAAGACACCTTAGCCAAGACACTTTAGCCGAGACACATTAGCCAAGACACCTTAGCCAAGACACCTTAGCCAAGAAACCTTAGCCAAGACACATTAGCCAAGACACCTTAGCCAAGACACCTTAGCCGAGACACATTAGCCAAGACACCTTAGCCAAGACACCTTAGCCAAGACACCTTAGACGAGACACATTAGCCAAGACACCTTAGCCAAGACACTTTAGCCGAGACACATTAGCCAAGACACCTTAGCCAAGACACCTTAGCCAAGACACCTTAGCCAAGACACATTAGCCAAGACACCTTAGCCAAGACACCTTAGCCAAGACACCTTAGCCAAGACACCTTAGACGAGACACATTAGCCAAGACACCTTAGCCAAGACACCTTAGCCAAGACACCTTAGAAGAGACACATTAGCCAAGACACCTTAGCCAAGACACCTTAGCCAAGACACCATAGCCAAGACACCTTAGCCAAGACACATTAGCCGAGACACATTAGCCAAGACACTTTAGCCGAGACACCTTAGCCAAGACACATTAGCCAAGACACCTTAGCCAAGACACCTTAGCCAAGACACCTTAGCCAAGACACCTTAGACGAGACACATTAGCCAAGACACCTTAGCCAAGACACCTTAGCCAAGACACCTTAGACGAGACACATTAGCCAAGACACCTTAGCCAAGACACCTTAGCCAAGACACCATAGCCAAGACACCTTAGCCAAGACACCTTAGCCAAGACACCTTAGACGAGACACATTAGCCAAGACACCTTAGCCAAGACACCTTAGCCAAGACACCTTAGACGAGACACATTAGCCAAGACACCTTAGCCAAGACACCTTAGCCAAGACACCTTAGACGAGACACATTAGCCAAGACACCTTAGCCAAGACACTTTAGCCGAGACACATCAGCCAAGACACCTTAGCCAAGACACCTTAGCCAAGACACCTTAGCCAAGACACATTAGCCAAGACACCTTAGCCAAGACACCTTAGCCAAGACACCTTAGCCAAGACACCTTAGACGAGACACATTAGCCAAGACACCTTAGCCAAGACACCTTAGCCAAGACACCTTAGCCAAGACACCTTAGAAGAGACACATTAGCCAAGACACCTTAGCCAAGACACCTTAGCCAAGACACCATAGCCAAGACACCTTAGCCAAGACACATTAGCCGAGACACATTAGCCAAGACACTTTAGCCGAGACACCTTAGCCAAGACACATTAGCCAAGACACCTTAGCCAAGACACCTTAGCCAAGACACCTTAGCCAAGACACCTTAGACGAGACACATTAGCCAAGACACCATAGCCAAGACACCTTAGCCAAGACACCTTAGACGAGACACATTAGCCAAGACACCTTAGCCAAGACACCTTAGCCAAGACACCATAGCCAAGACACCTTAGCCAAGACACCTTAGCCAAGACACCTTAGACGAGACACATTAGCCAAGACACCTTAGCCAAGACACCTTAGCCAAGACACCTTAGCCAAGACACCTTAGACGAGACACATTAGCCAAGACACCTTAGCCAAGACACCTTAGCCAAGACACCTTAGACGAGACACATTAGCCAAGACACCTTAGCCAAGACACCTTAGCCAAGACACATTAGCCAAGACACCTTAGCCAAGACACCTTAGCCAAGACACCTTAGCCAAGACACCTTAGCCAAGACACATTAGCCAAGACACCTTAGCCAAGACACCTTAGCCAAGACACCTTAGCCAAGACACCTTAGACGAGACACATTAGCCAAGACACCTTAGCCAAGACACCTTAGCCAAGACACCTTAGCCAAGACACATTAGACGAGACACATTAGCCAAGACACCTTAGCCAAGACACCTTAGCCAAGACACCTTAGCCAAGACACCTTAGCCAAGACACATTAGCCAAGACACCTTAGCCAAGACACCTTAGCCGAGACACATTAGCCAAGACACCTTAGCCAAGACACCTTAGCCAAGACACCTTAGACGAGACACATTAGCCAAGACACCTTAGCCAAGACACCTTAGCCAAGACACTTTAGCCGAGACACATTAGCCAAGACACCTTAGCCAAGACACCTTAGCCAAGACACCTTAGCCAAGACACATTAGCCAAGACACCTTAGCCAAGACACCTTAGCCAAGACACCTTAGCCAAGACACCTTAGACGAGACACATTAGCCAAGACACCTTAGCCAAGACACCTTAGCCAAGACACCTTAGCCAAGACACCTTAGACGAGACACATTAGCCAAGACACCTTAGCCAAGACACCTTAGCCAAGACACCATAGCCAAGACACCTTAGCCAAGACACTTTAGCCGAGACACATTAGCCAAGACACCTTAGCCGAGACACCTTAGCCAAGACACATTAGCCAAGACACATTAGCCAAGACACCTTAGCCAAGACACCTTAGCCGAGACACATTAGCCAAGACACCTTAGCCAAGACACCTTAGCCAAGACACCTTAGACGAGACACATTAGCCAAGACACCTTAGCCAAGACACCTTAGCCAAGACACCTTAGCCAAGACACCTTAGCCAAGACACCTTAGACGAGACACATTAGCCAAGACACCTTAGCCAAGACACCTTAGCCAAGACACCATAGCCAAGACACCTTAGCCAAGACACTTTAGCCGAGACACCTTAGCCAAGACACCTTAGCCAAGACACATTAGCCAAGACACCTTAGCCAAGACACCTTAGCCGAGACACATTAGCCAAGACACCTTAGCCAAGACACCTTAGCCAAGACACCTTAGACGAGACACATTAGCCAAGACACCTTAGCCAAGACACCTTAGCCAAGACACCTTAGACGAGACACCTTAGCCAAGACACCTTAGCCAAGACACCTTAGCCAAGACACCTTAGACGAGACACATTAGCCAAGACACCTTAGCCAAGACACCTTAGCCAAGACACCATAGCCAAGACACCTTAGCCAAGACACTTTAGCCGAGACACATTAGCCAAGACACTTTAGCCGAGACACCTTAGCCAAGACACATTAGCCAAGACACCTTAGCCAAGACACCTTAGACGAGACACATTAGCCAAGACACCTTAGCCAAGACACCTTAGCCAAGACACATTAGCCAAGACACATTAGCCAAGACACATTAGCCGAGACACATTAGCCAAGACACCTTAGCCAAGACACCTTAACCAACACACCTTAGCCAAGACACAATAGCCAAGACACCTTAGCCGAGACACATTAGCCAAGACACCTTAGCCAAGACACCTTAGCCAAGACACTTTAGCCGAGACACATTAGCCAAGACACCTTAGCCAAGACACCTTAGCCAAGACACCTTAGCCAAGACACATTAGCCAAGACACCTTAGCCAAGACACCTTAGCCAAGACACCTTAGCCAAGACACCTTAGACGAGACACCTTAGCCAAGACACCTTAGCCAAGACACTTTAGCCGAGACACATTAGCCAAGACACATTAGCCAAGACACCTTAGCCAAGACACCATAGCCAAGACACCTTAGACGAGACACATTAGCCAAGACACATTAGCCAAGACACCTTAGCCAAGACACCATAGCCAAGACACCTTAGACGAGACACCTTAGCCAAGACACCTTAGCCAAGACACTTTAGCCGAGACACATTAGCCAAGACACCTTAGCCAAGACACCTTAGCCAAGACACATTAGCCAAGACACCTTAGCCAAGACACCTTAGCCGAGACACATTAGCCAAGACACCTTAGCCAAGACACCTTAGCCAAGACACCTTAGACGAGACACATTAGCCAAGACACCTTAGCCAAGACACCTTAGCCAAGACACCTTAGACGAGACACCTTAGCCAAGACACCTTAGCCAAGACACCTTAGCCAAGACACCTTAGACGAGACACATTAGCCAAGACACCTTAGCCAAGACACCTTAGCCAAGACACCTTAGCCAAGACACCTTAGACGAGACACATTAGCCAAGACACCTTAGCCAAGACACCTTAGCCAAGACACCATAGCCAAGACACCTTAGCCAAGACACCTTAGCCAAGACACCTTAGACGAGACACATTAGCCAAGACACCTTAGCCAAGACACCTTAGCCAAGACACATTAGCCAAGACACATTAGCCAAGACACATTAGCCGAGACACATTAGCCAAGACACCTTAGCCAAGACACCTTAACCAACACACCTTAGCCAAGACACAATAGCCAAGACACCTTAGCCGAGACACATTAGCCAAGACACCTTAGCCAAGACACCTTAGCCAAGACACTTTAGCCGAGACACATTAGCCAAGACACCTTAGCCAAGACACCTTAGCCAAGACACCTTAGCCAAGACACATTAGCCAAGACACCTTAGCCAAGACACCTTAGCCAAGACACCTTAGCCAAGACACCTTAGACGAGACACATTAGCCAAGACACCTTAGCCAAGACACCTTAGCCAAGACACCTTAGCCAAGACACCTTAGACGAGACACCTTAGCCAAGACACCTTAGCCAAGACACTTTAGCCGAGACACATTAGCCAAGACACATTAGCCAAGACACCTTAGCCAAGACACCATAGCCAAGACACCTTAGCCAAGACACTTTAGCCGAGACACCTTAGCCAAGACACCTTAGCCAAGACACATTAGCCAAGACACCTTAGCCAAGACACCTTAGCCGAGACACATTAGCCAAGACACCTTAGCCAAGACACCTTAGCCAAGACACCTTAGACGAGACACATTAGCCAAGACACCTTAGCCAAGACACCTTAGCCAAGACACCATAGCCAAGACACCTTAGCCAAGACACTTTAGCCGAGACACATTAGCCAAGACACTTTAGCCGAGACACCTTAGCCAAGACACATTAGCCAAGACACCTTAGCCAAGACACCTTAGCCAAGACACCTTAGCCAAGACACCTTAGACGAGACACATTAGCCAAGACACCTTAGCCAAGACACCTTAGCCAAGACACCTTAGCCAAGACACCTTAGACGAGACACATTAGCCAAGACACCTTAGCCAAGACACCTTAGCCAAGACACCATAGCCAAGACACCTTAGCCAAGACACCTTAGCCAAGACACCTTAGACGAGACACATTAGCCAAGACACCTTAGCCAAGACACCTTAGCCAAGACACATTAGCCAAGACACATTAGCCAAGACACATTAGCCGAGACACATTAGCCAAGACACCTTAGCCAAGACACCTTAACCAACACACCTTAGCCAAGACACAATAGCCAAGACACCTTAGCCGAGACACATTAGCCAAGACACCTTAGCCAAGACACCTTAGCCAAGACACTTTAGCCGAGACACATTAGCCAAGACACCTTAGCCAAGACACCTTAGCCAAGACACCTTAGCCAAGACACATTAGCCAAGACACCTTAGCCAAGACACCTTAGCCAAGACACCTTAGCCAAGACACCTTAGACGAGACACATTAGCCAAGACACCTTAGCCAAGACACCTTAGCCAAGACACCTTAGCCAAGACACCTTAGCCAAGACACCTTAGCCAAGACACCTTAGCCAAGACACCTTAGACGAGACACATTAGCCAAGACACCTTAGCCAAGACACCTTAGCCAAGACACCATAGCCAAGACATCTTAGCCAAGACACTTTAGCCGAGACACCTTAGCCAAGACACCTTAGCCAAGACACATTAGCCAAGACACCTTAGCCAAGACACCTTAGCCGAGACACATTAGCCAAGACACCTTAGCCAAGACACCTTAGCCAAGACACCTTAGACGAGACACATTAGCCAAGACACCTTAGCCAAGACACCTTAGCCAAGACACCTTAGACGAGACACCTTAGCCAAGACACCTTAGCCAAGACACCTTAGCCAAGACACCTTAGACGAGACACATTAGCCAAGACACCTTAGCCAAGACACCTTAGCCAAGACACCATAGCCAAAACACCTTAGCCAAGACACTTTAGCCGAGACACATTAGCCAAGACACTTTAGCCGAGACACCTTAGCCAAGACACATTAGCCAAGACACCTTAGCCAAGACACCTTAGCCAAGACACCTTAGCCAAGACACCTTAGACGAGACACATTAGCCAAGACACCTTAGCCAAGACACCTTAGCCAAGACACCTTAGCCAAGACACCTTAGACGAGACACATTAGCCAAGACACCTTAGCCAAGACACCTTAGCCAAGACACCATAGCCAAGACACCTTAGCCAAGACACCTTAGCCAAGACACCTTAGACGAGACACATTAGCCAAGACACCTTAGCCAAGACACCTTAGCCAAGACACATTAGCCAAGACACATTAGCCAAGACACATTAGCCGAGACACATTAGCCAAGACACCTTAGCCAAGACACCTTAACCAACACACCTTAGCCAAGACACAATAGCCAAGACACCTTAGCCGAGACACATTAGCCAAGACACCTTAGCCAAGACACCTTAGCCAAGACACTTTAGCCGAGACACATTAGCCAAGACACCTTAGCCAAGACACCTTAGCCAAGACACCTTAGCCAAGACACATTAGCCAAGACACCTTAGCCAAGACACCTTAGCCAAGACACCTTAGCCAAGACACCTTAGACGAGACACATTAGCCAAGACACCTTAGCCAAGACACCTTAGCCAAGACACCTTAGCCAAGACACCTTAGACGAGACACCTTAGCCAAGACACCTTAGCCAAGACACTTTAGCCGAGACACATTAGCCAAGACACCTTAGCCAAGACACTTTAGCCAAGACACATTAGCCAAGACACCTTAGCCAAGACACATTAGCCAAGACACCTTAGCCAAGACACATTAGCCAAGACACCTTAGCCAAGACACCTTAGCCAAGACACCTTAGACGAGACACCTTAGCCAAGACACCTTAGCCAAGACACCTTAGCCAAGACACCTTAGACGAGACACATTAGCCAAGACACCTTAGCCAAGACACCTTAGCCAAGACACCATAGCCAAGACACCTTAGCCAAGACACTTTAGCCGAGACACATTAGCCAAGACACTTTAGCCGAGACACCTTAGCCAAGACACATTAGCCAAGACACCTTAGCCAAGACACCTTAGCCAAGACACCTTAGCCAAGACACCTTAGCCAAGACACCTTAGACGAGACACATTAGCCAAGACACCTTAGCCAAGACACCTTAGCCAAGACACCTTAGCCAAGACACCTTAGACGAGACACATTAGCCAAGACACCTTAGCCAAGACACATTAGCCAAGACACCATAGCCAAGACACCTTAGCCAAGACACCTTAGCCAAGACACCTTAGACGAGACACATTAGCCAAGACACCTTAGCCAAGACACCTTAGCCAAGACACCTTAGACGAGACACATTAGCCAAGACACCTTAGCCAAGACACCTTAGCCAAGACACCTTAGACGAGACACATTAGCCAAGACACCTTAGCCAAGACACCTTAGCCAAGACACATTAGCCAAGACACCTTAGCCAAGACACCTTAGCCAAGACACCTTAGCCAAGACACCTTAGCCAAGACACCTTAGCCAAGACACCTTAGCCAAGACACATTAGCCAAGACACCTTAGCCAAGACACCTTAGCCAAGACACCTTAGCCAAGACACCTTAGACGAGACACATTAGCCAAGACACCTTAGCCAAGACACCTTAGCCAAGACACCTTAGCCAAGACACCTTAGACGAGACACCTTAGCCAAGACACCTTAGCCAAGACACCTTAGCCAAGACACCTTAGCCAAGACACTTTAGCCAAGACACATTAGCCAAGACACCTTAGCCAAGACACCTTAGCCAAGACACCTTAGCCAAGACACATTAGCCAAGACACCTTAGACGAGACACATTAGCCAAGACACCTTAGCCAAGACACCTTAGCCAAGACACCTTAGCCAAGACACCTTAGACGAGACACATTAGCCAAGACACCTTAGCCAAGACACCTTAGCCAAGACACCTTAGCCAAGACACCTTAGACGAGACACATTAGCCAAGACACTTTAGCCGAGACACCTTAGCCAAGACACCTTAGCCAAGACACCTTAGCCAAGACACCTTAGCCAAGACACCTTAGACGAGACACATTAGCCAAGACACCTTAGCCAAGACACCTTAGCCAAGACACCTTAGACGAGACACATTAGCCAAGACACCTTAGCCAAGACACCTTAGACGAGACACATTAGCCAAGACACCTTAGCCAAGACACCTTAGCCAAGACACCTTAGACGAGACACATTAGCCAAGACACCTTAGCCAAGACACCTTAGACGAGACACATTAGCCAAGACACCTTAGCCAAGACACCTTAGCCAAGACACCTTAGCCAAGACACATTAGACGAGACACATTAGCCAAGACACCTTAGCCAAGACACTTTAGCCAAGACACTTTAGCCGAGACACCTTAGCCAAGACACATTAGCCAAGACACCTTAGCCAAGACACCTTAGCCAAGACACCTTAGCCAAGACACCTTAGACGAGACACATTAGCCAAGACACCTTAGCCAAGACACTTTAGCCAAGACACTTTAGCCGAGACACCTTAGCCAAGACACATTAGCCAAGACACCTTAGCCAAGACACCTTAGCCAAGACACCTTAGACGAGACACATTAGCCAAGACACCTTAGCCAAGACACCTTAGCCAAGACACCTTAGCCAAGACACCTTAGCCAAGACACCTTAGACGAGACACATTAGCCAAGACACCTTAGCCAAGACACCTTAGCCAAGACACCTTAGACGAGACACATTAGCCAAGACACCTTAGCCAAGACACCTTAGCCAAGACACCTTAGCCAAGACACATTAGCCAAGACACCTTAGACGAGACACATTAGCCAAGACACCTTAGCCGAGACACCTTAGCCAAGACACATTAGCCAAGACACCTTAGCCAAGACACCTTAGCCAAGACACCTTAGCCAAGACACCTTAGCCGAGACACATTAGCCAAGACACCTTAGCCAAGACACCTTAGCCAAGACACCTTAGACGAGACACATTAGCCAAGACACCTTAGCCAAGACACTTTAGCCGAGACACATTAGCCAAGACACCTTAGCCAAGACACCTTAGCCAAGACACCTTAGCCAAGACACATTAGCCAAGACACCTTAGCCAAGACACCTTAGCCAAGACACCTTAGCCAAGACACCTTAGACGAGACACATTAGCCAAGACACCTTAGCCAAGACACCTTAGCCAAGACACCTTAGCCAAGACACCTTAGACGAGACACATTAGCCAAGACACCTTAGCCAAGACACCTTAGCCAAGACACCATAGCCAAGACACCTTAGCCAAGACACTTTAGCCGAGACACATTAGCCAAGACACTTTAGCCGAGACACCTTAGCCAAGACACATTAGCCAAGACACCTTAGCCAAGACACCTTAGCCAAGACACCTTAGACGAGACACATTACCCAAGACACCTTAGCCAAGACACCTTAGCCAAGACACCTTAGCCAAGACACCTTAGCCAAGACACCTTAGACGAGACACATTAGCCAAGACACCTTAGCCAAGACACCTTAGCCAAGACACCATAGCCAAGACACCTTAGCCAAGACACCTTAGCCAAGACACCTTAGACGAGACACATTAGCCAAGACACCTTAGCCAAGACACCTTAGCCAAGACACCTTAGCCAAGACACCTTAGACGAGACACATTAGCCAAGACACCTTAGCCAAGACACCTTAGCCAAGACACATTAGCCAAGACACCTTAGCCAAGACACCTTAGCCAAGACACATTAGCCAAGACACCTTAGCCAAGACACCTTAGCCAAGACACCTTAGCCAAGACACCTTAGCCAAGACACCTTAGCCAAGACACATTAGCCAAGACACCTTAGCCAAGACACCTTAGCCAAGACACCTTAGCCAAGACACCTTAGACGAGACACATTAACCAAGACACCTTAGCCAAGACACCTTAGCCAAGACACATTAGCCAAGACACCTTAGCCAAGACACATTAGCCAAGACACCTTAGCCAAGACACCTTAGCCAAGACACATTAGCCAAGACACCTTAGCCAAGACACCTTAGCCAAGACACCTTAGCCAAGACACCTTAGCCAAGACACTTTAGCCGAGACACATTAGCCAAGACACTTTAGCCGAGACACCTTAGCCAAGACACATTAGCCAAGACACCTTAGCCAAGACACCTTAGCCAAGACACCTTAGCCAAGACACCTTAGACGAGACACATTAGCCAAGACACCTTAGCCAAGACACCTTAGCCAAGACACCTTAGCCAAGACACCTTAGCCAAGACACATTAGCCAAGACACCTTAGCCAAGACACCTTAGCCAAGACACCTTAGCCAAGACACCTTAGACGAGACACATTAGCCAAGACACCTTAGCCAAGACACCTTAGCCAAGACACCTTAGCCAAGACACCTTAGCCAAGACACCTTAGACGAGACACATTAGCCAAGACACCTTAGCCAAGACACCTTAGCCAAGACACCATAGCCAAGACACCTTAGCCAAGACACTTTAGCCGAGACACATTAGCCAAGACACTTTAGCCGAGACACCTTAGCCAAGACACATTAGCCAAGACACCTTAGCCAAGACACCTTAGCCAAGACACCTTAGCCAAGACACCTTAGACGAGACACATTAGCCAAGACACCTTAGCCAAGACACTTTAGCCGAGACACATTAGCCAAGACACTTTAGCCGAGACACCTTAGCCAAGACACATTAGCCAAGACACCTTAGCCAAGACACCTTAGCCAAGACACCTTAGACGAGACACCTTAGCCAAGACACCTTAGCCAAGACACCTTAGCCAAGACACCATAGCCAAGACACCTTAGCCAAGACACTTTAGCCGAGACACATTAGCCAAGACACTTTAGCCGAGACACCTTAGCCAAGACACATTAGCCAAGACACCTTAGCCAAGACACCTTAGCCAAGACACCTTAGCCAAGACACCTTAGACGAGACACATTAGCCAAGACACCTTAGCCAAGACACTTTAGCCGAGACACATTAGCCAAGACACTTTAGCCGAGACACCTTAGCCAAGACACATTAGCCAAGACACCTTAGCCAAGACACCTTAGCCAAGACACCTTAGCCAAGACACCTTAGCCAAGACACCTTAGCCAAGACACCTTAGCCAAGACACCTTAGCCAAGACACTTTAGCCGAGACACCTTAGCCAAGACACCTTAGCCAAGACACATTAGCCAAGACACCTTAGCCAAGACACCTTAGCCAAGACACCTTAGCCAAGACACCTTAGACGAGACACATTAGCCAAGACACCTTAGCCAAGACACCTTAGCCAAGACACCTTAGCCAAGACACCTTAGACGAGACACATTAGCCAAGACACCTTAGCCAAGACACCTTAGCCAAGACACCATAGCCAAGACACCTTAGCCAAGACACTTTAGCCGAGACACATTAGCCAAGACACTTTAGCCGAGACACATTAGCCAAGACACCTTAGCCGAGACACATTAGCCAAGACACTTTAGCCGAGACACCTTAGCCAAGACACCTTAGCCAAGACACTTTAGCCGAGACACATTAGCCAAGACACCTTAGCCAAGACACTTTAGCCAAGACACATTAGCCAAGACACCTTAGCCAAGACACATTAGCCAAGACACCTTAGCCAAGACACATTAGCCAAGACACCTTAGCCAAGACACCTTAGCCAAGACACCTTAGACGAGACACCTTAGCCAAGACACCTTAGCCAAGACACCTTAGCCAAGACACCTTAGCCAAGACACTTTAGCCGAGACACATTAGCCAAGACACCTTAGCCAAGACACCTTAGCCAAGACACCTTAGCCAAGACACATTAGCCAAGACACCTTAGCCAAGACACCTTAGCCAAGACACCTTAGCCAAGACACCTTAGACGAGACACATTAGCCAAGACACCTTAGCCAAGACACCTTAGCCAAGACACCTTAGACGAGACACATTAGCCAAGACACCTTAGCCAAGACACCTTAGCCAAGACACCTTAGACGAGACACATTAGCCAAGACACCTTAGCCAAGACACCTTAGCCAAGACACCTTAGACGAGACACATTAGCCAAGACACCTTAGCCAAGACACCTTAGCCAAGACACATTAGCCAAGACACCTTAGCCAAGACACCTTAGCCAAGACACCTTAGCCAAGACACCTTAGCCAAGACACCTTAGCCAAGACACATTAGCCAAGACACCTTAGCCAAGACACCTTAGCCAAGACACCTTAGCCAAGACACCTTAGACGAGACACATTAGCCAAGACACCTTAGCCAAGACACCTTAGCCAAGACACATTAGCCAAGACACCTTAGCCAAGACACTTTAGCCGAGACACATTAGCCAAGACACTTTAGCCGAGACACCTTAGCCAAGACACATTAGCCAAGACACCTTAGCCAAGACACCTTAGCCAAGACACCTTAGCCAAGACACCTTAGACGAGACACATTAGCCAAGACACCTTAGCCAAGACACCTTAGCCAAGACACCTTAGCCAAGACACCTTAGCCAAGACACCTTAGCCAAGACACCTTAGCCAAGACACCTTAGCCAAGACACCTTAGACGAGACACATTAGCCAAGACACCTTAGCCAAGACACCTTAGCCAAGACACCTTAGCCAAGACACCTTAGCCAAGACACCTTAGACGAGACACATTAGCCAAGACACCTTAGCCAAGACACCTTAGCCAAGACACATTAGCCAAGACACCTTAGCCAAGACACCTTAGCCAAGACACCTTAGCCAAGACACCTTAGCCAAGACACCTTAGCCAAGACACATTAGCCAAGACACCTTAGCCAAGACACCTTAGCCGAGACACATTAGCCAAGACACTTTAGCCGAGACACCTTAGCCAAGACACCTTAGCCAAGACACTTTAGCCGAGACACATTAGCCAAGACACCTTAGCCAAGACACTTAAGCCAAGACACATTAGCCAAGACACCTTAGCCAAGACACATTAGCCAAGACACCTTAGCCAAGACACATTAGCCAAGACACCTTAGCCGAGACACCTTAGCCAAGACACCTTAGACGAGACACCTTAGCCAAGACACCTTAGCCAAGACACCTTAGCCAAGACACCTTAGCCAAGACACTTTAGCCAAGACACATTAGCCAAGACACCTTAGCCAAGACACCTTAGCCGAGACACATTAGCCAAGACACCTTAGCCAAGACACCTTAGCCAAGACACCTTAGACGAGACACCTTAGCCAAGACACCTTAGCCAAGACACCTTAGCCAAGACACCTTAGACGAGACACATTAGCCAAGACACCTTAGCCAAGACACCTTAGCCAAGACACCATAGCCAAGATACCTTAGCCAAGACACTTTAGCCGAGACACATTAGCCAAGACACTTTAGCCGAGACACCTTAGCCAAGACACATTAGCCAAGACACCTTAGCCAAGACACCTTAGCCAAGACACCTTAGACGAGACACATTAGCCAAGACACCTTAGCCAAGACACCTTAGCCAAGACACCATAGCCAAGACACCTTAGCCAAGACACTTTAGCCGAGACACCTTAGCCAAGACACTTTAGCCGAGACACATTAGCCAAGACACCTTAGACGAGACACATTAGCCAAGACACCTTAGCCAAGACACTTTAGCCGAGACACATTAGCCAAGACACCTTAGCCAAGACACCTTAGCCAAGACACCTTAGACGAGACACCTCAGCCAAGACACCTTAGCCAAGACACCTTAGCCAAGACACCTTAGACGAGACACATTAGCCAAGACACCTTAGCCAAGACACCTTAGCCAAGACACCATAGCCAAGACACCTTAGCCAAGACACTTTAGCCGAGACACATTAGCCAAGACACTTTAGCCGAGACACCTTAGCCAAGACACATTAGCCAAGACACCTTAGCCAAGACACCTTAGCCAAGACACCTTAGCCAAGACACCTTAGCCAAGACACCTTAGACGAGACACATTAGCCAAGACACCTTAGCCAAGACACCTTAGCCAAGACACCTTAGCCAAGACACCTTAGACGAGACACATTAGCCAAGACACCTTAGCCAAGACACCTTAGCCAAGACACCATAGCCAAGACACCTTAGCCAAGACACCTTAGCCAAGACACCTTAGACGAGACACATTAGCCAAGACACCTTAGCCAAGACACTTTAGCCGAGACACATTAGCCAAGACACCTTAGCCAAGACACCTTAGCCAAGACACCTTAGCCAAGACACATTAGCCAAGACACCTTAGCCAAGACACCTTAGCCAAGACACCTTAGCCAAGACACCTTAGACGAGACACATTAGCCAAGACACCTTAGCCAAGACACCTTAGCCAAGACACCTTAGCCAAGACACCTTAGACGAGACACCTTAGCCAAGACACCTTAGCCAAGACACTTTAGCCGAGACACATTAGCCAAGACACCTTAGCCAAGACACTTTAGCCAAGACACATTAGCCAAGACACCTTAGCCAAGACACATTAGCCAAGACACCTTAGCCAAGACACATTAGCCAAGACACCTTAGCCAAGACACCTTAGCCAAGACACCTTAGACGAGACACCTTAGCCAAGACACCTTAGCCAAGACACCTTAGCCAAGACACCTTAGACGAGACACATTAGCCAAGACACCTTAGCCAAGACACCTTAGCCAAGACACCATAGCCAAGACACCTTAGCCAAGACACTTTAGCCGAGACACATTAGCCAAGACACTTTAGCCGAGACACCTTAGCCAAGACACATTAGCCAAGACACCTTAGCCAAGACACCTTAGCCAAGACACCTTAGCCAAGACACCTTAGACGAGACACATTAGCCAAGACACCTTAGCCAAGACACCTTAGCCAAGACACCTTAGCCAAGACACCTTAGACGAGACACATTAGCCAAGACACCTTAGCCAAGACACCATAGCCAAGACACCTTAGCCAAGACACCTTAGCCAAGACACCTTAGACGAGACACATTAGCCAAGACACCTTAGCCAAGACACCTTAGCCAAGACACCTTAGCCAAGACACCTTAGACGAGACACATTAGCCAAGACACCTTAGCCAAGACACCTTAGCCAAGACACCTTAGACGAGACACATTAGCCAAGACACCTTAGCCAAGACACCTTAGCCAAGACACATTAGCCAAGACACCTTAGCCAAGACACCTTAGCCAAGACACCTTAGCCAAGACACCTTAGCCAAGACACCTTAGCCAAGACACATTAGCCAAGACACCTTAGCCAAGACACCTTAGCCAAGACACCTTAGCCAAGACACCTTAGACGAGACACATTAGCCAAGACACCTTAGCCAAGACACCTTAGCCAAGACACCTTAGCCAAGACACCTTAGACGAGACACATTAGCCAAGACACCTTAGCCAAGACACCTTAGCCAAGACAACATAGCCAAGACACCTTAGCCAAGACACTTTAGCCGAGACACATTAGCCAAGACACTTTAGCCGAAACACATTAGCCAAGACACCTTAGCCGAGACACATTAGCCAAGACACTTTAGCCGAGACACCTTAGCCAAGACACCTTAGCCAAGACACTTTAGCCGAGACACATTAGCCAAGACACCTTAGCCAAGACACTTTAGCCAAGACACATTAGCCAAGACACCTTAGCCAAGACACATTAGCCAAGACACCTTAGCCAAGACACATTAGCCAAGACACCTTAGCCGAGACACCTTAGCCAAGACACCTTAGACGAGACACCTTAGCCAAGACACCTTAGCCAAGACACCTTAGCCAAGACACCTTAGCCAAGACACTTTAGCCAAGACACATTAGCCAAGACACCTTAGCCAAGACACCTTAGCCAAGACACCTTAGCCAAGACACATTAGCCAAGACACCTTAGCCAAGACACCTTAGCCGAGACACATTAGCCAAGACACCTTAGCCAAGACACCTTAGCCAAGACACCTTAGACGAGACACATTAGCCAAGACACCTTAGCCAACACACTTTAGCCGAGACACATTAGCCAAGACACCTTAGCCAAGACACCTTAGCCAAGACACCTTAGCCAAGACACATTAGCCAAGACACCTTAGCCAAGACACCTTAGCCAAGACACCTTAGCCAAGACACCTTAGACGAGACACATTAGCCAAGACACCTTAGCCAAGACACCTTAGCCAAGACACCTTAGCCAAGACACCTTAGACGAGACACATTAGCCAAGACACCTTAGCCAAGACACCTTAGCCAAGACACCATAGCCAAGACACCTTAGCCAAGACACTTTAGCCGAGACACATTAGCCAAGACACTTTAGCCGAGACACCTTAGCCAAGACACATTAGCCAAGACACCTTAGCCAAGACACCTTAGCCAAGACACCTTAGACGAGACACATTAGCCAAGACACCTTAGCCAAGACACCTTAGCCAAGACACCTTAGCCAAGACACCTTAGCCAAGACACCTTAGACGAGACACATTAGCCAAGACACCTTAGCCAAGACACCTTAGCCAAGACACCATAGCCAAGACACCTTAGCCAAGACACCTTAGCCAAGACACCTTAGACGAGACACATTAGCCAAGACACCTTAGCCAAGACACCTTAGCCAAGACACCTTAGCCAAGACACCTTAGACGAGACACATTAGCCAAGACACCTTAGCCAAGACACCTTAGCCAAGACACCTTAGACGAGACACATTAGCCAAGACACCTTAGCCAAGACACCTTAGCCAAGACACATTAGCCAAGACACCTTAGCCAAGACACCTTAGCCAAGACACCTTAGCCAAGACACCTTAGCCAAGACACCTTAGCCAAGACACATTAGCCAAGACACCTTAGCCAAGACACCTTAGCCAAGACACCTTAGCCAAGACACCTTAGACGAGACACATTAGCCAAGACACCTTAGCCAAGACACCTTAGCCAAGACACATTAGCCAAGACACCTTAGCCAAGACACATTAGCCAAGACACCTTAGCCAAGACACCTTAGCCAAGACACCTTAGACGAGACACCTTAGCCAAGACACCTTAGCCAAGACACCTTAGCCAAGACACCTTAGCCAAGACACTTTAGCCGAGACACATTAGCCAAGACACCTTAGCCAAGACACCTTAGCCAAGACACCTTAGCCAAGACACATCAGCCAAGACACCTTAGCCAAGACACCTTAGCCGAGACACATTAGCCAAGACACCTTAGCCAAGACACCTTAGCCAAGACACCTTAGCCAAGACACCTTAGACGAGACACATTAGCCAAGACACCTTAGCCAAGACACTTTAGCCGAGACACATTAGCCAAGACACCTTAGCCAAGACACCTTAGCCAAGACACCTTAGCCAAGACACATTAGCCAAGACACCTTAGCCAAGACACCTTAGCCAAGACACCTTAGACGAGACACATTAGCCAAGACACCTTAGCCAAGACACCTTAGCCAAGACACCTTAGCCAAGACACCTTAGACGAGACACATTAGCCAAGACACCTTAGCCAAGACACCTTAGCCAAGACACCATAGCCAAGACACCTTAGCCAAGACACTTTAGCCGAGACACATTAGCCAAGACACTTTAGCCGAGACACCTTAGCCAAGACACATTAGCCAAGACACCTTAGCCAAGACACCTTAGCCAAGACACCTTAGCCAAGACACCTTAGACGAGACACATTAGCCAAGACACCTTAGCCAAGACACTTTAGCCGAGACACATTAGCCAAGACACTTTAGCCGAGACACCTTAGCCAAGACACATTAGCCAAGACACCTTAGCCAAGACACCTTAGCCAAGACACCTTAGACGAGACACCTTAGCCAAGACACCTTAGCCAAGACACCTTAGCCAAGACACCATAGCCAAGACACCTTAGCCAAGACACTTTAGCCGAGACACATTAGCCAAGACACTTTAGCCGAGACACCTTAGCCAAGACACATTAGCCAAGACACCTTAGCCAAGACACCTTAGCCAAGACACCTTAGCCAAGACACCTTAGACGAGACACATTAGCCAAGACACCTTAGCCAAGACACTTTAGCCGAGACACATTAGCCAAGACACTTTAGCCGAGACACCTTAGCCAAGACACATTAGCCAAGACACCTTAGCCAAGACACCTTAGCCAAGACACCTTAGACGAGACACCTTAGCCAAGACACCTTAGCCAAGACACCTTAGCCAAGACACCTTAGCCAAGACACTTTAGCCGAGACACCTTAGCCAAGACACCTTAGCCAAGACACATTAGCCAAGACACCTTAGCCAAGACACCTTAGCCAAGACACCTTAGCCAAGACACCTTAGACGAGACACATTAGCTAAGACACCTTAGCCAAGACACCTTAGCCAAGACACCTTAGCCAAGACACCTTAGCCAAGACACTTTAGCCGAGACACATTAGCCAAGACACCTTAGCCAAGACACCTTAGCCAAGACACCTTAGCCAAGACACATTAGCCAAGACACCTTAGCCAAGACACCTTAGCCGAGACACATTAGCCAAGACACCTTAGCCAAGACACCTTAGCCAAGACACCTTAGACGAGACACATTAGCCAAGACACCTTAGCCAAGACACTTTAGCCGAGACACATTAGCCAAGACACCTTAGCCAAGACACCTTAGCCAAGACACCTTAGCCAAGACACATTAGCCAAGACACCTTAGCCAAGACACCTTAGCCAAGACACCTTAGCCAAGACACCTTAGACGAGACACATTAGCCAAGACACCTTAGCCAAGACATCTTAGCCAAGACACCTTAGCCAAGACACCTTAGACGAGACACATTAGCCAAGACACCTTAGCCAAGACACCTTAGCCAAGACACCATAGCCAAGACACCTTAGCCAAGACACTTTAGCCGAGACACATTAGCCAAGACACTTTAGCCGAGACACCTTAGCCAAGACACATTAGCCAAGACACCTTAGCCAAGACACCTTAGCCAAGACACCTTAGCCAAGACACCTTAGACGAGACACATTAGCCAAGACACCTTAGCCAAGACACCTTAGCCAAGACACCTTAGCCAAGACACCTTAGACGAGACACATTAGCCAAGACACCTTAGCCAAGACACCTTAGCCAAGACACCATAGCCAAGACACCTTAGCCAAGACACCTTAGCCAAGACACCTTAGAAGAGACACATTAGCCAAGACACCTTAGCCAAGACACTTTAGCCGAGACACATTAGCCAAGACACCTTAGCCGAGACACCTTAGCCAAGACACTTTAGCCGAGACACATTAGCCAAGACACCTTAGCCAAGACACCTTAGCCAAGACACCTTAGCCAAGACACAATAGCCAAGACACCTTAGCCGAGACACCTTAGCCAAGACACATTAGCCAAGACACCTTAGCCAAGACACCTTAGCCAAGACACTTTAGCCGAGACACATTAGCCAAGACACCTTAGCCAAGACACCTTAGCCAAGACACCTTAGCCAAGACACATTAGCCAAGACACTTTAGCCAAGACACCTTAGCCAAGACACCTTAGCCAAGACACAATAGCCAAGACACCTTAGCCGAGACACATTAGCCAAGACACATTAGCCAAGACACCTTAGCCAAGACACTTTCGCCAAGACACATTAGCCAAGACACCTTAGCCAAGACACCTTAGCCAAGACACCTTAGCCAAGACACCTTAGCCAAGACACAATAGCCAAGACACCTTAGCCGAGACACCTTAGCCAAGACACATTAGCCAAGACACCTTAGCCAAGACACCTTAGCCAAGACACTTTAGCCGAGACACATTAGCCAAGACACCTTAGCCAAGACACCTTAGCCAAGACACCTTAGCCAAGACACATTAGCCAAGACACCTTAGCCAAGACACCTTAGCCAAGACACCTTAGCCAAGACACAATAGCCAAGACACCTTAGCCGAGACACATTAGCCAAGACACATTAGCCAAGACACCTTAGCCAAGACACTTTCGCCAAGACACATTAGCCAAGACACCTTAGCCAAGACACCTTAGCCAAGACACATTAGCCAAGACACCTTAGCCGAGACACATTAGCCAAGACACCTTAGCCAAGACACTTTAGCCAAGACACCTTAGCCAAGACACCTTAGCCAAGACACAATAGCCAAGACACATTAGCCGAGACACCTTAGCCAAGACACATTAGCCAAGACACCTTAGCCAAGACACCTTAGCCAAGACACTTTAGCCGAGACACATTAGCCAAGACACCTTAACCAAGACACCTTAGCCAAGACACCTTAGCCAAGACACATTAGCCAAGACACCTTAGCCAAGACACCTTAGCCAAGACACCTTAGCCAAGACACCTTAGCCAAGACACATTAGCCAAGACACCTTAGCCAAGACACCTTAGCCAAGACACTTTAGCCGAGACACATTAGCCAAGACACCTTAGCCAAGACACCTTAGCCAAGACACCTTAGCCAAGACACATTAGCCAAGACACCTTAGCCGAGACACATTAGCCAAGACACCTTAGCCAAGACACTTTAGCCAAGACACCTTAGCCAAGACACCTTAGCCAAGACACATTAGCCAAGACACCTTAGCCAAGACACATTAGCCAAGACACATCAGCCAAGACACCTTAGCCAAGACACATTAGCCAAGACACCTTAGCCAAGACACATTAGCCAAGACACCTTAACCAAGACACCTTAGCCAAGACACCTTAGCCAAGACACCTTAGCCAAGACACATTAGCCAAGACACCTTAGCCAAGACACTTTAGCCGAGACACATTAGCCAAGACACCTTAGCTGAGACACATTAGCCAAGACACCTTAGCCAAGACACCTTAGCCAAGACACCTTAGCCAAGACACATTAGCCAAGACACCTTAGCCAAGACACTTTAGCCAAGACACCTTAGCCAAGACACATTAGCCAAGACACCTTAGCCAAGACACCTTAGCCAAGACACCTTAGCCAAGACAACTTAGCCAAGACACATTAGCCAAGACACTTTAGCCAAGACACATTAGCCAAGACACCTTAGCCAAGACACCTTAGCCAAGACACATTAGCCAAGACACATTAGCCAAGACACCTTGACCAAGACACCTTAGCCAAGACACATTAGCCGAGACACATTAGCCAAGACACCTTAGCCAAGACACAATAGCCAAGACACCTTAGCCAAGACACATTAGCCGAGACACATTAGCCAAGACACCTTAGCCAAGACACATTAGCCAAGACACATCAGCCAAGACACCTTAGCCAAGACACATTAGCCAAGACACCTTAGCCAAGACACATTAGCCAAGACACCTTAGCCAAGACACCTTAGCCAAGACACAATAGCCAAGACACCTTAGCCGAGACACTTTAGCCGAGACACATTAGCCAAGACACCTTAGCCAAGACACCTTAGCCAAGACACTTTAGCCGAGACACATTAGCCAAGACACCTTAGCCGAGACACCTTAGCCAAGACACTTTAGCCGAGACACATTAGCCAAGACACCTTAGCCAAGACACCTTAGCCAAGACACCTTAGCCAAGACACATTAGCCGAGACACCTTAGCCAAGACACCTTAGCCAAGACACTTTAGCCGAGACACCTTAGCCAAGACACTTTAGCCGAGACACATTAGCCGAGACACATTAGCCAAGACACCTTAGCCAAGACACCTTAGCCAAGACACCTTAGCCAAGACACCTTAGCCAAGACACCTTAGCCAAGACACCTTAGCCGAGACACCTTAGCCAAGACACATTAGCCAAGACACCTTAGCCAAGACACCTTAGCCAAGACACTTTAGCCGAGACACCTTAGCCAAGACACTTTAGCCGAGACACATTAGCCAAGACACCTTAGCCAAGACACCTTAGCCAAGACACCTTAGCCAAGACACAATAGCCAAGACACCTTAGCCGAGACACCTTAGCCAAGACACATTAGCCAAGACACCTTAGCCAAGACACCTTAGCCGAGACACTTTAGCCGAGACACATTAGCCAAGACACCTTAGCCAAGACACCTTAGCCAGGACACCTTAGCCAAGACACATTAGCCAAGACACCTTAGCCAAGACACCTTAGCCAAGACACCTTAGCCAAGACACAATAGCCAAGACACCTTAGCCGAGACACATTAGCCAAGACACATTAGCCAAGACACCTTAGCCAAGACACTTTCGCCAAGACACATTAGCCAAGACACCTTAGCCAAGACACTTTAGCCGAGACACATTAGCCAAGACACCTTAGCCAAGACACCTTAGCCAAGACACCCTAGCCAAGACACCTTAGCCAAGACACCTTAGCCAAGACACCTTAGCCAAGACACCTTAGCCAAGACACATTAGCCAAGACACCTTAGCCAAGACACATTAGCCAAGACACATTAGCCAAGACACATCAGCCAAGACACATTAGCCGAGACACATTAGCCAAGACACCTTAGCCAAGACACCTTAGCCAAGACACCCTAGCCAAGACACCTTAGCCAAGACACCTTAGCCAAGACACCTTAGCCAAGACACCTTAGCCAAGACACCTTAGCCAAGACACAATAGCCAAGACACCTTAGCCGAGACACTTTAGCCGAGACACATTAGCCAAGACACCTTAGCCGAGACACATTAGCCAAGACACCTTAGCCAAGACACATTAGCCAAGACACCTTAGCCAAGACACTTTAGCCGAGACACATTAGCCAAGACACCTTAGCCAAGACACCTTAGCCAAGACACCCTAGCCAAGACACCTTAGCCAAGACACCTTAGCCAAGACACCTTAGCCAAGACACTTTCGCCAAGATACATTAGCCAAGACACCTTAGCCAAGACACTTTAGCCGAGACACATTAGCCAAGACACCTTAGCCAAGACACTTTAGCCGAGACACATTAGCCAAGACACCTTAGCCAAGACACCTTAGCCAAGACACCCTAGCCAAGACACCTTAGCCAAGACACCTTAGCCAAGACACATTAGCCAAGACACCTTAGCCAAGACACCTTAGCCAAGACACAATAGCCAAGACACCTTAGCCGAGACACATTAGCCAAGACACATTAGCCAAGACACTTTAGCCAAGACACCTTATCCAAGACACCTTAGCCAAGACACCTTAGCCAAGACACCTTAGCCGGGACACCTAAGCCAAGACACTTTAGCCAAGACACATTAGCCAAGACACCTTAGCCAAGACACCTTAGCCAAGACACATTAGCCAAGACACATTAGCCAAGACACCTTAGCCAAGACACCTTAGCCAAGACACATTAGCCAAGACACCTTAGCCAAGACACCTTAGCCAAGACACCTTAGCCGAGACACCTTAGCCAAGACACATTAGCCAAGACACCTTAGCCAAGACACCTTAGCCAAGACAATTTAGCCGAGACACATTAGCCAAGACACCTTAGCCAAGACACCTTAGCCAAGACACCTTAGCCAAGACACATTAGCCAAGACACCTTAGCCGAGACACATTAGCCAAGACACCTTAGCCAAGACACTTTAGCCAAGACACCTTAGCCAAGACACTTTAGCCAAGACACATTAGCCAAGACACCTTAGCCAAGACACCTTAGCCAAGACACATTAGCCAAGACACCTTTGCCAAGACACATTAGCCAAGACACCTTAGCCAAGACACCTTAGCCAAGACACCTTAGCCAAGACACCTTAGCCAAGACACCTTAGCCGAGACACCTTAGCCAAGACACATTAGCCAAGACACCTTAGCCAAGACACCTTAGCCAAGACACTTTAGCCGAGACACATTAGCCAAGACACCTTAGCCAAGACACCTTAGCCAAGACACCTTAGCCAAGACACATTAGCCAAGACACCTTAGCCGAGACACATTAGCCAAGACACCTTAGCCAAGACACCTTAGCCAAGACACCTTAGCCAAGACACCTTAGCCAAGACACATTAGCCAAGACACCTTAGCCAAGACACATTAGCCAAGACACATCAGCCAAGACACCTTAGCCAAGACACATTAGCCAAGACACCTTAGCCAAGACACATTAGCCAAGACACCTTAACCAAGACACCTTAGCCAAGACACCTTAGCCAAGACACCTTAGCCAAGACACATTAGCCAAGACACCTTAGCCAAGACACTTTAGCCGAGACACATTAGCCAAGACACCTTAGCCAAGACACCTTAGCCAAGACACCTTAGCCAAGACACCTTAGCCGAGACACATTAGCCAAGACACCTTAGCCAAGACACCTTAGCCAAGACACCTTAGCCAAGACACCTTAGCCAAGACACCTTAGCCAAGACACCTTAGCCAAGACACCTTAGCCAAGACACCTTAGCCAAGACACTTTAGCCAAGACACATTAGCCAAGACACCTTAGCCGAGACACATTAGCCAAGACACCTTAGCCAAGACACTTTAGCCAAGACACCTTAGCCAAGACACTTTAGCCAAGACACATTAGCCAAGACACCTTAGCCAAGACACCTTAGCCAAGACACATTAGCCAAGACACATTAGCCAAGACACATTAGCCAAGACACCTTAGCCAAGACACCTTAGCCAAGACACCTTAGCCAAGACACCTTAGCCAAGACACCTTAGCCAAGACACCTTAGCCGAGACACCTTAGCCAAGACACATTAGCCAAGACACCTTAGCCAAGACACCTTAGCCAAGACACTTTAGCCGAGACACATTAGCCAAGACACCTTAGCCAAGACACCTTAGCCAAGACACCTTAGCCAAGACACATTAGCCAAGACACCTTAGCCGAGACACATTAGCCAAGACACCTTAGCCAAGACACTTTAGCCAAGACACCTTAGCCAAGACACCTTAGCCAAGACACATTAGCCAAGACACCTTAGCCAAGACACATTAGCCAAGACACCTTAGCCAAGACACCTTAGCCAAGACACATTAGCCAAGACACCTTAGCCGAGACACATTAGCCAAGACACCTTAGCCAAGACACTTTAGCCAAGACACCTTAGCCAAGACACCTTAGCCAAGACACTTTAGCCGAGACACATTAGCCAAGACACCTTAGCCAAGACACATTAGCCGAGACACATTAGCCAAGACACCTTAGCCGAGACACATTAGCCAAGACACCTTAGCCAAGACACTTTAGCCAAGACACCTTAGCCAAGACACCTTAGCCAAGACACATTAGCCAAGACACCTTAGCCAAGACACATTAGCCAAGACACATCAGCCAAGACACCTTAGCCAAGACACATTAGCCAAGACACCTTAGCCAAGACACATTAGCCAAGACACCTTAACCAAGACACCTTAGCCAAGACACCTTACCCAAGACACCTTAGCCAAGACACATTAGCCAAGACACCTTAGCCGAGACACCTTAGCCAAGACACATTAGCCAAGACACCTTAGCCAAGACACCTTAGCCAAGACAATTTAGCCAAGACACCTTAGCCGAGACACCTTAGCCAAGACACATTAGCCAAGACACCTTAGCCAAGACACCTTAGCCAAGACAATTTAGCCGAGACACATTAGCCAAGACACCTTAGCCAAGACACCTTAGCCAAGACACCTTAGCCAAGACATATTAGCCAAGACACCTTAGCCGAGACACATTAGCCAAGACACATTAGCCAAGACACCTTAGCCGAGACACATTAGCCAAGACACCTTAGCCAAGACACTTTAGCCAAGACACCTTAGCCAAGACACTTTAGCCAAGACACATTAGCCAAGACACCTTAGCCAAGACACCTTAGCCAAGACACATTAGCCAAGACACATTAGCCAAGACACATTAGCCAAGACACCTTAGCCAAGACACCTTAGCCAAGACACCTTAGCCAAGACACCTTAGCCAAGACACCTTAGCCGAGACACCTTAGCCAAGACACATTAGCCAAGACACCTTAGCCAAGACACCTTAGCCAAGACACTTTAGCCGAGACACATTAGCCAAGACACCTTAGCCAAGACACCTTAGCCAAGACACCTTAGCCAAGACACATTAGCCAAGACACCTTAGCCGAGACACATTAGCCAAGACACCTTAGCCAAGACACTTTAGCCAAGACACCTTAGCCAAGACACCTTAGCCAAGACACATTAGCCAAGACACCTTAGCCAAGACACCTTAGCCAAGACACCTTAGCCAAGACACCTTAGCCGAGACACCTTAGCCGAGACACCTTAGCCAAGACACATTAGCCAAGACACCTTAGCCAAGACACCTTAGCCAAGACACTTTAGCCGAGACACCTTAGCCAAGACACTTTAGCCGAGACACATTAGCCAAGACACCTTAGCCAAGACACCTTAGCCAAGACACCTTAGCCAAGACACAATAGCCAAGACACCTTAGCCGAGACACTTTAGCCGAAACACATTAGCCAAGACACCTTAGCCAAGACACCTTAGCCAAGACACTTTAGCCGAGACACATTAGCCAAGACACCTTAGCCGAGACACCTTAGCCAAGACACCTTAGCCGAGACACATTAGCCAAGACACCTTAGCCAAGACACCTTAGCCAAGACACCTTAGCCAAGACACAATAGCCAAGACACCTTAGCCGAGACACCTTAGCCGAGACACATTAGCCAAGACACCTTAGCCAAGACACCTTAGCCAAGACACTTTAGCCGAGACACATTAGCCAAGACACCTTAGCCAAGACACCTTAGCCAAGACACCTTAGCCAAGACACATTAGCCAAGACACCTTAGCCAAGACACCTTAGCCAAGACACCTTAGCCAAGACACAATAGCCAAGACACCTTAGCCGAGACACATTAGCCAAGACACATTAGCCAAGACACCTTAGCCAAGACACTTTCGCCAAGACACATTAGCCAAGACACCTTAGCCAAGACACCTTAGCCAAGACACCTTAGCCAAGACACCTTAGCCAAGACACAATAGCCAAGACACCTTAGCCGAGACACCTTAGCCAAGACACATTAGCCAAGACACCTTAGCCAAGACACCTTAGCCAAGACACTTTAGCCGAGACACATTAGCCAAGACACCTTAGCCAAGACACCTTAGCCAAGACACCTTAGCCAAGACACATTAGCCAAGACACCTTAGCCAAGACACCTTAGCCAAGACACCTTAGCCAAGACACAATAGCCAAGACACCTTAGCCGAGACACATTAGCCAAGACACATTAGCCAAGACACCTTAGCCAAGACACTTTCGCCAAGACACATTAGCCAAGACACCTTAGCCAAGACACCTTAGCCAAGACACATTAGCCAAGACACCTTAGCCGAGACACATTAGCCAAGACACCTTAGCCAAGACACTTTAGCCAAGACACCTTAGCCAAGACACCTTAGCCAAGACACAATAGCCAAGACACCTTAGCCGAGACACAATAGCCAAGACACATTAGCCAAGACACCTTAGCCAAGACACCTTAGCCAAGACACTTTAGCCGAGACACATTAGCCAAGACACCTTAGCCAAGACACCTTAGCCAAGACACCTTAGCCAAGACACATTAGCCAAGACACATTAGCCAAGACACCTTAGCCAAGACACCTTAGCCAAGACACCTTAGCCAAGACACATTAGCCAAGACACCTTAGCCAAGACACATTAGCCAAGACACTTTAGCCGAGGCACATTAGCCAAGACACCTTAGCCAAGACACCTTAGCCAAGACACCTTAGCCAAGACACATTAGCCAAGACACCTTAGCCGAGACACATTAGCCAAGACACCTTAGCCAAGACACTTTAGCCAAGACACCTTAGCCAAGACACCTTAGCCAAGACACATTAGCCAAGACACCTTAGCCAAGACACATTAGCCAAGACACATCAGCCAAGACACCTTAGCCAAGACACATTAGCCAAGACACCTTAGCCAAGACACATTAGCCAAGACACCTTAGCCAAGACACCTTAGCCGAGACACCTTAGCCAAGACACATTAGCCAAGATACCTTAGCCAAGACACCTTAGCCAAGACACTTTAGCCGAGACACCTTAGCCAAGACACTTTAGCCGAGACACATTAGCCAAGACACCTTAGCCAAGACACCTTAGCCAAGACACCTTAGCCAAGACACCTTAGCCAAGACACATTAGCCGAGACACATTAGCCAAGACACCTTAGCCAAGACACAATAGCCAAGACACCTTAGCCAAGACACATTAGCCGAGACACATTAGCCAAGACACCTTAGCCAAGACACCTTAGCCAAGACACCTTAGCCAAGACACCTTAGCCAAGACACCTTAGCCGAGACACCTTAGCCAAGACACATTAGCCAAGACACCTTAGCCAAGACACCTTAGCCAAGACACTTTAGCCGAGACACCTTAGCCAAGACACTTTAGCCGAGACACATTAGCCAAGACACCTTAGCCAAGACACCTTAGCCAAGACACCTTATCCAAGACACAATAGCCAAGACACCTTAGCCGAGACACTTTAGCCGAGACACATTAGCCAAGACACCTTAGCCAAGACACCTTAGCCAAGACACTTTAGCCGAGACACATTAGCCAAGACACCTTAGCCGAGACACCTTAGCCAAGACACTTTAGCCGAGACACATTAGCCAAGACACCTTAGCCAAGACACCTTAGCCAAGACACCTTAGCCAAGACACAATAGCCAAGACACCTTAGCCGAGACACCTTAGCCAAGACACATTAGCCAAGACACCTTAGCCAAGACACCTTAGCCAAGACACTTTAGCCGAGACACATTAGCCAAGACACCTTAGCCAAGACACCTTAGCCAAGACACCTTAGCCAAGACACATTAGCCAAGACACCTTAGCCAAGACACCTTAGCCAAGACACCTTAGCCAAGACACAATAGCCAAGACACCTTAGCCGAGACACATTAGCCAAGACACATTAGCCAAGACACCTTAGCCAAGACACTTTCGCCAAGACACATTAGCCAAGACACCTTAGCCAAGACACCTTAGCCAAGACACCTTAGCCAAGACACCTTAGCCAAGACACCTTAGCCAAGACACAATAGCCAAGACACCTTAGCCGAGACACCTTAGCCAAGACACATTAGCCAAGACACCTTAGCCAAGACACCTTAGCCAAGACACTTTAGCCGAGACACATTAGCCAAGACACCTTAGCCAAGACACCTTAGCCAAGACACCTTAGCCAAGACACATTAGCCAAGACACCTTAGCCAAGACACCTTAGCCAAGACACCTTAGCCAAGACACCTTAGCCGAGACACATTAGCCAAGACACATTAGCCAAGACACCTTAGCCAAGACACTTTCGCCAAGACACATTAGCCAAGACACCTTAGCCAAGACACCTTAGCCAAGACACATTAGCCAAGACACCTTAGCCGAGACACATTAGCCAAGACACCTTAGCCAAGACACTTTAGCCAAGACACCTTAGCCAAGACACCTTAGCCAAGACACAATAGCCAAGACACCTTAGCCGAGACACCTTAGCCAAGACACATTAGCCAAGACACCTTAGCCAAGACACCTTAGCCAAGACACTTTAGCCGAGACACATTAGCCAAGACACCTTAGCCAAGACACCTTAGCCAAGACACATTAGCCAAGACACCTTAGCCAAGACACCTTAGCCAAGACACCTTAGCCAAGACACCTTAGCCAAGACACATTAGCCAAGACACCTTAGCCAAGACACCTTAGCCAAGACACTTTAGCCGAGACACATTAGCCAAGACACCTTAGCCAAGACACCTTAGCCAAGACACCTTAGCCAAGACACATTAGCCAAGACACCTTAGCCGAGACACATTAGCCAAGACACCTTAGCCAAGACACTTTAGCCAAGACACCTTAGCCAAGACACCTTAGCCAAGACACATTAGCCAAGACACCTTAGCCAAGACACATTAGCCAAGACACATCAGCCAAGACACCTTAGCCAAGACACATTAGCCAAGACACCTTAGCCAAGACACATTAGCCAAGACACCTTAACCAAGACACCTTAGCCAAGACACCTTAGCCAAGACACCTTAGCCAAGACACATTAGCCAAGACACCTTAGCCAAGACACTTTAGCCGAGACACATTAGCCAAGACACCTTAGCCGAGACACATTAGCCAAGACACCTTAGCCAAGACACCTTAGCCAAGACACCTTAGCCAAGACACATTAGCCAAGACACCTTAGCCGAGACACATTAGCCAAGACACCTTAGCCAAGACACTTTAGCCAAGACACCTTAGCCAAGACACATTAGCCAAGACACCTTAGCCAAGACACCTTAGCCAAGACACCTTAGCCAAGACACCTTAGCCAAGACACCTTAGCCAAGACACATTAGCCAAGACACTTTAGCCAAGACACATTAGCCAAGACACCTTAGCCAAGACACCTTAGCCAAGACACATTAGCCAAGACACATTAGCCAAGACACCTTGACCAAGACACCTTAGCCAAGACACATTAGCCGAGACACATTAGCCAAGACACCTTAGCCAAGACACAATAGCCAAGACACCTTAGCCAAGACACATTAGCCGAGACACATTAGCCAAGACACCTTAGCCAAGACACATTAGCCAAGACACATCAGCCAAGACACCTTAGCCAAGACACATTAGCCAAGACACCTTAGCCAAGACACATTAGCCAAGACACCTTAGCCAAGACACCTTAGCCAAGACACTTTAGCCGAGACACCTTAGCCAAGACACTTTAGCCGAGACACATTAGCCAAGACACCTTAGCCAAGACACCTTAGCCAAGACACCTTAGCCAAGACACAATAGCCAAGACACCTTAGCCGAGACACTTTAGCCGAGACACATTAGCCAAGACACCTTAGCCAAGACACCTTAGCCAAGACACTTTAGCCGAGACACATTAGCCAAGACACCTTAGCCGAGACACCTTAGCCAAGACACTTTAGCCGAGACACATTAGCCAAGACACCTTAGCCAAGACACCTTAGCCAAGACACCTTAGCCAAGACACATTAGCCGAGACACCTTAGCCAAGACACCTTAGCCAAGACACTTTAGCCGAGACACCTTAGCCAAGACACTTTAGCCGAGACACATTAGCCGAGACACATTAGCCAAGACACCTTAGCCAAGACACCTTAGCCAAGACACCTTAGCCAAGACACCTTAGCCAAGACACCTTAGCCGAGACACCTTAGCCAAGACACATTAGCCAAGACACCTTAGCCAAGACACCTTAGCCAAGACACTTTAGCCGAGACACCTTAGCCAAGACACTTTAGCCGAGACACATTAGCCAAGACACCTTAGCCAAGACACCTTAGCCAAGACACCTTAGCCAAGACACAATAGCCAAGACACCTTAGCCGAGACACCTAAGCCAAGACACATTAGCCAAGACACCTTAGCCAAGACACCTTAGCCAAGACACTTTAGCCGAGACACATTAGCCAAGACACCTTAGCCAAGACACCTTAGCCAAGACACCTTAGCCAAGACACATTAGCCAAGACACCTTAGCCAAGACACCTTAGCCAAGACACCTTAGCCAAGACACAATAGCCAAGACACCTTAGCCGAGACACATTAGCCAAGACACATTAGCCAAGACACCTTAGCCAAGACACTTTCGCCAAGACACATTAGCCAAGACACCTTAGCCAAGACACTTTAGCCGAGACACATTAGCCAAGACACCTTAGCCAAGACACCTTAGCCAAGACACCCAAGCCAAGACACCTTAGCCAAGACACCTTAGCCAAGACACCTTAGCCAAGACACCTTAGCCAAGACACATTAGCCAAGACACCTTAGCCAAGACACAATAGCCAAGACACCTTAGCCGAGACACTTTAGCCGAGACACATTAGCCAAGACACCTTAGCCGAGACACATTAGCCAAGACACCTTAGCCAAGACACATTAGCCAAGACACCTTAGCCAAGACACTTTAGCCGAGACACATTAGCCAAGACACCTTAGCCAAGACACCTTAGCCAAGACACCCTAGCCAAGACACCTTAGCCAAGACACCTTAGCCAAGACACCTTAGCCAAGACACTTTCGCCAAGACACATTAACCAAGACACCTTAGCCAAGACACTTTAGCCGAGACACATTAGCCAAGACACCTTAGCCAAGACACTTTAGCCGAGACACATTAGCCAAGACACCTTAGCCAAGACACCTTAGCCAAGACACCCTAGCCAAGACACCTTAGCCAAGACACCTTAGCCAAGACACATTAGCCAAGACACCTTAGCCAAGACACCTTAGCCAAGACACAATAGCCAAGACACCTTAGCCGAGACACATTAGCCAAGACACATTAGCCAAGACACTTTAGCCAAGACACCTTATCCAAGACACCTTAGCCAAGACACCTTAGCCAAGACACCTTAGCCGGGACACCTAAGCCAAGACACTTTAGCCAAGACACATTAGCCAAGACACCTTAGCCAAGACACCTTAGCCAAGACACATTAGCCAAGACACATTAGCCAAGACACCTTAGTCAAGACACCTTAGCCAAGACACATTAGCCAAGACACCTTAGCCAAGACACCTTAGCCAAGACACCTTAGCCGAGACACCTTAGCCAAGACACATTAGCCAAGACACCTTAGCCAAGACACCTTAGCCAAGACAATTTAGTCGTGACACATTAGCCAAGACACCTTAGCCAAGACACCTTAGCCAAGACACCTTAGCCAAGACACATTAGCCAAGACACCTTAGCCGAGACACATTAGCCAAGACACCTTAGCCAAGACACTTTAGCCAAGACACCTTAGCCAAGACACTTTAGCCAAGACACATTAGCCAAGACACATTAGCCAAGACACCTTAGCCAAGACACATTAGCCAAGACACATTAGCCAAGACACATTAGCCAAGACACCTTAGCCAAGACACCTTAGCCAAGACACCTTAGCCAAGACACCTTAGCCAAGACACCTTAGCCGAGACACCTTAGCCAAGACACATTAGCCAAGACACCTTAGCCAAGACACCTTAGCCAAGACACTTTAGCCGAGACACATTAGCCAAGACACCTTAGCCAAGACACCTTAGCCAAGACACCTTAGCCAAGACACATTAGCCAAGACACCTTAGCCGAGACACATTAGCCAAGACACCTTAGCCAAGACACTTAAGCCAAGACACCTTAGCCAAGACACCTTAGCCAAGACACATTAGCCAAGACACCTTAGCCAAGACACATTAGCCAAGACACATCAGCCAAGACACCTTAGCCAAGACACATTAGCCAAGACACCTTAGCCAAGACACATTAGCCAAGACACCTTAACCAAGACACCTTAGCCAAGACACCTTAGCCAAGACACCTTAGCCAAGACACATTAGCGAAGACACCTTAGCCAAGACACTTTAGCCGAGACACATTAGCCAAGACACCTTAGCCAAGACACCTTAGCCAAGACACCTTAGCCAAGACACCTTAGCCGAGACACATTAGCCAAGACACCTTAGCCAAGACACCTTAGCCAAGACACCTTAGCCAAGACACCTTAGCCAAGACACCTTAGCCAAGACACCTTAGCCAAGACACCTTAGCCAAGACACTTTAGCCAAGACACATTAGCCAAGACACCTTAGCCGAGACACCTTAGCCAAGACACTTTCGCCAAGACACATTAGCCAAGACACTTTAGCCAAGACACATTAGCCAAGACACCTTAGCCAAGACACCTTAGCCAAGACACCTTAGCCAAGACACATTAGCCAAGACACCTTAGCCGAGACACATTAGCCAAGACACCTTAGCCAAGACACTTTAGCCAAGACACCTTAGCCAAGACACCTTAGCCAAGACACATTAGCCAAGACACATTAGCCAAGACACATTAGCCAAGACACCTTAGCCAAGACACCTTAGCCAAGACACCTTAGCCAAGACACCTTAGCCAAGACACCTTAGCCAAGACACCTTAGCCGAGACACCTTAGCCAAGACACATTAGCCAAGACACCTTAGCCAAGACACCTTAGCCAAGACACTTTAGCCGAGACACATTAGCCAAGACACCTTAGCCAAGACACCTTAGCCAAGACACCTTAGCCAAGACACATTAGCCAAGACACCTTAGCCGAGACACATTAGCCAAGACACCTTAGCCAAGGCACTTTAGCCAAGACACCTTAGCCAAGACACCTTAGCCAAGACACATTAGCCAAGACACCTTAGCCAAGACACATTAGCCAAGACACCTTAGCCAAGACACCTTAGCCAAGACACATTAGCCAAGACACCTTAGCCGAGACACATTAGCCAAGACACCTTAGCCAAGACACTTTAGCCAAGACACCTTAGCCAAGACACCTTAGCCAAGACACTTTAGCCGAGACACATTAGCCAAGACACCTTAGCCAAGACACCTTAGCCAAGACACCTTAGCCAAGACACATTAGCCAAGACACCTTAGCCGAGACACATTAGCCAAGACACCTTAGCCAAGACACTTTAGCCAAGACACCTTAGCCAAGACACCTTAGCCAAGACACATTAGCCAAGACACCTTAGCCAAGACACATTAGCCAAGACACATCAGCCAAGACACCTTAGCCAAGACACTTTAGCCAAGACACCTTAGCCAAGACACATTAGCCAAGACACCTTAACCAAGACACCTTAGCCAAGACACCTTACCCAAGACACCTTAGCCAAGACACATTAGCCAAGACACCTTAGCCGAGACACCTTAGCCAAGACACATTAGCCAAGACACCTTAGCCAAGACACCTTAGCCAAGACAATTTAGCCAAGACACCTTAGCCGAGACACCTTAGCCAAGACACATTAGCCAAGACACCTTAGCCAAGACACCTTAGCCAAGACAATTTAGCCGAGACACATTAGCCAAGACACCTTAGCCAAGACACCTTAGCCAAGACACCTTAGCCAAGACACATTAGCCTAGACACCTTAGCCGAGACACATTAGCCAAGACACATTAGCCAAGACACCTTAGCCGAGACACATTAGCCAAGACACCTTAGCCAAGACACTTTAGCCAAGACACCTTAGCCAAGACACTTTAGCCAAGACACATTAGCCAAGACACCTTAGCCAAGACACCTTAGCCAAGACACATTAGCCAAGACACATTAGCCAAGACACATTAGCCAAGACACCTTAGCCAAGACACCTTAGCCAAGACACCTTAGCCAAGACACCTTAGCCAAGACACCTTAGCCGAGACACCTTAGCCAAGACACTTTAGCCGAGACACATTAGCCAAGACACCTTAGCCAAGACACCTTAGCCAAGACACCTTAGCCAAGACACATTAGCCAAGACACCTTAGCCGAGACACATTAGCCAAGACACCTTAGCCAAGACACTTTAGCCAAGACACCTTAGCCAAGACACCTTAGCCAAGACACATTAGCCAAGACACCTTAGCCAAGACACATTAGCCAAGACACATCAGCCAAGACACCTTAGCCAAGACACATTAGCCAAGACACCTTAGCCAAGACACATTAGCCAAGACACCTTAACCAAGACACCTTAGCCAAGACACCTTAGCCAAGACACCTTAGCCAAGACACATTAGCCAAGACACCTTAGCCAAGACACTTTAGCCGAGACACATTAGCCAAGACACCTTAGCCAAGACACCTTAGCCAAAACACCTTAGCCAAGACACCTTAGCCGAGACACATTAGCCAAGACACCTTAGCCAAGACACCTTAGCCAAGACACCTTAGCCAAGACACCTTAGCCAAGACACCTTAGCCAAGACACCTTAGCCAAGACACCTTAGCCAAGACACTTTAGCCAAGACACATTAGCCAAGACACCTTAGCCGAGACACATTAGCCAAGACACCTTAGCCAAGACACTTTAGCCAAGACACCTTAGCCAAGACACTTTAGCCAAGACACATTAGCCAAGACACCTTAGCCAAGACACCTTAGCCAAGACACATTAGCCAAGACACATTAGCCAAGACACATTAGCCAAGACACCTTAGCCAAGACACCTTAGCCAAGACACCTTAGCCAAGACACCTTAGCCAAGACACCTTAGCCAAGACACCTTAGCCGAGACACCTTAGCCAAGACACATTAGCCAAGACACCTTAGCCAAGACACCTTAGCCAAGACACTTTAGCCGAGACACATTAGCCAAGACACCTTAGCCAAGACACCTTAGCCAAGACACCTTAGCCAAGACACCTTAGCCAAGACACCTTAGCCGAGACACATTAGCCAAGACACCTTAGCCAAGACACTTTAGCCAAGACACCTTAGCCAAGACACCTTAGCCAAGACACATTAGCCAAGACACCTTAGCCAAGACACATTAGCCAAGACACCTTAGCCAAGACACCTTAGCCAAGACACATTAGCCAAGACACCTTAGCCGAGACACATTAGCCAAGACACCTTAGCCAAGACACTTTAGCCAAGACACCTTAGCCAAGACACCTTAGCCAAGACACTTTAGCCGAGACACATTAGCCAAGACACCTTAGCCAAGACACCTTAGCCAAGACACCTTAGCCAAGACACATTAGCCAAGACACCTTAGCCGAGACACATTAGCCAAGACACCTTAGCCAAGACACTTTAGCCAAGACACCTTAGCCAAGACACCTTAGCCAAGACACATTAGCCAATACACCTTAGCCAAGACACATTAGCCAAGACACATCAGCCAAGACACCTTAGCCAAGACACATTAGCCAAGACACCTTAGCCAAGACACATTAGCCAAGACACCTTAACCAAGACACCTTAGCCAAGACACCTTAGCCAAGACACCTTAGCCAAGACACATTAGCCAAGACACCTTAGCCAAGACACTTTAGCCGAGACACATTAGCCAAGACACCTTAGCCAAGACACCTTAGCCAAGACACCTTAGCCAAGACACCTTAGCCGAGACACATTAGCCAAGACACCTTAGCCAAGACACCTTAGCCAAGACACCTTAGCCAAGACACCTTAGCCAAGACACATTAGCCAAGACACCTTAGCCAAGACACCTTAGCCAAGACACCTTAGCCAAGACACCTTAGCCAAGACACTTTAGCCGAGACACATTAGCCAAGACACCTTAGCCAAGACACATTAGCCAAGACACCTTAGCCAAGACACCTTAGCCAAGACACCTTAGCCGAGACACATTAGCCAAGACACCTTAGCCAAGACACCTTAGCCAAGACACCTTAGCCAAGAAACCTAAGCCAAGACACCTTAGCTAAGACACCTTAGCCAAGACACCTTAGCCAAGACACCTTAGCCAAGACAACTTAGCTTAGACACCTTAGCCAAGACACCTTAGCCAAGACACCTTAGCCAAGACACCTTAGCCAAGACACCTTAGCTAAGACACCTTAGCCAAGACACCTTAGCCAAGACACCTTAGCCAAGACACATTAGCCAAGACACCTTAGCCAAGACACCTTAGCCAAGACACATTAGCCAAGACACATTAGCCAAGACACCTTAGCCAAGACACCTTAGCCAAGACACATTAGCCAACACACCTTAGCCAAGACACCTTAGCCAAGACACCTTAGCCAAGACACCTTAGCCAAGACACCTTAGCCAAGACACATTAGCCAAGACACCTTAGCCAAGACACCTTAGCCAAGACACCTTAGCCAAGACACATTAGCCAAGACACCTTAGCCAAGACACCTTAGCCAAGACACCTTAGCCAAGACACCTTAGCCAAGACACCTTAGCCAAGACACCTTAGCCAAGACACCTTAGCCAAGACACCTTAGCCAAGACACCTTAGCCAAGACACCTTAGCCAAGACACCTTAGCCAAGACACCTTAGCCAAGACACCTTAGCCAAGACACCTTAGCCAAGACACCTTAGCCAAGACACCTTAGCCGAGACACATTAGCCAAGACACCTTAGCCAAGACACCTTAGCCAAGACACCTTAGCCAAGAAACCTAAGCCAAGACACCTTAGCTAAGACACCTTAGCCAAGACACCTTAGCCAAGACACCTTAGCCAAGACACCTTAGCCAAGACACATTAGCCAAGACACCTTAGCCAAGACACCTTAGCCAAGACACCTTAGCCAAGACACCTTAGCCAAGACACCTTAGCCAAGACACCTTAGCCAAGACACCTTAGCCAAGACACATTAGCCAAGACACCTTAGCCAAGACACCTTAGCCAAGACACCTTAGCCAAGACACCTTAGCCAAGACACCTTAGCCAAGACACCTTAGCCAAGACACCTTAGCCAAGACACCTTAGCCAAGACACCTTAGCCAAGACACCTTAGCCAAGACACATTAGCCAAGACACCTTAGCCAAGACACCTTAGCCAAGACACCTTAGCCAAGACACCTTAGCCAAGACACCTTAGCCAAGACACCTTAGCCAAGACACCTTAGCCAAGACACCTTAGCCAAGACACCTTAGCCAAGACACCTTAGCTAAGACACCTTAGCCAAGACACCTTAGCCAAGACACCTTAGCCAAGACACATTAGCCAAGACACCTTAGCCAAGACACCTTAGCCAAGACACATTAGCCAAGACACATTAGCCAAGACACCTTAGCCAAGACACCTTAGCCAAGACACATTAGCCAACACACCTTAGCCAAGACACCTTAGCCAAGACACCTTAGCCAAGACACCTTAGCCAAGACACCTTAGCCAAGACACATTAGCCAAGACACCTTAGCCAAGACACCTTAGCCAAGACACCTTAGCCAAGACACATTAGCCAAGACACCTTAGCCAAGACACCTTAGCCAAGACACCTTAGCCAAGACACCTTAGCCAAGACACCTTAGCCAAGACACCTTAGCCAAGACACCTTAGCCAAGACACCTTAGCCAAGACACCTTAGCCAAGACACCTTAGCCAAGACACCTTAGCCAAGACACCTTAGCCAAGACACCTTAGCCAAGACACCTTGGCCAAGACACCTTAGCCAAGACACCTTAGCCGAGACACATTAGCCAAGACACCTTAGCCAAGACACCTTAGCCAAGACACCTTAGCCAAGAAACCTAAGCCAAGACACCTTAGCTAAGACACCTTAGCCAAGACACCTTAGCCAAGACACCTTAGCCAAGACACCTTAGCCAAGACACATTAGCCAAGACACCTTAGCCAAGACACCTTAGCCAAGACACCTTAGCCAAGACACCTTAGCCAAGACACCTTAGCCAAGACACCTTAGCCAAGACACCTTAGCCAAGACACATTAGCCAAGACACCTTAGCCAAGACACCTTAGCCAAGACACATTAGCCAAGACACATTAGCCAAGACACCTTAGCCAAGACACCTTAGCCAAGACACATTAGCCAACACACCTTAGCCAAGACACCTTAGCCAAGACACCTTAGCCAAGACACCTTAGCCAAGACACCTTAGCCAAGACACCTTAGCCAAGACACATTAGCCAAGACACCTTAGCCAAGACACCTTAGCCAAGACACATTAGCCAAGACACCTTAGCCAAGACACCTTAGCCAAGACACCTTAGCCAAGACACCTTAGCCAAGACACCTTAGCCAAGACACCTTAGCCAAGACACCTTAGCCAAGACACCTTAGCCAAGACACCTTAGCCAAGACACATTAGCCAAGACACCTTAGCCAAGACACCTTAGCCAAGACACCTTAGCCAAGACACATTAGCCAAGACACCTTAGCCAAGACACCTTAGCCAAGACACCTTAACCAAGACACCTTAGCCAAGACACCTTAGCCAAGACACCTTAGCCAAGACACATTAGCCAAGACACATTAGCCAAGACACATCAGCCAAGACACCTTAGCCAAGACACATTAGCCAAGACACCTTAGCCAAGACACATTAGCCAAGACACCTTAGCCGAGACACATTAGCCAAGACACCTTAGCCAAGACACTTTAGCCAAGACACCTTAGCCAAGACACCTTAGCCAAGACACTTTAGCCGAGACACATTAGCCAAGACACCTTAGCCAAGACACCTTAGCCAAGACACCTTAGCCAAGACACATTAGCCAAGACACCTTAGCCGAGACACATTAGCCAAGACACCTTAGCCAAGACACTTTAGCCAAGACACCTTAGCCAAGACACCTTAGCCAAGACACATTAGCCAAGACACCTTAGCCAAGACACATTAGCCAAGACACATCAGCCAAGACACCTTAGCCAAGACACATTAGCCAAGACACCTTAGCCAAGACACATTAGCCAAGACACCTTAACCAAGACACCTTAGCCAAGACACCTTAGCCAAGACACCTTAGCCAAGACACATTAGCCAAGACACCTTAGCCAAGACACTTTAGCCGAGACACATTAGCCAAGACACCTTAGCCAAGACACCTTAGCCAAGACACCTTAGCCAAGACACCTTAGCCGAGACACATTAGCCAAGACACCTTAGCCAAGACACCTTAGCCAAGACACCTTAGCCAAGACACCTTAGCCAAGACACATTAGCCAAGACACCTTAGCCAAGACACCTTAGCCAAGACACCTTAGCCAAGACACCTTAGCCAAGACACTTTAGCCGAGACACATTAGCCAAGACACCTTAGCCAAGACACATTAGCCAAGACACCTTAGCCAAGACACCTTAGCCAAGACACCTTAGCCGAGACACATTAGCCAAGACACCTTAGCCAAGACACCTTAGCCAAGACACCTTAGCCAAGAAACCTAAGCCAAGACACCTTAGCTAAGACACCTTAGCCAAGACACCTTAGCCAAGACACCTTAGCCAAGACAACTTAGCTTAGACACCTTAGCCAAGACACCTTAGCCAAGACACCTTAGCCAAGACACCTTAGCCAAGACACCTTAGCTAAGACACCTTAGCCAAGACACCTTAGCCAAGACACCTTAGCCAAGACACATTAGCCAAGACACCTTAGCCAAGACACCTTAGCCAAGACACATTAGCCAAGACACATTAGCCAAGACACCTTAGCCAAGACACCTTAGCCAAGACACATTAGCCAACACACCTTAGCCAAGACACCTTAGCCAAGACACCTTAGCCAAGACACCTTAGCCAAGACACCTTAGCCAAGACACCTTAGCCAAGACACATTAGCCAAGACACCTTAGCCAAGACACCTTAGCCAAGACACCTTAGCCAAGACACATTAGCCAAGACACCTTAGCCAAGACACCTTAGCCAAGACACCTTAGCCAAGACACCTTAGCCAAGACACCTTAGCCAAGACACCTTAGCCAAGACACCTTAGCCAAGACACCTTAGCCAAGACACCTTAGCCAAGACACCTTAGCCAAGACACCTTAGCCAAGACACCTTAGCCAAGACACCTTAGCCAAGACACCTTAGCCAAGACACCTTAGCCGAGACACATTAGCCAAGACACCTTAGCCAAGACACCTTAGCCAAGACACCTTAGCCAAGAAACCTAAGCCAAGACACCTTAGCTAAGACACCTTAGCCAAGACACCTTAGCCAAGACACCTTAGCCAAGACACTTTAGCCAAGACACATTAGCCAAGACACATTAGCCAAGACACCTTAGCCAAGACACCTTAGCCAAGACACATTAGCCAAGACACCTTAGCCAAGACACCTTAGCCAAGACACCTTAGCCAAGACACCTTAGCCAAGACACCTTAGCCAAGACACCTTAGCCAAGACACCTTAGCCAAGACACATTAGCCAAGACACCTTAGCCAAGACACCTTAGCCAAGACACATTAGCCAAGACACATTAGCCAAGACACCTTAGCCAAGACACCTTAGCCAAGACACATTAGCCAACACACCTTAGCCAAGACACCTTAGCCAAGACACCTTAGCCAAGACACCTTAGCCAAGACACCTTAGCCAAGACACCTTAGCCAAGACACATTAGCCAAGACACCTTAGCCAAGACACCTTAGCCAAGACACATTAGCCAAGACACCTTAGCCAAGACACCTTAGCCAAGACACCTTAGCCAAGACACCTTAGCCAAGACACCTTAGCCAAGACACCTTAGCCAAGACACCTTAGCCAAGACACCTTAGCCAAGACACCTTAGCCAAGACACCTTAGCCAAGACACATTAGCCAAGACACCTTAGCCAAGACACCTTAGCCAAGACACCTTAGCCAAGACACATTAGCCAAGACACCTTAGCCAAGACACCTTAGCCAAGACACCTTAGCCAAGACACCTTAGCCAAGACACATTAGCCAAGACACCTTAGCCAAGACACCTTAGCCAAGACACCTTAGCCAAGACACCTTAGCCAAGACACCTTAGCCAAGACACATTAGCCAAGACACATTAGCCAAGACACCTTAGCCAAGACACCTTAGCCAAGACACATTAGCCAAGACACCTTAGCCAAGACACCTTAGCCAAGACACCTTAGCCAAGACACCTTAGCCAAGACACCTTAGCCAAGACACCTTAGCCAAGACACCTTAGCCAAGACACCTTAGCCAAGACACTTTAGCCGAGACACATTAGCCAAGACACCTTAGCCAAGACACCTTAGCCAAGACACCTTAGCCAAGACACCTTAGCCAAGACACATTAGCCAAGACACCTTAGCCAAGACACCTTAGCCAAGACACCTTAGCCAAGACACCTTAGCCAAGACACCTTAGCCAAGACACATTAGCCAAGACACCTTAGCCAAGACACCTTAGCCAAGACACCTTAGCCAAGACACCTTAGCCAAGACACATTAGCCAAGACACATTAGCCAAGACACATTAGCCAAGACACCTTAGCCAAGACACCTTAGCCAAGACACATTAGCCAAGACACCTTAGCCAAGACACCTTAGCCAAGACACCTTAGCCAAGACACATTAGCCAAGACACCTTAGCCAAGACACCTTAGCCAAGACACCTTAGCCAAGACACCTTAGCCAAGACACATTAGCCAAGACACCTTAGCCAAGACACCTTAGCCAAGACACCTTAGCCAAGACACATTAGCCAAGACACCTTAGCCAAGACACCTTAGCCAAGACACATTAGCCAAGACACCTTAGCCAAGACACATTAGCCAAGACACATTAGCCAAGACACATTAGCCAAGACACCTTAGCCAAGACACCTTAGCCAAGACACCTTAGCCAAGACACCTTAGCCAAGACACATTAGCCAAGACACCTTAGCCAAAACACCTTAGCCAAGACACCTTAGCCAAGACACATTAGCCAAGACACCTTAGCCAAGACACCTTAGCCAAGACACCTTAGCCAAGACACATTAGCCAAGACACATTACCCAAGACACCTTAGCCAAGACACCTTAGCCAAGACACCTTAGCCAAGACACATTAGCCAAGACACATTAGCCAAGACACATTAGCCAAGACACATTAGCCAAGACACCTTAGCCAAGACACATTAGCCAAGACACCTTAGCCAAGACACATTAGCCAGAACACATTAGCCAAGACACATTAGCCAAGACACCTTAGCCAAGACACCTTAGCCAAGACACATTAGCCAAGACACCTTAGCCAAGACACATTAGCCAAGACACATTAGCCAAGACACCTTAGCCAAGACACCTTAGCCAAGACACATTAGCCAAGACACCTTAGTCAAGACACCTTAGCCAAGACACCTTAGCCAAGACACCTTAGCCAAGACACCTTAGCCAAGACACCTTAGCCAAGACACCTTAGCCAAGACACCTTAGCCAAGACACCTTAGCCAAGACACCTTAGCCAAGACACCTTAGCCAAGACACATTAGCCAAGACACCTTAGCCAAGACACCTTAGCCAAGACACCTTAGCCAAGACACATTAGCCAAGACACCTTAGCCAAGACACCTTAGCCAAGACACCTTAGCCAAGACACCTTAGCCAAGACACATTAGCCAAGACACCTTGGCCAAGACACATTAGCCAAGACACCTTAGCCAAGACACCTTAGCCAAGACACCTTAGCCAAGACACCTTAGCCAAGACACATTAGCCAAGACACATTAGCCAAGACACCTTAGCCAAGACACCTTAGCCAAGACACCTTAGCCAAGACACCTTAGCCAAGACACCTTAGCAAAGACACATTAGCCAAGACACCTTAGCCAAGACACCTTAGCCAAGACACCTTAGCCAAGACACCTTAGCCAAGACACATTAGCCAAGACACCTTAGCCAAGACACATTAGCCAAGACACATTAGCCAAGACATCTTATCCAAGACACTTTAGCCAAGACACCTTAGAAAAGACACCTTAGCCAAGACACCTTAGCCAAGACACCTTAGCCAAGACACATTAGCCAAGACACATTAGCCAAGACACCTTAGCCAAGACACCTTAGCCAAGACACATTAGCCAATACACATTAGCCAAGACACCTTAGCCAAGACACATTAGCCAAGACACATTAACCAAGACACCTTAGCCAAGACACATTAGCCAAGACACCTTAGAAAAGACACCTTAGCCAAGACACCTTAGCCAAGACACCTTAGCCAAGACACCTTAGCCAAGACACATTAGCCAAGACACCTTAGCCAAGACACATTAGCCAAGACACATTAGCCAAGACACCTTAGCCAAGACACCTTAGCCAAGACACCTTAGCCAAGACACCTTAGCCAAGACATATTAGCCAAGACACATTAGCCAAGACACCTTAGCCAAGACACCTTAGCCAAGACACCTTAGCCAAGACACATTAGCCAAGACACCTTAGCCAAGACACCTTAGCCAAGACACATTAGCCAAGACACATTAGCCAAGACACCTTAGCCAAGACACGTTAGCCAAGACACCTTAGCCAAGACACCTTAGCCAAGACACCTTAGCCAAGACACATTAGCCAAGACACCTTAGCCAAGACACCTTAGCCAAGACACCTTAGCCAAGACACCTTAGCCAAGACACCTTAGCCAAGACACATTAGCCAAGACACCTTAGCCAAAACACATTAGCCAAGACACCTTAGCTAAGACACATTAGCCAAGACACATTAGCCGAGACACCTTAGCCAAGACACCTTAGCCAAGACACCTTAGCCAAGACACATTAGCCAAGACACCTTAGCCAAGACACTTTAGCCGAGACACATTAGCCCAAGACACTTTAGCCAAGACACCTTAGCCGAGACACATTAGCCAAGACACCTTAGCCAAGACACCTTAGCAAAGACACATTAGCCAAGACACCTTAGCCAAGACACATTAGCCAAGACACCTTAGCCAAGACACCTTAGCCAAGACACCTTAGCTAAGACACCTTAGCCAAGACACATTAGCCGAGACACCTTAGCCAAGACACCTTAGCCAAGACACCTTAGCCAAGACACATTAGCCAAGACACCTTAGCCAAGACACTTTAGCCGAGACACATTAGCCAAGACACTTTAGCCAAGACACCTTAGCCGAGACACCTTAGCCAAGACACTTTAGCCGAGACACATTAGCCAAGACACTTTAGCCAAGACACCTTAGCCGAGACACATTAGCCAAGACACCTTAGCCAAGACACCTTAGCAAAGACACCTTAGCCAAGACACCTTAGCCAAGACACCTTAGCCAAGACACATTAGCCAAGACACCTTAGCCAAGACACCTTAGCCAAGACACCTTAGCCAAGACACCTTAGCCAAGACACCTTAGCCAAGACACCTTAGCCAAGACACCTTAGCCAAGACACCTTAGCCAAGACACATTGGCCAAGACACATTAGCCAAGACACTTTAGCCAAGACACATTAGCCAAGACACCTTAGCCAGGACACCTTAGCCGAGACACATTAGCCAAGACACCTAAGCCAAGACACTTTAGCCAAGACACATTAGCCAAGACACCTTAGCCAAGACACCTTAGCCAAGACACATTAGCCAAGACACCTTAGCCAAGACACCTTAGCCGAGACACATTAGCCAAGACACCTTAGCCAAGACACATTAGCCAAGACACCTTAGCCAAGACACCTTAGCCAAGACACCTTAGCCAAAACACCGTAGCCAAGACACCTTAGCCAAGAAACTTTAGCCGAGACACCTTAGCCAAGACACCTTAGCCAAGACACTTTAGCCAAGACACATTAGCCAAGACACCTTAGCCAAGACACATTAGCCGAGACACATTAGCCAAGACACATTAGCCAAGACACCTTAGCCAAGACACCTTAGCCGAGACACATTAGCCAAGACACCTTAGCCAAGACACTTTAGCCAAGACACATTAGCCAAGACACCTTAGCCAAGACACTTTAGCCAAGACACATTAGCCAAGACACCTTAGCCAAGACACCTTAGCCGAGACACATTAGCCAAGACACCTTAGCCAAGACACTTTAGCCAAGACACCTTAGCCAAGACACCTTAGCCAAGACACATTAGCCAAGACACCTTAGCCAAGACACATTAGCCAAGACACATTAGCCAAGACATCTTATCCAAGACACTTTAGCCAAGACACCTTAGAAAAGACACCTTAGCCAAGACACCTTAGCCAAGACACCTTAGCCAAGACACATTAGCCAAGACACCTTAGCCAAGACACATTAGCCAAGACACCTTAGCCAAGACACCTTAGCCAAGACACCTTAGCTAAGACACCTTAGCCAAGACACATTAGCCGAGACACCTTAGCCAAGACACCTTAGCCAAGACACCTTAGCCAAGACACATTAGCCAAGACACCTTAGCAAAGACACATTAGCCGAGACACATTAGCCAAGACACCTTAGCCAAGACACATTAGCCAAGACACCTTAGCCAAGACACTTTAGCCGAGACACATTAGCCAAGACACTTTAGCCAAGACACCTTAGCCGAGACACATTAGCCAAGACACCTTAGCCAAGACACCTTAGCAAAGACACCTTAGCCAAGACACCTTAGCCAAGACACCTTAGCCAAGACACATTAGCCAAGACACCTTAGCCAAGACACCTTAGCCAAGACACCTTAGCCAAGACACCTTAGCCAAGACACCTTAGCCAAGACACCTTAGCCAAGACACATTAGCCAAGACACCTTAGCCAAGACACATTAGCCAAGACACATTAGCCAAGACACCTTAGCCAAGACACCTTAGCCAAGACACCTTAGCCAAGACACCTTAGCCAAGACATATTAGCCAAGACACATTAGCCAAGACACCTTAGCCAAGACACCTTAGCCAAGACACCTTAGCCAAGACACCTTAGCCAAGACACATTAGCCAAGACACCTTAGCCAAGACACCTTAGCCAAGACACATTAGCCAAGACACATTAGCCAAGACACCTTAGCCAAGACACGTTAGCCAAGACACCTTAGCCAAGACACCTTAGCCAAGACACCTTAGCCAAGACACATTAGCCAAGACACCTTAGCCAAGACACCTTAGCCAAGACACCTTAGCCAAGACACCTTAGCCAAGACACCTTAGCCAAGACACATTAGCCAAGACACCTTAGCCAAAACACATTAGCCAAGACACCTTAGCTAAGACACCTTAGCCAAGACACATTAGCCGAGACACCTTAGCCAAGACACCTTAGCCAAGACACCTTAGCCAAGACACATTAGCCAAGACACCTTAGCCAAGACACTTTAGCCGAGACACATTAGCCAAGACACTTTAGCCAAGACACCTTAGCCGAGACACATTAGCCAAGACACCTTAGCCAAGACACCTTAGCAAAGACACATTAGCCAAGACACCTTAGCCAAGACACATTAGCCAAGACACCTTAGCCAAGACACCTTAGCCAAGACACCTTAGCTAAGACACCTTAGCCAAGACACATTAGCCGAGACACCTTAGCCAAGACACCTTAGCCAAGACACCTTAGCCAAGACACATTAGCCAAGACACCTTAGCCAAGACACTTTAGCCAAGACACATTAGCCAAGACACCTTAGCCAAGACACCTTAGCCGAGACACATTAGCCAAGACACCTTAGCCAAGACACCTTAGCCAAGACACCTTAGCCAAGACACATTAGCCAAGACACCTTAGCCAAGACACCTTAGCCAAGACACATTAGCCAAGACACCTTAGCCAAGACACCTTAGCCAAGACACTTTAGCCAAGACACATTAGCCGAGACACCTTAGCAAAGACACCTTAGCCGAGACACATTAGCCAAGACACCTTAGCCGAGACACATTAGCCAAGACACCTAAGCCAAGACACATTAGCCAAGACACATTAGCCAAGACACTTTAGCCAAGACACCTTAGCCGAGACACCTTAGCCAAGACACCTTAGCCAAGACACATTAGCCAAGACACCTTAGCCAAAACACATTAGCCAAGACACCTTAGCTAAGACACCTTAGCCAAGACACATTAGCCGAGACACCTTAGCCAAGACACCTTAGCCAAGACACCTTAGCCAAGACACATTAGCCAAGACACCTTAGCCAAGACACTTTAGCCGAGACACATTAGCCAAGACACTTTAGCCAAGACACCTTAGCCGAGACACATTAGCCAAGACACCTTAGCCAAGACACCTTAGCAAAGACACATTAGCCAAGACACCTTAGCCAAGACACCTTAGCCAAGACACCTTAGCCAAGACACATTAGCCAAGACACCTTAGCCAAGACACCTTAGCAAAGACACATTAGCCAAGACACCTTAGCCAAGACACATTAGCCAAGACACCTTAGCCAAGACACCTTAGCCAAGACACCTTAGCCAAGACACATTAGCCAAGACACCTTAGCCAAGACACCTTAGCCAAGACACCTTAGCCAAGACACCTTAGCCAAGACACATTAGCCAAGACACCTTAGCCAAAACACATTAGCCAAGACACCTTAGCTAAGACACCTTAGCCAAGACACATTAGCCGAGACACCTTAGCCAAGACACCTTAGCCAAGACACCTTAGCCAAGACACATTAGCCAAGACACCTTAGCCAAGACACTTTAGCCGAGACACATTAGCCAAGACACTTTAGCCAAGACACCTTAGCCGAGACACATTAGCCAAGACACCTTAGCCAAGACACCTTAGCAAAGACACATTAGCCAAGACACCTTAGCCAAGACACATTAGCCAAGACACCTTAGCCAAGACACCTTAGCCAAGACACCTTAGCTAAGACACCTTAGCCAAGACACATTAGCCGAGACACCTTAGCCAAGACACCTTAGCCAAGACACCTTAGCCGAGACACATTAGCCAAGACACCTTAGCTAAGACACTTTAGCCAAGACACATTAGCCAAGACACCTTAGCCAAGACACCTTAGCCGAGACACATTAGCTTAGACACCTTAGCCAAGACACATTAGCCAAGACACCTTAGCCAAGACACCTTAGCCAAGACACCTTAGCCAAGACACCTTAGCCAAGACACCTTAGCCAAGACACCTTAGCCAAGACACATTGGCCAAGACACATTAGCCAAGACACTTTAGCCAAGACACATTAGCCAAGACACCTTAGCCAGGACACCTTAGCCGAGACACATTAGCCAAGACACCTAAGCCAAGACACTTTAGCCAAGACACATTAGCCAAGACACCTTAGCCAAGACACCTTAGCCAAGACACATTAGCCAAGACACCTTAGCCAAGACACCTTAGCCGAGACACATTAGCCAAGACACCTTAGCCAAGACACATTAGCCAAGACACCTTAGCCAAGACACCTTAGCCAAGACACCTAAGCCAAGACACATTAGCCGAGACACATTAGCCAAGACACTTTAGCCAAGACACATTAACCAAGACACCTTAGCCAAGACACATTAGCCAAGACACCTTAGCCAAGACACCTTAGCCGAGACACATTAGCCAAGACACCTTAGCCAAGACACCTTAGCCAAGACACCTTAGCCAAGACACCTTAGCCAAGACACCTTAGCCAAGACACCTTAGCCAAAACACCGTAGCCAAGACACCTTAGCCAAGAAACTTTAGCCGAGACACCTTAGCCAAGACACCTTAGCCAAGACACTTTAGCCAAGACACATTAGCCAAGACACCTTAGCCAAGACACATTAGCCGAGACACATTAGCCAAGACACATTAGCCAAGACACCTTAGCCAAGACACCTTAGCCGAGACACATTAGCCAAGACACCTTAGCCAAGACACTTTAGCCAAGACACATTAGCCAAGACACCTTAGCCAAGACACTTTAGCCAAGACACATTAGCCAAGACACCTTAGCCAAGACACCTTAGCCGAGACACATTAGCCAAGACACCTTAGCCAAGACACATTAGCCAAGACACCTTAGCCAAGACACCTTAGCCAAGACACCTTAGCCAAGACACCTTAGCCAAGACACCTTAGCCAAGACACCTTAGCCAAGACACCTTAGCCAAGACACCTTAGCCAAAACACCGTAGCCAAGACACCTTAGCCAAGAAACTTTAGCCGAGACACCTTAGCCAAGACACCTTAGCCAAGACACTTTAGCCAAGACACATTAGCCAAGACACCTTAGCCAAGACACATTAGCCGAGACACATTAGCCAAGACACATTAGCCAAGACACCTTAGCCAAGACACCTTAGCCGAGACACATTAGCCAAGACACCTTAGCCAAGACACTTTAGCCAAGACACATTAGCCAAGACACCTTAGCCAAGACACTTTAGCCAAGACACATTAGCCAAGACACCTTAGCCAAGACACCTTAGCCAATACACCTTAGCCAAGACACCTTAGCCAAGACACCTTAGCCAAGACACCTTAGCCAAGACACCTTAGCCAAGACACCTTAGCCAAGACACCTTAGCCAAGACACATTAGCCAAGACACATTAGCCAAGACACATTAGCCAAGACACCTTAGCCAAGACACCTTAGCCAAGACATATTAGCCAAGACACATTAGCCAAGACACCTTAGCCAAGACACCTTAGCCAAGACACCTTAGCCAAGACACATTAGCCAAGACACCTTAGCCAAGACACCTTAGCCAAGACACCTTAGCCAAGACACCTTAGCCAAGACACCTTAGCCAAGACACTTTAGCCAAGACACATTAGCCAAGACACCTTAGCCAAGACACATTAGCCGAGACACATTAGCCAAGACACATTAGCCAAGACACCTTAGCCAAGACACCTTAGCCGAGACACATTAGCCAAGACACCTTAGCCAAGACACCTTAGCCAAGACACATTAGCCAAGACACCTTAGCCAAGACACCTTAGCCAAGACACCTTAGCCAAGACACCTTAGCCAAGACACCTTAGCCAAGACACATTAGCCAAGACACCTTAGCCAAAACACATTAGCCAAGACACCTTAGCCAAGACACCTTAGCCAAGACATATTAGCCAAGACACATTACCCAAGACACCTTAGCCAAGACACCTTAGCCAAGACACATTAGCCAAGACACATTAGCCAAGACACCTTAGCCAAGACACATTACCCAAGACACCTTAGCCAAGACACCTTAGCCAAGACACATTAGCCAAGACACATTAACCAAGACACCTTAGCCAAGACACATTAGCCAAGACACCTTAGCCAAGACACCTTAGCCAAGACACCTTAGCCAAGACACTTTAGCCAAGACACCTTAGCCAAGACACCTTAGCCAAGACACATTAGCCAAGACACCTTAGCCAAGACACATTAGCCAAGACACATTAGCCAAGACATCTTATCCAAGACACTTTAGCCAAGACACCTTAGAAAAGACACCTTAGCCAAGACACCTTAGCCAAGACACCTTAGCCAAGACACATTAGCCAAGACACATTAGCCAAGACACCTTAGCCAAGACACCTTAGCCAAGACACATTAGCCAATACACATTAGCCAAGACACCTTAGCCAAGACACATTAGCCAAGACACATTAACCAAGACACCTTAGCCAAGACACATTAGCCAAGACACCTTAGAAAAGACACCTTAGCCAAGACACCTTAGCCAAGACACCTTAGCCAAGACACCTTAGCCAAGACACATTAGCCAAGACACCTTAGCCAAGACACATTAGCCAAGACACATTAGCCAAGACACCTTAGCCAAGACACCTTAGCCAAGACACCTTAGCCAAGACACCTTAGCCAAGACATATTAGCCAAGACACATTAGCCAAGACACCTTAGCCAAGACACCTTAGCCAAGACACATTAGCCAAGACACCTTAGCCAAGACACCTTAGCAAAGACACATTAGCCGAGACACATTAGCCAAGACACATTAGCCGAGACACATTAGCCAAGACACCTTAGCCGAGACACATTAGCCAAGACACCTAAGCCAAGACACATTAGCCAAGACACATTAGCCAAGACACTTTAGCCAAGACACCTTAGCCGAGACACCTTAGCCAAGACACCTTAGCCAAGACACATTAGCCAAGACACCTTAGCCAAAACACATTAGCCAAGACACCTTAGCTAAGACACCTTAGCCAAGACACATTAGCCGAGACACCTTAGCCAAGACACCTTAGCCAAGACACCTTAGCCAAGACACATTAGCCAAGACACCTTAGCCAAGACACTTTAGCCGAGACACATTAGCCAAGACACTTTAGCCAAGACACCTTAGCCGAGACACATTAGCCAAGACACCTTAGCCAAGACACCTTAGCAAAGACACATTAGCCAAGACACCTTAGCCAAGACACCTTAGCCAAGACACCTTAGCCAAGACACCTTAGCAAAGACACATTAGCCAAGACACCTTAGCCAAGACACATTAGCCAAGACACCTTAGCCAAGACACCTTAGCCAAGACACCTTAGCCAAGACACATTAGCCAAGACACCTTAGCCAAGACACCTTAGCCAAGACACCTTAGCCAAGACACCTTAGCCAAGACACCTTAGCCAAGACACATTAGCCAAGACACCTTAGCCAAAACACATTAGCCAAGACACCTTAGCTAAGACACCTTAGCCAAGACACATTAGCCGAGACACCTTAGCCAAGACACCTTAGCCAAGACACCTTAGCCAAGACACATTAGCCAAGACACCTTAGCCAAGACACTTTAGCCAAGACACATTAGCCAAGACACCTTAGCCAAGACACATTAGCCAAGACACATTAACCAAGACACCTTAGCCAAGACACATTAGCCAAGACACCTTAGCCAAGACACCTTAGCCAAGACACCTTAGCCAAGACACCTTAGCCAAGACACCTTAGCCAAGACACATTAGCCAAGACACCTTAGCCAAGACACATTAGCCAAGACACATTAACCAAGACACCTTAGCCAAGACACATTAGCCAAGACACCTTAGCCAAGACACCTTAGCCAAGACACCTTAGCCAAGACACTTTAGCCAAGACACCTTAGCCAAGACACCTTAGCCAAGACACATTAGCCAAGACACCTTAGCCAAGACACATTAGCCAAGACACATTAGCCAAGACATCTTATCCAAGACACTTTAGCCAAGACACCTTAGAAAAGACACCTTAGCCAAGACACCTTAGCCAAGACACCTTAGCCAAGACACATTAGCCAAGACACATTAGCCAAGACACCTTAGCCAAGACACCTTAGCCAAGACACATTAGCCAATACACATTAGCCAAGACACCTTAGCCAAGACACATTAGCCAAGACACATTAACCAAGACACCTTAGCCAAGACACATTAGCCAAGACACCTTAGAAAAGACACCTTAGCCAAGACACCTTAGCCAAGACACCTTAGCCAAGACACCTTAGCCAAGACACATTAGCCAAGACACCTTAGCCAAGACACATTAGCCAAGACACATTAGCCAAGACACCTTAGCCAAGACACCTTAGCCAAGACACCTTAGCCAAGACACCTTAGCCAAGACATATTAGCCAAGACACATTAGCCAAGACACCTTAGCCAAGACACCTTAGCCAAGACACCTTAGCCAAGACACCTTAGCCAAGACACATTAGCCAAGACACCTTAGCCAAGACACCTTAGCCAAGACACATTAGCCAAGACACATTAGCCAAGACACCTTAGCCAAGACACGTTAGCCAAGACACCTTAGCCAAGACACCTTAGCCAAGACACCTTAGCCAAGACACATTAGCCAAGACACCTTAGCCAAGACACCTTAGCCAAGACACCTTAGCCAAGACACCTTAGCCAAGACACCTTAGCCAAGACACATTAGCCAAGACACCTTAGCCAAAACACATTAGCCAAGACACCTTAGCTAAGACACCTTAGCCAAGACACATTAGCCGAGACACCTTAGCCAAGACACCTTAGCCAAGACACCTTAGCCAAGACACATTAGCCAAGACACCTTAGCCAAGACACTTTAGCCGAGACACATTAGCCAAGACACTTTAGCCAAGACACCTTAGCCGAGACACATTAGCCAAGACACCTTAGCCAAGACACCTTAGCAAAGACACATTAGCCAAGACACCTTAGCCAAGACACATTAGCCAAGACACCTTAGCCAAGACACCTTAGCCAAGACACCTTAGCTAAGACACCTTAGCCAAGACACATTAGCCGAGACACCTTAGCCAAGACACCTTAGCCAAGACACCTTAGCCGAGACACATTAGCCAAGACACCTTAGCTAAGACACTTTAGCCAAGACACATTAGCCAAGACACCTTAGCCAAGACACCTTAGCCGAGACACATTAGCTTAGACACCTTAGCCAAGACACATTAGCCAAGACACCTTAGCCAAGACACCTTAGCCAAGACACATTAGCCAAGACACCTTAGCCAAGACACATTAGCCAAGACACCTTAGCCAAGACACATTAGCCGAGACACATTAGCCAAGACACATTAGCCAAGACACCTTAGCCAAGACACCTTAGCCGAGACACATTAGCCAAGACACCTTAGCCAAGACACTTTAGCCAAGACACATTAGCCAAGACACCTTAGCCAAGACACCTTAGCCAAGACACATTAGCTAAGACACCTTAGCCAAGACACATTAGCCAAGACACCTAAGCCAAGACACATTAGCCAAGACACATTAGCCAAGACACTTTAGCCAAGACACCTTAGCCGAGACACCTTAGCCAAGACACCTTAGCCAAGACACATTAGCCAAGACACCTTAGCCAAAACACATTAGCCAAGACACCTTAGCTAAGACACCTTAGCCAAGACACATTAGCCGAGACACCTTAGCCAAGACACCTTAGCCAAGACACCTTAGCCAAGACACATTAGCCAAGACACCTTAGCCAAGACACTTTAGCCGAGACACATTAGCCAAGACACCTTAGCCAAGACACATTAGCCAAGACACCTTAGCCAAGACACCTTAGCCAAGACACATTAGCCAAGACACATTAGCCAAGACACCTTAGCCAAGACACCTTAGCCAAGACACATTAGCCAATACACATTAGCCAAGACACCTTAGCCAAGACACATTAGCCAAGACACATTAACCAAGACACCTTAGCCAAGACACATTAGCCAAGACACCTTAGAAAAGACACCTTAGCCAAGACACCTTAGCCAAGACACCTTAGCCAAGACACCTTAGCCAAGACACATTAGCCAAGACACCTTAGCCAAGACACATTAGCCAAGACACATTAGCCAAGACACCTTAGCCAAGACACCTTAGCCAAGACACCTTAGCCAAGACACCTTAGCCAAGACATATTAGCCAAGACACATTAGCCAAGACACCTTAGCCAAGACACCTTAGCCAAGACACCTTAGCCAAGACACCTTAGCCAAGACACATTAGCCAAGACACCTTAGCCAAGACACCTTAGCCAAGACACATTAGCCAAGACACATTAGCCAAGACACCTTAGCCAAGACACGTTAGCCAAGACACCTTAGCCAAGACACCTTAGCCAAGACACCTTAGCCAAGACACATTAGCCAAGACACCTTAGCCAAGACACCTTAGCCAAGACACCTTAGCCAAGACACCTTAGCCAAGACACCTTAGCCAAGACACATTAGCCAAGACACCTTAGCCAAAACACATTAGCCAAGACACCTTAGCTAAGACACCTTAGCCAAGACACATTAGCCGAGACACCTTAGCCAAGACACCTTAGCCAAGACACCTTAGCCAAGACACATTAGCCAAGACACCTTAGCCAAGACACTTTAGCCGAGACACATTAGCCAAGACACTTTAGCCAAGACACCTTAGCCGAGACACATTAGCCAAGACACCTTAGCCAAGACACCTTAGCAAAGACACATTAGCCAAGACACCTTAGCCAAGACACATTAGCCAAGACACCTTAGCCAAGACACCTTAGCCAAGACACCTTAGCTAAGACACCTTAGCCAAGACACATTAGCCGAGACACCTTAGCCAAGACACCTTAGCCAAGACACCTTAGCCGAGACACATTAGCCAAGACACCTTAGCTAAGACACTTTAGCCAAGACACATTAGCCAAGACACCTTAGCCAAGACACCTTAGCCGAGACACATTAGCTTAGACACCTTAGCCAAGACACATTAGCCAAGACACCTTAGCCAAGACACCTTAGCCAAGACACATTAGCCAAGACACCTTAGCCAAGACACATTAGCCAAGACACCTTAGCCAAGACACATTAGCCGAGACACATTAGCCAAGACACATTAGCCAAGACACCTTAGCCAAGACACCTTAGCCGAGACACATTAGCCAAGACACCTTAGCCAAGACACTTTAGCCAAGACACATTAGCCAAGACACCTTAGCCAAGACACCTTAGCCAAGACACATTAGCTAAGACACCTTAGCCAAGACACATTAGCCAAGACACCTAAGCCAAGACACATTAGCCAAGACACATTAGCCAAGACACTTTAGCCAAGACACCTTAGCCGAGACACCTTAGCCAAGACACCTTAGCCAAGACACATTAGCCAAGACACCTTAGCCAAAACACATTAGCCAAGACACCTTAGCTAAGACACCTTAGCCAAGACACATTAGCCGAGACACCTTAGCCAAGACACCTTAGCCAAGACACCTTAGCCAAGACACATTAGCCAAGACACCTTAGCCAAGACACTTTAGCCGAGACACATTAGCCAAGACACCTTAGCCAAGACACATTAGCCAAGACACCTTAGCCAAGACACCTTAGCCAAGACACCTTAGCCAAGACACATTAGCCAAGACACATTAGCCAAGACACATTAGCCAAGACACCTTAGCCAAGACACTTTAGCCGAGACACATTAGCCAAGACACCTTAGCCAAGACACTTTAGCCAAGACACATTAGCCAAGACACCTTAGCCAAGACACCTTAGCCGAGACACATTAGCCAAGACACCTTAGCCGAGACACATTAGCCAAGACACCTAAGCCAAGACACATTAGCCAAGACACATTAGCCAAGACACTTTAGCCAAGACACCTTAGCCGAGACACCTTAGCCAAGACACCTTAGCCAAGACACATTAGCCAAGACACCTTAGCCAAAACACATTAGCCAAGACACCTTAGCTAAGACACCTTAGCCAAGACACATTAGCCGAGACACCTTAGCCAAGACACCTTAGCCAAGACACCTTAGCCAAGACACATTAGCCAAGACACCTTAGCCAAGACACTTTAGCCGAGACACATTAGCCAAGACACTTTAGCCAAGACACCTTAGCCGAGACACATTAGCCAAGACACCTTAGCCAAGACACCTTAGCAAAGACACATTAGCCAAGACACCTTAGCCAAGACACCTTAGCCAAGACACCTTAGCCAAGACACATTAGCCAAGACACCTTAGCCAAGACACCTTAGCAAAGACACATTAGCCAAGACACCTTAGCCAAGACACATTAGCCAAGACACCTTAGCCAAGACACCTTAGCCAAGACACCTTAGCCAAGACACATTAGCCAAGACACCTTAGCCAAGACACCTTAGCCAAGACACCTTAGCCAAGACACCTTAGCCAAGACACCTTAGCCAAGACACATTAGCCAAGACACCTTAGCCAAAACACATTAGCCAAGACACCTTAGCTAAGACACCTTAGCCAAGACACATTAGCCGAGACACCTTAGCCAAGACACCTTAGCCAAGACACCTTAGCCAAGACACATTAGCCAAGACACCTTAGCCAAGACACTTTAGCCGAGACACATTAGCCAAGACACTTTAGCCAAGACACCTTAGCCGAGACACATTAGCCAAGACACCTTAGCCAAGACACCTTAGCAAAGACACATTAGCCAAGACACCTTAGCCAAGACACATTAGCCAAGACACCTTAGCCAAGACACCTTAGCCAAGACACCTTAGCTAAGACACCTTAGCCAAGACACATTAGCCGAGACACCTTAGCCAAGACACCTTAGCCAAGACACCTTAGCCGAGACACATTAGCCAAGACACCTTAGCTAAGACACCTTAGCCAAGACACATTAGCCAAGACACCTTAGCCAAGACACCTTAGCCGAGACACATTAGCTTAGACACCTTAGCCAAGACACATTAGCCAAGACACCTTAGCCAAGACACCTTAGCCAAGACACCTTAGCCAAGACACCTTAGCCAAGACACCTTAGCCAAGACACCTTAGCCAAGACACATTGGCCAAGACACATTAGCCAAGACACTTTAGCCAAGACACATTAGCCAAGACACCTTAGCCAGGACACCTTAGCCGAGACACATTAGCCAAGACACCTAAGCCAAGACACTTTAGCCAAGACACATTAGCCAAGACACCTTAGCCAAGACACCTTAGCCAAGACACATTAGCCAAGACACCTTAGCCAAGACACCTTAGCCGAGACACATTAGCCAAGACACCTTAGCCAAGACACATTAGCCAAGACACCTTAGCCAAGACACCTTAGCCAAGACACCTAAGCCAAGACACATTAGCCGAGACACATTAGCCAAGACACTTTAGCCAAGACACATTAACCAAGACACCTTAGCCAAGACACATTAGCCAAGACACCTTAGCCAAGACACCTTAGCCGAGACACATTAGCCAAGACACCTTAGCCAAGACACCTTAGCCAAGACACCTTAGCCAAGACACCTTAGCCAAGACACCTTAGCCAAGACACCTTAGCCAAGACACCTTAGCCAAAACACCGTAGCCAAGACACCTTAGAAAAGAAACTTTAGCCGAGACACCTTAGCCAAGACACCTTAGCCAAGACACTTTAGCCAAGACACATTAGCCAAGACACCTTAGCCAAGACACATTAGCCGAGACACATTAGCCAAGACACATTAGCCAAGACACCTTAGCCAAGACACCTTAGCCGAGACACATTAGCCAAGACACCTTAGCCAAGACACTTTAGCCAAGACACATTAGCCAAGACACCTTAGCCAAGACACTTTAGCCAAGACACATTAGCCAAGACACCTTAGCCAAGACACCTTAGCCGAGACACATTAGCCAAGACACCTTAGCCAAGACACATTAGCCAAGACACCTTAGCCAAGACACCTTAGCCAAGACACCTTAGCCAAGACACCTTAGCCAAGACACCTTAGCCAAGACACCTTAGCCAAGACACCTTAGCCAAGACACCTTAGCCAAAACACCGTAGCCAAGACACCTTAGCCAAGAAACTTTAGCCGAGACACCTTAGCCAAGACACCTTAGCCAAGACACTTTAGCCAAGACACATTAGCCAAGACACCTTAGCCAAGACACATTAGCCGAGACACATTAGCCAAGACACATTAGCCAAGACACCTTAGCCAAGACACCTTAGCCGAGACACATTAGCCAAGACACCTTAGCCAAGACACTTTAGCCAAGACACATTAGCCAAGACACCTTAGCCAAGACACTTTAGCCAAGACACATTAGCCAAGACACCTTAGCCAAGACACCTTAGCCGAGACACATTAGCCAAGACACCTTAGCCAAGACACATTAGCCAAGACACCTTAGCCAAGACACCTTAGCCAAGACACCTTAGCCAAGACACCTTAGCCAAGACACCTTAGCCAAGACACCTTAGCCAAGACACATTAGCCAAGACACCTTAGCCGAGACACATAAGCCAAGACACTTAAGCCAAGACACCTTAGCCAAGACACATTAGCCAAGACACCTTAGCCAAGACACCTTAGCCAAGACACCTTAGCCAAGACACCTTAGCCAAGACACCTTAGCCAAGACACCTTAGCCAAGACACCTTAGCCAAGACACCTTAGCCAAAACACCGTAGCCAAGACACCTTAGCCAAGAAACTTTAGCCGAGACACCTTAGCCAAGACACCTTAGCCAAGACACTTTAGCCAAGACACATTAGCCAAGACACCTTAGCCAAGACACCTTAGCCAAGACACCTTATCCAAGACACCTTAGCCAAGACACATTAGCCAGGACACCTTAGCCAAGACACATTAGCCAAGACACATTAGCCAAGACACCTTAGCCAAGACACCTTAGCCAAGACACCTTAGCCAAGACACCTTAGCCAAGACACATTAGCCAAGACACATTAGCCAAGACACCTTAGCCAAGACACATTAGCCAAGACACATTAGCCAAGACACCTTAGCCAAGACACCTTAGCCAAGACACCTTAGCCAAGACACCTTAGCCAAGACACCTTAGCCAAGACACCTTAGCCAAGACACATTAGCCAAGACACCTTAGCCGAGACACATAAGCCAAGACACTTAAGCCAAGACACCTTAGCCAAGACACATTAGCCAAGACACCTTAGCCAAGACACCTTAGCCAAGACACCTTAGCCAAGACACCTTAGCCAAGACACCTTAGCCAAGACACCTTAGCCAAGACACATTAGCCAAGACACATTAACCAAGACACCTTAGCCAAGACACATTAGCCAAGACACCTTAGCCAAGACACCTTAGCCAAGACACCTTAGCCAAGACACATTAGCCAAGACACCTTAGCCAAGACACATTAGCCAAGACACCTTAGCCAAGACACATTAGCCAAGACACCTTAGCCAAGACACCTTAGCCAAGACACCTTAGCCAAGACACCTTAGCCAAGACACATTAGCCAAGACACATTAGCCAAGACACCTTAGCCAAGACACCTTAGCCAAGACACCTTAGCCAAGACACCTTAGCCAAGACACCTTAGCCAAGACACCTTAGCCAAGACACATTAGCCAAGACACATTACCCAAGACACCTTAGCCAAGACACCTTAGCCAAGACACATTAGCCAAGACACATTAGCCAAGACACCTTAGCCAAGACACATTACCCAAGACACCTTAGCCAAGACACCTTAGCCAAGACACATTAGCCAAGACACATTAACCAAGACACCTTAGCCAAGACACATTAGCCAAGACACCTTAGCCAAGACACCTTAGCCAAGACACCTTAGCCAAGACACTTTAGCCAAGACACCTTAGCCAAGACACCTTAGCCAAGACACATTAGCCAAGACACCTTAGCCAAGACACATTAGCCAAGACACATTAGCCAAGACATCTTATCCAAGACACTTTAGCCAAGACACCTTAGAAAAGACACCTTAGCCAAGACACCTTAGCCAAGACACCTTAGCCAAGACACATTAGCCAAGACACATTAGCCAAGACACCTTAGCCAAGACACCTTAGCCAAGACACATTAGCCAATACACATTAGCCAAGACACCTTAGCCAAGACACATTAGCCAAGACACATTAACCAAGACACCTTAGCCAAGACACATTAGCCAAGACACCTTAGAAAAGACACCTTAGCCAAGACACCTTAGCCAAGACACCTTAGCCAAGACACCTTAGCCAAGACACATTAGCCAAGACACCTTAGCCAAGACACATTAGCCAAGACACATTAGCCAAGACACCTTAGCCAAGACACCTTATCCAAGACACCTTAGCCAAGACACCTTAGCCAAGACATATTAGCCAAGACACATTAGCCAAGACACCTTAGCCAAGACACCTTAGCCGAGACACATAAGCCAAGACACTTAAGCCAAGACACCTTAGCCAAGACACATTAGCCAAGACACCTTAGCCAAGACACCTTAGCCAAGACACCTTAGCCAAGACACCTTAGCCAAGACACCTTAGCCAAGACACCTTAGCCAAGACACATTAGCCAAGACACATTAACCAAGACACCTTAGCCAAGACACTTTAGCCAAGACACCTTAGCCGAGACACATTAGCCAAGACACCTTAGCCAAGACACATTAGCCAAGACACCTTAGCCAAGACACCTTAGCCAAGACACCTTAGCCAAGACACCTTAGCCAAGACACCTTAGCCAAGACACCTTAGCCAAGACACATTAGCCAAGACACCTTAGCCGAGACACATAAGCCAAGACACTTAAGCCAAGACACCTTAGCCAAGACACATTAGCCAAGACACCTTAGCCAAGACACCTTAGCCAAGACACCTTAGCCAAGACACCTTAGCCAAGACACCTTAGCCAAGACACCTTAGCCAAGACACATTAGCCAAGACACATTAACCAAGACACCTTAGCCAAGACACATTAGCCAAGACACCTTAGCCAAGACACCTTAGCCAAGACACCTTAGCCAAGACACATTAGCCAAGACACCTTAGCCAAGACACATTAGCCAAGACACCTTAGCCAAGACACATTAGCCAAGACACCTTAGCCAAGACACCTTAGCCAAGACACCTTAGCCAAGACACCTTAGCCAAGACACCTTAGCCAAGACACCTTAGCCAAGACACCTTAGCCAAGACACATTAGCCAAGACACCTTAGCCGAGACACATAAGCCAAGACACTTAAGCCAAGACACCTTAGCCAAGACACATTAGCCAAGACACCTTAGCCAAGACACCTTAGCCAAGACACCTTAGCCAAGACACCTTAGCCAAGACACCTTAGCCAAGACACCTTAGCCAAGACACATTAGCCAAGACACATTAACCAAGACACCTTAGCCAAGACACATTAGCCAAGACACCTTAGCCAAGACACCTTAGCCAAGACACCTTAGCCAAGACACATTAGCCAAGACACCTTAGCCAAGACACATTAGCCAAGACACCTTAGCCAAGACACATTAGCCAAGACACCTTAGCCAAGACACCTTAGCCAAGACACCTTAGCCAAGACACATTAGCCAAGACACATTAGCCAAGACACCTTAGCCAAGACACCTTAGCCAAGACACCTTAGCCAAGACACCTTAGCCAAGACACCTTAGCCAAGACACCTTAGCCAAGACATATTAGCCAAGACACATTACCCAAGACACCTTAGCCAAGACACCTTAGCCAAGACACATTAGCCAAGACACATTAGCCAAGACACCTTAGCCAAGACACATTACCCAAGACACCTTAGCCAAGACACCTTAGCCAAGACACATTAGCCAAGACACATTAACCAAGACACCTTAGCCAAGACACATTAGCCAAGACACCTTAGCCAAGACACCTTAGCCAAGACACCTTAGCCAAGACATTTTAGCCAAGACACCTTAGCCAAGACACCTTAGCCAAGACACATTAGCCAAGACACCTTAGCCAAGACACATTAGCCAAGACACATTAGCCAAGACATCTTATCCAAGACACTTTAGCCAAGACACCTTAGAAAAGACACCTTAGCCAAGACACCTTAGCCAAGACACCTTAGCCAAGACACATTAGCCAAGACACATTAGCCAAGACACCTTAGCCAAGACACCTTAGCCAAGACACATTAGCCAATACACATTAGCCAAGACACCTTAGCCAAGACACATTAGCCAAGACACATTAACCAAGACACCTTAGCCAAGACACATTAGCCAAGACACCTTAGAAAAGACACCTTAGCCAAGACACCTTAGCCAAGACACCTTAGCCAAGACACCTTAGCCAAGACACATTAGCCAATACACCTTAGCCAAGACACATTAGCCAAGACACATTAGCCAAGACACCTTAGCCAAGACACCTTAGCCAAGACACCTTAGCCAAGACATATTAGCCAAGACACATTAGCCAAGACACCTAAGCCAAGACACCTTAGCCAAGACACCTTAGCCAAGACACCTTAGCCAAGACACATTAGCCAAGACACCTTAGCCAAGACACCTTAGCCAAGACACATTAGCCAAGACACATTAGCCAAGACACCTTAGCCAAGACACCTTAGCCAAGACACGTTAGCCAAGACACCTTAGCCAAGACACCTTAGCCAAGACACATTAGCCAAGACACCTTAGCCAAGACACCTTAGCCAAGACACATTAGCCAAGACACCTTAGCCAAGACACCTTAGCAAAGACACATTAGCCAAGACACCTTAGCCAAGACACCTTAGCCAAGACACCTTAGCCAAGACACATTAGCCAAGACACCTTAGCCAAGACACCTTAGCCAAGACACCTTAGCCAAGACACCTTAGCCAAGACACATTAGCCAAGACACCTTATCCAAGACACCTTAGCCAAGACACATTAGCCAAGACACCTTAGCCAAGACACCTTAGCCAAGACACCTTAGCCAAGACACCTTAGCCAAGACACATTAGCCAAGACACCTTAGCCAAGACACCTTAGCCAAGACACATTAGCCAAGACACCTTAGCCAAGACACCTTAGCCGAGACACATTAGCCAAGACACCTTAGCCAAGACACCTTAGCCAAGACACCTTAGCCAAGACACCTTAGCCAAGACACATTAGCCAAGAAACATTAGCCAAGACACATTAGCCGAGACACATTAGCCAAGACACCTTAGCCAAGACACCTTAGCCAAGACACATTAGCCAAGACACCTTAGCCAAGACACATTAGCCAAGACACATTAGCCGAAACACATTAGCCGAGACACATTAGCCAAGACACATTAGCCAAGACACATTAGCCAAGACACCTTAGCCAAGACACCTTAGCCAAGACACATTAGCCGAGACACATTAGCCAAGACACCTTAGCCAAGAAACCTTAGCCAAGACACATTAGCCGAGACACATTAGCCAAGACACCTTAGCCAAGACACCTTAGCCAAGACACATTAGCCAAGACACCTTAGCCAAGACACTTTAGCCGAGGCACATTAGCCAAGACACTTTAGCCAAGACACCTTAGCCGAGACACATTAGCCAAGACACCTTAGCCAAGACACATTAGCAAAGACACATTAGCCAAGACACCTTAGCCAAGACACATTAGCCAAGACACCTTAGCCAAGACACCTTAGCCAAGACACCTTAGCCAAGACACCTTAGCCAAGACACATTAGCCAAGACACCTTAGCCAAGACACCTTAGCCAAGACACTTTAGCCGAGACACATTAGCCAAGACACTTTAGCCAAGACACCTTAGCCGAGACATATTAGCCAAGACACCTTAGCCAAGACACCTTAGCCAAGACACCTTAGCCGAGACACATTAGCCAAGACACCTTAGCCAAGACACCTTAGCCGAGACACCTTAGCCAAGACACCTTAGCCAAGACACATTAGCCAAGACACCTTAGCCAAGACACTTTAGCCGAGACACATTAGCCAAGACACTTTAGCCAAGACACCTTAGCCGAGACACATTAGCCAAGACACCTTAGCCAAGACACCTTAGCAAAGACACATTAGCCAAGACACCTTAGCCAAGACACATTAGCCAAGACACCTTAGCCAAGAAACTTTAGCCGAGACACCTTAGCCAAGACACCTTAGCCAAGACACTTTAGCCAAGACACATTAGCCAAGACACCTTAGCCAAGACACATTAGCCGAGACACATTAGCCAAGACACATTAGCCAAGACACCTTAGCCAAGACACCTTAGCCGAGACACATTAGCCAAGACACCTTAGCCAAGACACTTTAGCCAAGACACATTAGCCAAGACACCTTAGCCAAGACACCTTAGCCAAGACACATTAGCTAAGACACCTTAGCCAAGACACATTAGCCAAGACACCTAAGCCAAGACACATTAGCCAAGACACATTAGCCAAGACACTTTAGCCAAGACACCTTAGCCGAGACACCTTAGCCAAGACACCTTAGCCAAGACACATTAGCCAAGACACCTTAGCCAAAACACATTAGCCAAGACACCTTAGCTAAGACACCTTAGCCAAGACACATTAGCCGAGACACCTTAGCCAAGACACCTTAGCCAAGACACCTTAGCCAAGACACATTAGCCAAGACACCTTAGCCAAGACACTTTAGCCGAGACACATTAGCCAAGACACCTTAGCCAAGACACATTAGCCAAGACACCTTAGCCAAGACACCTTAGCCGAGACACCTTAGCCAAGACACCTTAGCCAAGACACCTTAGCCAAGACACATTAGCCAAGACACATTAGCCAAGACACATTAGCCAAGACACCTTAGCCAAGACACTTTAGCCGAGACACATTAGCCAAGACACCTTAGCCAAGACACTTTAGCCAAGACACATTAGCCAAGACACCTTAGCCAAGACACCTTAGCCGAGACACATTAGCCAAGACACCTTAGCCGAGACACATTAGCCAAGACACCTAAGCCAAGACACATTAGCCAAGACACATTAGCCAAGACACCTTAGCCAAGACACCTTAGCCGAGACACCTTAGCCAAGACACCTTAGCCAAGACACATTAGCCAAGACACCTTAGCCAAAACACATTAGCCAAGACACCTTAGCTAAGACACCTTAGCCAAGACACATTAGCCGAGACACCTTAGCCAAGACACCTTAGCCAAGACACCTTAGCCAAGACACATTAGCCAAGACACCTTAGCCAAGACACTTTAGCCGAGACACATTAGCCAAGACACTTTAGCCAAGACACCTTAGCCGAGACACATTAGCCAAGACACCTTAGCCAAGACACCTTAGCAAAGACACATTAGCCAAGACACCTTAGCCAAGACACCTTAGCCAAGACACCTTAGCCAAGACACATTAGCCAAGACACCTTAGCCAAGACACCTTAGCAAAGACACATTAGCCAAGACACCTTAGCCAAGACACATTAGCCAAGACACCTTAGCCAAGACACCTTAGCCAAGACACCTTAGCCAAGACACATTAGCCAAGACACCTTAGCCAAGACACCTTAGCCAAGACACCTTAGCCAAGACACCTTAGCCAAGACACATTAGCCAAGACACCTTAGCCAAGAAACTTTAGCCGAGACACCTTAGCCAATACACCTTAGCCAAGACACTTTAGCCAAGACACATTAGCCAAGACACCTTAGCCAAGACACATTAGCCGAGACACATTAGCCAAGACACATTAGCAAAGACACCTTAGCCAAGACACCTTAGCCGAGACACATTAGCCAAGACACCTTAGCCAAGACACTTTAGCCAAGACACATTAGCCAAGACACCTTAGCCAAGACACCTTAGCCAAGACACATTAGCTAAGACACCTTAGCCAAGACACATTAGCCAAGACACCTAAGCCAAGACACATTAGCCAAGACACATTAGCCAAGACACTTTAGCCAAGACACCTTAGCCGAGACACCTTAGCCAAGACACCTTAGCCAAGACACATTAGCCAAGACACCTTAGCCAAAACACATTAGCCAAGACACCTTAGCTAAGACACCTTAGCCAAGACACATTAGCCGAGACACCTTAGCCAAGACACCTTAGCCAAGACACCTTAGCCAAGACACATTAGCCAAGACACCTTAGCCAAGACACTTTAGCCGAGACACATTAGCCAAGACACCTTAGCCAAGACACATTAGCCAAGACACCTTAGCCAAGACACCTTAGCCGAGACACCTTAGCCAAGACACCTTAGCCAAGACACCTTAGCCAAGACACATTAGCCAAGACACATTAGCCAAGACACATTAGCCAAGACACCTTAGCCAAGACACTTTAGCCGAGACACATTAGCCAAGACACTTTAGCCAAGACACATTAGCCAAGACACCTTAGCCAAGACACCTTAGCCGAGACACATTAGCCAAGACACCTTAGCCGAGACACATTAGCCAAGACACCTAAGCCAAGACACATTAGCCAAGACACATTAGCCAAGACACTTTAGCCAAGACACCTTAGCCGAGACACCTTAGCCAAGACACCTTAGCCAAGACACATTAGCCAAGACACCTTAGCCAAAACACATTAGCCAAGACACCTTAGCTAAGACACCTTAGCCAAGACACATTAGCCGAGACACCTTAGCCAAGACACCTTAGCCAAGACACCTTAGCCAAGACACATTAGCCAAGACACCTTAGCCAAGACACTTTAGCCGAGACACATTAGCCAAGACACTTTAGCCAAGACACCTTAGCCGAGACACATTAGCCAAGACACCTTAGCCAAGACACCTTAGCAAAGACACATTAGCCAAGACACCTTAGCCAAGACACCTTAGCCAAGACACCTTAGCCAAGACACATTAGCCAAGACACCTTAGCCAAGACACCTTAGCAAAGACACATTAGCCAAGACACCTTAGCCAAGACACATTAGCCAAGACACCTTAGCCAAGACACCTTAGCCAAGACACCTTAGCCAAGACACATTAGCCAAGACACCTTAGCCAAGACACCTTAGCCAAGACACCTTAGCCAAGACACCTTAGCCAAGACACCTTAGCCAAGACACATTAGCCAAGACACCTTAGCCAAAACACATTAGCCAAGACACCTTAGCCAAGACACCTTAGCCAAGACACATTAGCCAAGACACCTTAGCCAAGACACATTAGCCAAGACACATTAGCCGAAACACATTAGCCGAGACACATTAGCCAAGACACATTAGCCAAGACACATTAGCCAAGACACCTTAGCCAAGACACCTTAGCCAAGACACATTAGCCGAGACACATTAGCCAAGACACCTTAGCCAAGAAACCTTAGCCAAGACACATTAGCCGAGACACATTAGCCAAGACACCTTAGCCAAGACACCTTAGCCAAGACACATTAGCCAAGACACCTTAGCCAAGACACTTTAGCCGAGGCACATTAGCCAAGACACTTTAGCCAAGACACCTTAGCCGAGACACATTAGCCAAGACACCTTAGCCAAGACACATTAGCAAAGACACATTAGCCAAGACACCTTAGCCAAGACACATTAGCCAAGACACCTTAGCCAAGACACCTTAGCCAAGACACCTTAGCCAAGACACCTTAGCCAAGACACATTAGCCAAGACACCTTAGCCAAGACACCTTAGCCAAGACACTTTAGCCGAGACACATTAGCCAAGACACTTTAGCCAAGACACCTTAGCCGAGACATATTAGCCAAGACACCTTAGCCAAGACACCTTAGCCAAGACACCTTAGCCGAGACACATTAGCCAAGACACCTTAGCCAAGACACCTTAGCCGAGACACATTAGCCAAGACACCTTAGCCAAGACACATTAGCCAAGACACCTTAGCCAAGACACTTTAGCCGAGACACATTAGCCAAGACACCTTAGCCAAGACACCTTAGCAAAGACACATTAGCCAAGACACCTTAGCCAAGACACATTAGCCAAGACACCTTAGCCAAGAAACTTTAGCCGAGACACCTTAGCCAAGACACCTTAGCCAAGACACTTTAGCCAAGACACATTAGCCAAGACACCTTAGCCAAGACACATTAGCCGAGACACATTAGCCAAGACACATTAGCCAAGACACCTTAGCCAAGACACCTTAGCCGAGACACATTAGCCAAGACACCTTAGCCAAGACACTTTAGCCAAGACACATTAGCCAAGACACCTTAGCCAAGACACCTTAGCCAAGACACATTAGCTAAGACACCTTAGCCAAGACACATTAGCCAAGACACCTAAGCCAAGACACATTAGCCAAGACACATTAGCCAAGACACTTTAGCCAAGACACCTTAGCCGAGACACCTTAGCCAAGACACCTTAGCCAAGACACATTAGCCAAGACACCTTAGCCAAAACACATTAGCCAAGACACCTTAGCTAAGACACCTTAGCCAAGACACATTAGCCGAGACACCTTAGCCAAGACACCTTAGCCAAGACACCTTAGCCAAGACACATTAGCCAAGACACCTTAGCCAAGACACTTTAGCCGAGACACATTAGCCAAGACACCTTAGCCAAGACACATTAGCCAAGACACCTTAGCCAAGACACCTTAGCCGAGACACCTTAGCCAAGACATCTTAGCCAAGACACCTTAGCCAAGACACATTAGCCAAGACACATTAGCCAAGACACATTAGCCAAGACACCTTAGCCAAGACACTTTAGCCGAGACACATTAGCCAAGACACCTTAGCCAAGACACTTTAGCCAAGACACATTAGCCAAGACACCTTAGCCAAGACACCTTAGCCGAGACACATTAGCCAAGACACCTTAGCCGAGACACATTAGCCAAGACACCTAAGCCAAGACACATTAGCCAAGACACATTAGCCAAGACACTTTAGCCAAGACACCTTAGCCGAGACACCTTAGCCAAGACACCTTAGCCAAGACACATTAGCCAAGACACCTTAGCCAAAACACATTAGCCAAGACACCTTAGCTAAGACACATTAGCCAAGACACATTAGCCGAGACACCTTAGCCAAGACACCTTAGCCAAGACACCTTAGCCAAGACACATTAGCCAAGACACCTTAGCCAAGACACTTTAGCCGAGACACATTAGCCAAGACACTTTAGCCAAGACACCTTAGCCGAGACACATTAGCCAAGACACCTTAGCCAAGACACCTTAGCAAAGACACATTAGCCAAGACACCTTAGCCAAGACACCTTAGCCAAGACACCTTAGCCAAGACACATTAGCCAAGACACCTTAGCCAAGACACCTTAGCAAAGACACATTAGCCAAGACACCTTAGCCAAGACACATTAGCCAAGACACCTTAGCCAAGACACCTTAGCCAAGACACCTTAGCCAAGACACATTAGCCAAGACACCTTAGCCAAGACACCTTACCCAAGACACCTTAGCCAAGACACCTTAGCCAAGACACCTTAGCCAAGACACATTAGCCAAGACACCTTAGCCAAAACACATTAGCCAAGACACCTTAGCTAAGACACCTTAGCCAAGACACATTAACCGAGACACCTTAGCCAAGACACCTTAGCCAAGACACCTTAGCCAAGACACATTAGCCAAGACACCTTAGCCAAGACACTTTAGCCGAGACACATTAGCCAAGACACTTTAGCCAAGACACCTTAGCCGAGACACATTAGCCAAGACACCTTAGCCAAGACACCTTAGCAAAGACACATTAGCCAAGACACCTTAGCCAAGACACATTAGCCAAGACACCTTAGCCAAGACACCTTAGCCAAGACACCTTAGCTAAGACACCTTAGCCAAGACACATTAGCCGAGACACCTTAGCCAAGACACCTTAGCCAAGACACCTTAGCCGAGACACATTAGCCAAGACACCTTAGCTAAGACACTTTAGCCAAGACACATTAGCCAAGACACCTTAGCCAAGACACCTTAGCCGAGACACATTAGCTTAGACACCTTAGCCAAGACACATTAGCCAAGACACCTTAGCCAAGACACCTTAGCCAAGACACCTTAGCCAAGACACCTTAGCCAAGACACCTTAGCCAAGACACCTTAGCCAAGACACATTGGCCAAGACACATTAGCCAAGACACTTTAGCCAAGACACATTAGCCAAGACACCTTAGCCGAGACACCTTAGCCGAGACACATTAGCCAAGACACCTAAGCCAAGACACTTTAGCCAAGACACATTAGCCAAGACACCTTAGCCAAGACACCTTAGCCAAGACACATTAGCCAAGACACCTTAGCCAAGACACCTTAGCCGAGACACATTAGCCAAGACACCTTAGCCAAGACACATTAGCCAAGACACCTTAGCCAAGACACCTTAGCCAAGACACCTAAGCCAAGACACATTAGCCGAGACACATTAGCCAAGACACTTTAGCCAAGACACATTAACCAAGACACCTTAGCCAAGACACATTAGCCAAGACACCTTAGCCAAGACACCTTAGCCGAGACACATTAGCCAAGACACCTTAGCCAAGACACCTTAGCCAAGACACCTTAGCCAAGACACCTTAGCCAAGACACCTTAGCCAAGACACCTTAGCCAAAACACCGTAGCCAAGACACCTTAGCCAAGAAACTTTAGCCGAGACACCTTAGCCAAGACACCTTAGCCAAGACACTTTAGCCAAGACACATTAGCCAAGACACCTTAGCCAAGACACATTAGCCGAGACACATTAGCCAAGACACATTAGCCAAGACACCTTAGCCAAGACACCTTAGCCGAGACACATTAGCCAAGACACCTTAGCCAAGACACTTTAGCCAAGACACATTAGCCAAGACACCTTAGCCAAGACACTTTAGCCAAGACACATTAGCCAAGACACCTTAGCCAAGACACCTTAGCCGAGACACATTAGCCAAGACACCTTAGCCAAGACACATTAGCCAAGACACCTTAGCCAAGACACCTTAGCCAAGACACCTTAGCCAAGACACCTTAGCCAAGACACCTTAGCCAAGACACCTTAGCCAAGACACCTTAGCCAAAACACCGTAGCCAAGACACCTTAGCCAAGAAACTTTAGCCGAGACACCTTAGCCAAGACACCTTAGCCAAGACACTTTAGCCAAGACACATTAGCCAAGACACCTTAGCCAAGACACATTAGCCGAGACACATTAGCCAAGACACATTAGCCAAGACACCTTAGCCAAGACACCTTAGCCGAGACACATTAGCCAAGACACCTTAGCCAAGACACTTTAGCCAAGACACATTAGCCAAGACACCTTAGCCAAGACACTTTAGCCAAGACACATTAGCCAAGACACCTTAGCCAAGACACCTTAGCCGAGACACATTAGCCAAGACACCTTAGCCAAGACACATTAGCCAAGACACCTTAGCCAAGACACCTTAGCCAAGACACCTTAGCCAAGACACCTTAGCCAAGACACCTTAGCCAAGACACCTTAGCCAAGACACATTAGCCAAGACACCTTAGCCGAGACACATAAGCCAAGACACTTAAGCCAAGACACCTTAGCCAAGACACATTAGCCAAGACACCTTAGCCAAGACACCTTAGCCAAGACACCTTAGCCAAGACACCTTAGCCAAGACACCTTAGCCAAGACACCTTAGCCAAGACACATTAGCCAAGACACATTAACCAAGACACCTTAGCCAAGACACATTAGCCAAGACACCTTAGCCAAGACACCTTAGCCAAGACACCTTAGCCAAGACACATTAGCCAAGACACCTTAGCCAAGACACATTAGCCAAGACACCTTAGCCAAGACACATTAGCCAAGACACCTTAGCCAAGACACCTTAGCCAAGACACCTTAGCCAAGACACCTTAGCCAAGACACATTAGCCAAGACACATTAGCCAAGACACATTAGCCAAGACACCTTAGCCAAGACACTTTAGTCAAGACACATTAGCCAAGACACCTTAGCCAAGACACCTTAGCCGAGACACATTAGCCAAGACACCTTAGCCAAGACACATTAGCCAAGACACCTTAGCCAAGACACCTTAGCCAAGACACCTTAGCCAAGACACCTTAGCCAAGACACCTTAGCCAAGACACCTTAGCCAAGACACCTTAGCCAAGACACCTTAGCCAAAACACCGTAGCCAAGACACCTTAGCCAAGAAACTTTAGCCAAGACACCTTAGCCAAGACACCTTAGCCAAGACACTTTAGCCAAGACACATTAGCCAAGACACCTTAGCCAAGACACATTAGCCGAGACACATTAGCCAAGACACATTAGCCAAGACACCTTAGCCAAGACACCTTAGCCGAGACACATTAGCCAAGACACCTTAGCCAAGACACTTTAGCCAAGACACATTAGCCAAGACACCTTAGCCAAGACACTTTAGCCAAGACACATTAGCCAAGACACCTTAGCCAAGACACCTTAGCCGAGACACATTAGCCAAGACACCTTAGCCAAGACACATTAGCCAAGACACCTTAGCCAAGACACCTTAGCCAAGACACCTTAGCCAAGACACCTTAGCCAAGACACCTTAGCCAAGACACCTTAGCCAAGACACATTAGCCAAGACACCTTAGCCGAGACACATAAGCCAAGACACTTAAGCCAAGACACCTTAGCCGAGACACATTAGCCAAGACACCTTAGCCAAGACACCTTAGCCAAGACACCTTAGCCAAGACACCGTAGCCAAGACACCTTAGCCAAGACACTTTAGCCGAGACACATTAGCCAAGACACCTTAGCCAAGACACTTTAGCCAAGACACATTAGCCAAGACACCTTAGCCAGGACACCTTAGCCGAGACACACTAGCCAAGACACCTAAGCCAAGACACTTTAGCCAAGACACATTAGCCAAGACACCTTAGCCGAGACACATTAGCCAAGACACTTTAGCCAAGACACCTTAGCCAAGACACCTTAGCCAAGACACATTAGCCAAGACACCTTAGCCAAGACATTTTAGCCGAGACACATTAGCCAAGACACCTTAGCCAAGACACATTAGCCAAGACACCTTAGCCAAGTTACCTTAGCCAGGACACCTTAGCCAAGACACATTAGCCAAGACACCTTAGCCAAGACACCTTAGCCAAGACACATTAGCCGAGACACATAAGCCAAGACACATTAGCCAAGACACCTTAGCCAAGACACCTTAGCCAAGACACCTTAGCCGAGACACATTAGCCAAGACACCTTAGCCAAGACACTTTAGCCAAGACACATTAGCCAAGACACCTTAGCCAAGACACCTTAGCCGAGACACATTAGCCAAGACACCTTAGCCAAGACACCTTAGCCAAGACACCTTAGCCAAGACACCTTAGCCAAGACACCTTAGCCAAGACACATTAGCCAAGACACATTAGCCAAGACACATTAGCCGAGACACATTAGCCAAGACACCTTAGCCAAGACACCTTAGCCGAGACACATTAGCCAAGACACCTTAGCCAAGACACATTAGCCAAGACACCTTAGCCAAGACACCTTAGCCAAGACACCTTAGCCAAGACACATTAGCCAAGACACCTTAGCCGAGACACATTAGCCAAGACACATTAGCCAAGACACCTTAGCCAAGACACCTTAGCCGAGACACATTAGCCAAGACACCTTAGCCAAGACACTTTAGCCAAGACACATTAGCCAAGACACCTTAGCCAAGACACCTTAGCCGAGACACATTAGCCAAGACACCTAAGCCAAGACACCTAAGCCAAGACACCTTAGCCAAGACACATTAGCCAAGACACCTTAGCCAAGACACATTAGCCGAGACACATTAGCCAAGACACATTAGCCAAGACACCTTAGCCAAGACACCTTAGCCGGGACACATTAGCCAAGACACCTTAGCCAAGACACTTTAGCCAAGACACATTAGCCAAGACACCTTAGCCAAGACACTTTAGCCAAGACACATTAGCCAAGACACCTTAACCAAGACACCTTAGCCGAGACACATTAGCCAAGACACCTTAGCCAAGACACATTAGCCAAGACACCTTAGCCAAGACACCTTAGCCAAGACACCTTAGCCAAGACACCTTAGCCAAGACACCTTAGCCAAGACACATTAGCCAAGACACCTTAGCCGAGACACATTAGCCAAGACACTTTAGCCAAGACACCTTAGCCGAGACACATTAGCCAAGACACCTTAGCCAAGACACCTTAGGCAAGACACCTTAGCCAAGACACCTTAGCCGAGACACCTTAGCCAAGACACTTTAGCCGAGACACATTAGCCAAGACACCTTAGCCAAGACACTTTAGCCAAGACACATTAGCCAAGACACCTTAGCCAGGACACCTTAGCCGAGACACATTAGCCAAGACACCTAAGCCAAGACACTTTAGCCAAGACACATTAGCCAAGACACCTTAGCCAAGACACCTTAGCCAAGACACATTAGCCAAGACACCTTAGCCAAGACACCTTAGCCGAGACACATTAGCCAAGACACCTTAGCCAAGACACATTAGCCAAGACACCTTAGCCAAGACACCTTAGCCAAGACACCTTAGCCAAGACACATTAGCCAAGACACCTTAGCCGAGACACATTAGCCAAGACACTTTAGCCAAGACACATTAGCCAAGACACCTTAGCCAAGACACATTAGCCAAGACACCTTAGCCAAGACACCTTAGCCGAGACACATTAGCCAAGACACCTTAGCCAAGACACATTAGCCAAGACACCTTAGCTAAGACACTTTAGCCAAGACACATTAGCCAAGACACCTTAGCCAAGACACCTTAGCCAAGACACCTTAGCCAAGACACCTTAGCCAAGACACCTTAGCCAAGACACATTAGCCAAGACACCTTAGCCAAAACACATTAGCCAAGACACCTTAGCTAAGACACCTTAGCCAAGACACATTAGCCGAGACACCTTAGCCAAGACACCTTAGCCAAGACACCTTAGCCGAGACACATTAGCCAAGACACCTTAGCCAAGACACTTTAGCCAAGATACATTACCCAAGACACCTTAGCCAAGACACCTTAGCCGAGACACATTAGCCAAGACACCTTAGCCAAGACACATAAGCCAAGACACCTTAGCCAAGACACCTTAGCCAAGACACCTTAGCCAAGACACCTTAGCCAAGACACATTAGCCAAGACACCTTAGCCGAGACACATTAGCCAAGACACATTAGCCAAGACACCTTAGCCGAGACACATTAGCCAAGACACCTTAGCCAAGACACCTTAGCCAAGACACCTTAGCCAAGACACCTTAGCCAAGACACCTTAGCCAAGACACTTTAGCCGAGACACATTAGCCAAGACACCTTAGCCAAGACACTTTAGCCAAGACACATTAGCCAAGACACCTTAGCCAGGACACCTTAGCCGAGACACATTAGCCAAGACACCTAAGCCAAGACACTTTAGCCAAGACACATTAGCCAAGACACCTTAGCCAAGACACCTTAGCCAAGACACATTAGCCAAGACACTTTAGCCAAGACACATTAGCCAAGACACCTTAGCCAAGACACCTTAGCCAAGACACATTAGCCAAGACACATTAGCCAAGACACATTAGCCGAGACACATTAGCCAAGACACCTTAGCCAAGACACCTTAGCCAAGACACATTAGCCGAGACACATTAGCCAAGACACCTTAGCCAAGACACCTTAGCCAAGACACCTTAGCCAAGACACATTAGCCAAGACACCTTAGCCAAGACACCTTAGCCAAGACACCTTAGCCAAGACACATTAGCCAAGACACCTTAGCCAAGACACCTTAGCCGAGACACCTTAGCCAAGACACCTTAGCCAAGACACCTTAGCCAAGACACATTAGCCAAGACACATTAGCCAAGACACATTAGCCAAGACACATTAGCCAAGACACTTTAGCCAAGACACATTAGCCAAGACACCTTAGCCAAGACACCTTAGCCAAGACACATTAGCCAAGACACCTTAGCCAAGACACATTAGCCAAGACACCTTAGCCAAGACACCTTAGCCAAGACACCTTAGCCAAGACACCTTAGCCAAGACACCTTAGCCAAGACACCTTAGCCAAGACACCTTAGCCAAGACACATTAGCCAAGACACCTTAGCCAAGACACTTTAGCCAAGACACATTAGCCAAGACACCTTAGCCAGGACACCTTAGCCGAGACACATTAGCCAAGACACCTAAGCCGAGACACTTTAGCCAAGACACATTAGCCAAGACACCTTAGCCAAGGCACCTTAGCCAAGACACATTAGCCAAGACACCTTAGCCAAGACACCTTAGCCGAGACACATTAGCCAAGACACCTTAGCCAAGACACATTAGCCAAGACACCTTAGCCAAGACACATTAGCCAAGACACCTTAGCCAAGACACATTAGCCAAGACACCTTAGCCAAGACACCTTAGCCAAGACACCTTAGCCAAGACACCTTAGCCAAGACACATTAGCCAAGACACATTAGCCAAGACACATTAGCCAAGACACCTTAGCCAAGACACTTTAGTCAAGACACATTAGCCAAGACACCTTAGCCAAGACACCTTAGCCGAGACACATTAGCCAAGACACCTTAGCCAAGACACATTAGCCAAGACACCTTAGCCAAGACACCTTAGCCAAGACACCTTAGCCAAGACACCTTAGCCAAGACACCTTAGCCAAGACACCTTAGCCAAGACACCTTAGCCAAGACACCTTAGCCAAAACACCGTAGCCAAGACACCTTAGCCAAGAAACTTTAGCCGAGACACCTTAGCCAAGACACCTTAGCCAAGACACTTTAGCCAAGACACATTAGCCAAGACACCTTAGCCAAGACACATTAGCCGAGACACATTAGCCAAGACACATTAGCCAAGACACCTTAGCCAAGACACCTTAGCCGAGACACATTAGCCAAGACACCTTAGCCAAGACACTTTAGCCAAGACACATTAGCCAAGACACCTTAGCCAAGACACTTTAGCCAAGACACATTAGCCAAGACACCTTAGCCAAGACACCTTAGCCGAGACACATTAGCCAAGACACCTTAGCCAAGACACATTAGCCAAGACACCTTAGCCAAGACACCTTAGCCAAGACACCTTAGCCAAGACACCTTAGCCAAGACACCTTAGCCAAGACACCTTAGCCAAGACACATTAGCCAAGACACCTTAGCCAAGACACTTTAGCCAAGACACATTAGCCAAGACACCTTAGCCAAGACACCTTAGCCGAGACACATTAGCCAAGACACCTTAGCCAAGACACATTAGCCAAGACACCTTAGCCAAGACACCTTAGCCAAGACACCTTAGCCAAGACACCTTAGCCAAGACACCTTAGCCAAGACACCTTAGCCAAGACACATTAGCCAAGACACCTTAGCCGAGACACATAAGCCAAGACACTTAAGCCAAGACACCTTAGCCAAGACACATTAGCCAAGACACCTTAGCCAAGACACCTTAGCCAAGACACCTTAGCCAAGACACCTTAGCCAAGACACCTTAGCCAAGACACCTTAGCCAAGACACATTAGCCAAGACACATTAACCAAGACACCTTAGCCAAGACACATTAGCCAAGACACCTTAGCCAAGACACCTTAGCCAAGACACCTTAGCCAAGACACATTAGCCAAGACACCTTAGCCAAGACACATTAGCCAAGACACCTTAGCCAAGACACATTAGCCAAGACACCTTAGCCAAGACACCTTAGCCAAGACACCTTAGCCAAGACACCTTAGCCAAGACACATTAGCCAAGACACATTAGCCAAGACACATTAGCCAAGACACCTTAGCCAAGACACTTTAGTCAAGACACATTAGCCAAGACACCTTAGCCAAGACACCTTAGCCGAGACACATTAGCCAAGACACCTTAGCCAAGACACATTAGCCAAGACACCTTAGCCAAGACACCTTAGCCAAGACACCTTAGCCAAGACACCTTAGCCAAGACACCTTAGCCAAGACACCTTAGCCAAGACACCTTAGCCAAGACACCTTAGCCAAAACACCGTAGCCAAGACACCTTAGCCAAGAAACTTTAGCCGAGACACCTTAGCCAAGACACCTTAGCCAAGACACTTTAGCCAAGACACATTAGCCAAGACACCTTAGCCAAGACACATTAGCCGAGACACATTAGCCAAGACACATTAGCCAAGACACCTTAGCCAAGACACCTTAGCCGAGACACATTAGCCAAGACACCTTAGCCAAGACACTTTAGCCAAGACACATTAGCCAAGACACCTTAGCCAAGACACTTTAGCCAAGACACATTAGCCAAGACACCTTAGCCAAGACACCTTAGCCGAGACACATTAGCCAAGACACCTTAGCCAAGACACATTAGCCAAGACACCTTAGCCAAGACACCTTAGCCAAGACACCTTAGCCAAGACACCTTAGCCAAGACACCTTAGCCAAGACACCTTAGCCAAGACACATTAGCCAAGACACCTTAGCCGAGACACATAAGCCAAGACACTTAAGCCAAGACACCTTAGCCGAGACACATTAGCCAAGACACCTTAGCCAAGACACCTTAGCCAAGACACCTTAGCCAAGACACCGTAGCCAAGACACCTTAGCCAAGACACTTTAGCCGAGACACATTAGCCAAGACACCTTAGCCAAGACACTTTAGCCAAGACACATTAGCCAAGACACCTTAGCCAGGACACCTTAGCCGAGACACACTAGCCAAGACACCTAAGCCAAGACACTTTAGCCAAGACACATTAGCCAAGACACCTTAGCCGAGACACATTAGCCAAGACACTTTAGCCAAGACACCTTAGCCAAGACACCTTAGCCAAGACACATTAGCCAAGACACCTTAGCCAAGACATTTTAGCCGAGACACATTAGCCAAGACACCTTAGCCAAGACACATTAGCCAAGACACCTTAGCCAAGTTACCTTAGCCAGGACACCTTAGCCAAGACACATTAGCCAAGACACCTTAGCCAAGACACCTTAGCCAAGACACATTAGCCGAGACACATAAGCCAAGACACATTAGCCAAGACACCTTAGCCAAGACACCTTAGCCAAGACACCTTAGCCGAGACACATTAGCCAAGACACCTTAGCCAAGACACTTTAGCCAAGACACATTAGCCAAGACACCTTAGCCAAGACACCTTAGCCGAGACACATTAGCCAAGACACCTTAGCCAAGACACCTTAGCCAAGACACCTTAGCCAAGACACCTTAGCCAAGACACCTTAGCCAAGACACATTAGCCAAGACACATTAGCCAAGACACATTAGCCAAGACACATTAGCCAAGACACCTTAGCCGAGACACATTAGCCAAGACACTTTAGCCAAGACACCTTAGCCAAGACACCTTAGCCAAGACACATTAGCCAAGACACCTTAGCCAAGACACCTTAGCCAAGACACCTTAGCCAAGACACATTAGCCAAGACACCTTAGCCAGGACACCTTAGCCGAGACACACTAGCCAAGACACCTAAGCCAAGACACTTTAGCCAAGACACATTAGCCAAGACACCTTAGCCGAGACACATTAGCCAAGACACTTTAGCCAAGACACCTTAGCCAAGACACCTTAGCCAAGACACATTAGCCAAGACACCTTAGCCAAGACACCTTAGCCAAGACACCTTAGCCGAGACACATTAGCCAAGACACCTTAGCCAAGACACTTTAGCCAAGACACATTAGCCAAGACACCTTAGCCAAGACACTTTAGCCAAGACACATTAGCCAAGACACCTTAGCCAAGACACCTTAGCCGAGACACATTAGCCAAGACACCTTAGCCAAGACACATTAGCCAAGACACCTTAGCCAAGACACCTTAGCCAAGACACCTTAGCCAAGACACCTTAGCCAAGACACCTTAGCCAAGACACCTTAGCCAAGACACATTAGCCAAGACACCTTAGCCGAGACACATAAGCCAAGACACTTAAGCCAAGACACCTTAGCCAAGACACATTAGCCAAGACACCTTAGCCAAGACACCTTAGCCAAGACACCTTAGCCAAGACACCTTAGCCAAGACACCTTAGCCAAGACACCTTAGCCAAGACACATTAGCCAAGACACATTAACCAAGACACCTTAGCCAAGACACATTAGCCAAGACACCTTAGCCAAGACACCTTAGCCAAGACACCTTAGCCAAGACACATTAGCCAAGACACCTTAGCCAAGACACATTAGCCAAGACACCTTAGCCAAGACACATTAGCCAAGACACCTTAGCCAAGACACCTTAGCCAAGACACCTTAGCCAAGACACCTTAGCCAAGACACATTAGCCAAGACACATTAGCCAAGACACATTAGCCAAGACACCTTAGCCAAGACACTTTAGTCAAGACACATTAGCCAAGACACCTTAGCCAAGACACCTTAGCCGAGACACATTAGCCAAGACACCTTAGCCAAGACACATTAGCCAAGACACCTTAGCCAAGACACCTTAGCCAAGACACCTTAGCCAAGACACCTTAGCCAAGACACCTTAGCCAAGACACCTTAGCCAAGACACCTTAGCCAAGACACCTTAGCCAAAACACCGTAGCCAAGACACCTTAGCCAAGAAACTTTAGCCGAGACACCTTAGCCAAGACACCTTAGCCAAGACACTTTAGCCAAGACACATTAGCCAAGACACCTTAGCCAAGACACATTAGCCGAGACACATTAGCCAAGACACATTAGCCAAGACACCTTAGCCAAGACACCTTAGCCGAGACACATTAGCCAAGACACCTTAGCCAAGACACTTTAGCCAAGACACATTAGCCAAGACACCTTAGCCAAGACACTTTAGCCAAGACACATTAGCCAAGACACCTTAGCCAAGACACCTTAGCCGAGACACATTAGCCAAGACACCTTAGCCAAGACACATTAGCCAAGACACCTTAGCCAAGACACCTTAGCCAAGACACCTTAGCCAAGACACCTTAGCCAAGACACCTTAGCCAAGACACCTTAGCCAAGACACATTAGCCAAGACACCTTAGCCGAGACACATAAGCCAAGACACTTAAGCCAAGACACCTTAGCCGAGACACATTAGCCAAGACACCTTAGCCAAGACACCTTAGCCAAGACACCTTAGCCAAGACACCGTAGCCAAGACACCTTAGCCAAGACACTTTAGCCGAGACACATTAGCCAAGACACCTTAGCCAAGACACTTTAGCCAAGACACATTAGCCAAGACACCTTAGCCAGGACACCTTAGCCGAGACACACTAGCCAAGACACCTAAGCCAAGACACTTTAGCCAAGACACATTAGCCAAGACACCTTAGCCGAGACACATTAGCCAAGACACTTTAGCCAAGACACCTTAGCCAAGACACCTTAGCCAAGACACATTAGCCAAGACACCTTAGCCAAGACATTTTAGCCGAGACACATTAGCCAAGACACCTTAGCCAAGACACATTAGCCAAGACACCTTAGCCAAGTTACCTTAGCCAAGACACCTTAGCCAAGACACATTAGCCAAGACACCTTAGCCAAGACACCTTAGCCAAGACACATTAGCCGAGACACATAAGCCAAGACACATTAGCCAAGACACCTTAGCCAAGACACCTTAGCCAAGACACCTTAGCCGAGACACATTAGCCAAGACACCTTAGCCAAGACACTTTAGCCAAGACACATTAGCCAAGACACCTTAGCCAAGACACCTTAGCCGAGACACATTAGCCAAGACACCTTAGCCAAGACACCTTAGCCAAGACACCTTAGCCAAGACACCTTAGCCAAGACACCTTAGCCAAGACACATTAGCCAAGACACATTAGCCAAGACACATTAGCCGAGACACATTAGCCAAGACACCTTAGCCAAGACACCTTAGCCGAGACACATTAGCCAAGACACCTTAGCCAAGACACATTAGCCAAGACACCTTAGCCAAGACACCTTAGCCAAGACACCTTAGCCAAGACACATTAGCCAAGACACCTTAGCCGAGACACATTAGCCAAGACACATTAGCCAAGACACCTTAGCCAAGACACCTTAGCCGAGACACATTAGCCAAGACACCTTAGCCAAGACACTTTAGCCAAGACACATTAGCCAAGACACCTTAGCCAAGACACCTTAGCCGAGACACATTAGCCAAGACACCTAAGCCAAGACACCTAAGCCAAGACACCTTAGCCAAGACACATTAGCCAAGACACCTTAGCCAAGACACATTAGCCGAGACACATTAGCCAAGACACATTAGCCAAGACACCTTAGCCAAGACACCTTAGCCGGGACACATTAGCCAAGACACCTTAGCCAAGACACTTTAGCCAAGACACATTAGCCAAGACACCTTAGCCAAGACACTTTAGCCAAGACACATTAGCCAAGACACCTTAACCAAGACACCTTAGCCGAGACACATTAGCCAAGACACCTTAGCCAAGACACATTAGCCAAGACACCTTAGCCAAGACACCTTAGCCAAGACACCTTAGCCAAGACACCTTAGCCAAGACACCTTAGCCAAGACACATTAGCCAAGACACCTTAGCCGAGACACATTAGCCAAGACACTTTAGCCAAGACACCTTAGCCGAGACACATTAGCCAAGACACCTTAGCCAAGACACCTTAGGCAAGACACCTTAGCCAAGACACCTTAGCCGAGACACCTTAGCCAAGACACTTTAGCCGAGACACATTAGCCAAGACACCTTAGCCAAGACACTTTAGCCAAGACACATTAGCCAAGACACCTTAGCCAGGACACCTTAGCCGAGACACATTAGCCAAGACACCTAAGCCAAGACACTTTAGCCAAGACACATTAGCCAAGACACCTTAGCCAAGACACCTTAGCCAAGACACATTAGCCAAGACACCTTAGCCAAGACACCTTAGCCGAGACACATTAGCCAAGACACCTTAGCCAAGACACATTAGCCAAGACACCTTAGCCAAGACACCTTAGCCAAGACACCTTAGCCAAGACACATTAGCCAAGACACCTTAGCCGAGACACATTAGCCAAGACACTTTAGCCAAGACACATTAGCCAAGACACCTTAGCCAAGACACATTAGCCAAGACACCTTAGCCAAGACACCTTAGCCGAGACACATTAGCCAAGACACCTTAGCCAAGACACATTAGCCAAGACACCTTAGCTAAGACACTTTAGCCAAGACACATTAGCCAAGACACCTTAGCCAAGACACCTTAGCCAAGACACCTTAGCCAAGACACCTTAGCCAAGACACCTTAGCCAAGACACATTAGCCAAGACACCTTAGCCAAAACACATTAGCCAAGACACCTTAGCTAAGACACCTTAGCCAAGACACATTAGCCGAGACACCTTAGCCAAGACACCTTAGCCAAGACACCTTAGCCGAGACACATTAGCCAAGACACCTTAGCCAAGACACTTTAGCCAAGATACATTACCCAAGACACCTTAGCCAAGACACCTTAGCCAAGACACATTAGCCAAGACACCTTAGCCAAGACACATAAGCCAAGACACCTTAGCCAAGACACCTTAGCCAAGACACCTTAGCCAAGACACCTTAGCCAAGACACATTAGCCAAGACACCTTAGCCGAGACACATTAGCCAAGACACATTAGCCAAGACACCTTAGCCGAGACACATTAGCCAAGACACCTTAGCCAAGACACCTTAGCCAAGACACCTTAGCCAAGACACCTTAGCCAAGACACCTTAGCCAAGACACTTTAGCCGAGACACATTAGCCAAGACACCTTAGCCAAGACACTTTAGCCAAGACACATTAGCCAAGACACCTTAGCCAGGACACCTTAGCCGAGACACATTAGCCAAGACACCTAAGCCAAGACACTTTAGCCAAGACACATTAGCCAAGACACCTTAGCCAAGACACCTTAGCCAAGACACATTAGCCAAGACACTTTAGCCAAGACACATTAGCCAAGACACCTTAGCCAAGACACCTTAGCCAAGACACATTAGCCAAGACACATTAGCCAAGACACATTAGCCGAGACACATTAGCCAAGACACCTTAGCCAAGACACCTTAGCCAAGACACATTAGCCGAGACACATTAGCCAAGACACCTTAGCCAAGACACCTTAGCCAAGACACCTTAGCCAAGACACATTAGCCAAGACACCTTAGCCAAGACACCTTAGCCAAGACACCTTAGCCAAGACACATTAGCCAAGACACCTTAGCCAAGACACCTTAGCCGAGACACCTTAGCCAAGACACCTTAGCCAAGACACCTTAGCCAAGACACATTAGCCAAGACACATTAGCCAAGACACATTAGCCAAGACACATTAGCCAAGACACTTTAGCCAAGACACATTAGCCAAGACACCTTAGCCAAGACACCTTAGCCAAGACACATTAGCCAAGACACCTTAGCCAAGACACATTAGCCAAGACACCTTAGCCAAGACACCTTAGCCAAGACACCTTAGCCAAGACACCTTAGCCAAGACACCTTAGCCAAGACACCTTAGCCAAGACACCTTAGCCAAGACACATTAGCCAAGACACCTTAGCCAAGACACTTTAGCCAAGACACATTAGCCAAGACACCTTAGCCAGGACACCTTAGCCGAGACACATTAGCCAAGACACCTAAGCCGAGACACTTTAGCCAAGACACATTAGCCAAGACACCTTAGCCAAGGCACCTTAGCCAAGACACATTAGCCAAGACACCTTAGCCAAGACACCTTAGCCGAGACACATTAGCCAAGACACCTTAGCCAAGACACATTAGCCAAGACACCTTAGCCAAGACACCTTAGCCAAGACACCTTAGCCAAGACACATTAGCCAAGACACCTTAGCCGAGACACATTAGCCAAGACACTTTAGCCAAGACACATTAGCCAAGACACCTTAGCCAAGACACATTAGCCAAGACACCTTAGCCAAGACACCTTAGCCGAGACACATTAGCCAAGACACCTTAGCCAAGACACATTAGCCAAGACACCTTAGCCAAGACACCTTAGCCAAGACACATTAGCCAAGACACCTTAGCCAAGACACCTTAGCCAAGACACATTAGCCGAGACACATTAGCCAAGACACATTAGCCAAGACACCTTAGCCAAGACACCTTAGCCGAGACACATTAGCCAAGACACCTTAGCCAAGACACTTTAGCCAAGACACATTAGCCAAGACACCTTAGCCAAGACACTTTAGCCAAGACACATTAGCCAAGACACCTTAGCCAAGACACCTTAGTCGAGACACATTAGCCAAGACACCTTAGCCAAGACACATTAGCCAAGACACCTTAGCCAAGACACCTTAGCTAAGACACCTTAGCCAAGACACCTTAGCCAAGACACCTTAGCCAAGACACCTTAGCCAAGACACATTAGCCAAGACACCTTAGCCAAGACACCTTAGACGAGACACATTAGCCAAGACACCTTAGCCAAGAAACTTTAGCCAAGACACCTTGACCGAGACACATTAGCCAAGACACCTTAGCCAAGACACCTTAGCCAAGACACCTTAGCCAAGACACCTTAGCCAAGACACTTTAGCCGAGACACATTAGCCAAGACACCTTAGCCAAGACACTTTAGCCAAGACACATTAGCCAAGACACCTTAGCCAGGACACCTTAGCCGAGACACATTAGCCAAGACACCTAAGCCAAGACACTTTAGCCAAGACACATTAGCCAAGACACCTTAGCCAAGACACCTTAGCCAAGACACATTAGCCAAGACACCTTAGCCAAGACACCTTAGACGAGACACATTAGCCAAGACACCTTAGCCAAGACACATTAGCCAAGACACCTTAGCCAAGACACCTTAGCCAAGACACCTTAGCCAAGACACATTAGCCAAGACACCTTAGCCGAGACACATTAGCCAAGTCACTTTAGCCAAGACACATTAGCCAAGACACCTTAGCCAAGACACATTAGCCAAGACACCTTAGCCAAGACACCTTAGCCAAGACACTTTAGCCGAGACACATTAGCCAAGACACCTTAGCCAAGACACCTTAGCCAAGACACCTTAGCCAAGACACCTTAGCCGAGACACCTTAGCCAAGACACATTAGCCAAGACACATTCGCCAAGACACCTTAGCCAAGACACATTAGCCAAGACACATTAGCCAAGACACCTTAGCCAAGACACCTTAGCCGAGACACATTAGCCAAGACACCTTAGCCAAGACACTTTAGCCAAGACACATTAGCCAAGACACCTTAGCCAAGACACATTAGCCGAGACACATTAGCCAAGACACCTTAGCCAAGACACATTAGCCAAGACACCTTAGCCAAGACACCTTAGCCAAGACACCTTAGCCAAGACACATTAGCCAAGACACCTTAGCCGAGACACATTAGCCAAGACACATTAGCCAAGACACTTTAGCCAAGACACCTTAGCCGAGACACATTAGCCAAGACACCTTAGCCAAGACACTTTAGCCAAGACACATTAGCCAAGACACCTTAGCCAAGACACATTAGCCGAGACACATTAGCCGAGACACATTAGCCAAGACACCTTAGCCAAGACACATTAGCCAAGACACCTTAGCCAAGACACCTTAGCCAAGACACCTTAGCCAAGACACATTAGCCAAGACACCTTAGCCAAGACACATTAGCCAAGACACCTTAGCCAAGACACCTTAGCCAAGACACCTTAGCCAAGACACATTAGCCAAGACACCTTAGCCGAGACACATTAGCCAAGACACATTAGCCAAGACACCTTAGCCAAGACACCTTAGCCGAGACACATTAGCCAAGACACCTTAGCCAAGACACTTTAGCCAAGACACATTAGCCAAGACACCTTAGCCAAGACACCTTAGCCGAGACACATTAGCCAAGACACCTAAGCCAAGACACCTAAGCCAAGACACCTTAGCCAAGACACATTAGCCAAGACACCTTAGCCAAGACACATTAGCCAAGACACCTTAGCCAAGACACCTAAGCCAAGACACCTTAGCCAAGACACCTTAGCCAAGACACATTAGCCAAGACACCTTAGCCGAGACACATTAGCCAAGACACATTAGCCAAGACACCTTAGCCAAGACACCTTAGCCGAGACACATTAGCCAAGACACCTTAGCCAAGACACTTTAGCCAAGACACATTAGCCAAGACACCTTAGCCAAGACACCTTAGCCGAGACACATTAGCCAAGACACATTAGCCAAGACACCTTAGCCAAGACACCTTAGCCAAGACACCTTAGCCAAGACACATTAGCCAAGACACCTTAGCCGAGACACATTAGCCAAGACACATTAGCCAAGACATCTTAGCCAAGACACCTTAGCCGAGACACATTAGCCAAGACACCTTAGCCAAGACACTTAAGCCAAGACACATTAGCCAAGACACCTTAGCCAAGACACCTTAGCCGAGACACATTAGCCAAGACACCTAAGCCAAGACACCTAAGCCAAGACACCTTAGCCAAGACACATTAGCCAAGACACCTTAGCCAAGACACATTAGCCAAGACACCTAAGCCAAGACACTTTAGCCAAGACACATTAGCCAAGACACATTAGCCAAGACACCTTAGCCAAGACACATTAGCCAAGACACCTTAGCCAAGACACATTAGCCGAGACACATTAGCCGAGACACATTAGCCAAGACACCTTAGCCAAGACACATTAGCCAAGACACCTTAGCCAAGACACCTTAGCCAAGACACCTTAGCCAAGACACATTAGCCAAGACACCTTAGCCGAGACACATTAGCCAAGACACATTAGCCAAGACACCTTAGCCAAGACACCTTAGCCGAGACACATTAGCCAAGACACCTTAGCCAAGACACTTTAGCCAAGACACATTAGCCAAGACACCTTAGCCAAGACACATTAGCCGAGACACATTAGCCGAGACACATTAGCCAAGACACCTTAGCCAAGACACATTAGCCAAGACACCTTAGCCAAGACACCTTAGCCAAGACACCTTAGCCAAGACACATTAGCCAAGACACCTTAGCCAAGACACATTAGCCAAGACACCTTAGCCAAGACACCTTAGCCAAGACACCTTAGCCAAGACACATTAGCCAAGACACCTTAGCCGAGACACATTAGCCAAGACACATTAGCCAAGACACCTTAGCCAAGACACCTTAGCCGAGACACATTAGCCAAGACACCTTAGCCAAGACACTTTAGCCAAGACACATTAGCCAAGACACCTTAGCCAAGACACATTAGCCGAGACACATAAGCCAAGACACCTAAGCCAAGACACCTAAGCCAAGACACCTTAGCCAAGACACATTAGCCAAGACACCTTAGCCAAGACACATTAGCCAAGACACCTTAGCCAAGACACCTAAGCCAAGACAACTTAGCCAAGACACCTTAGCCAAGACACATTAGCCAAGACACCTTAGCCAAACCACATTAGCCAAGACACCTTAGCTAAGACACCTTAGCCAAGACACATTAGCCGAGACACCTTAGCCAAGACACCTTAGCCGAGACACATTAGCCAAGACACCTTAGCCAAGACACCTTAGCCAAGACACCTTAGCCAAGACACATTAGCCAAGACACCTTAGCCAAGACACATTAGCCAAGACACCTTAGCCAAGACACCTAAGCCAAGACACCTTAGCCAAGACACCTTAGCCAAGACACATTAGCCAGGACACCTTAGCCAAACCACATTAGCCAAGACACCTTAGCTAAGACACCTTAGCCAAGACACATTAGCCGAGACACCTTAGCCAAGACACATTAGCCGAGACACATTAGCCAAGACACCTTAGCCGAGACACATTAGCCGAGACACATTAGCCAAGACACCTTAGCCAAGACACATTAGCCGAGACACATTAGCCGAGACACATTAGCCAAGACACCTTAGCCAAGACACATTAGCCAAGACACCTTAGCCAAGACACCTTAGCCAAGACACCTTAGCCAAGACACATTAGCCAAGACACCTTAGCCGAGACACATTAGCCAAGACACATTAGCCAAGACACTTTAGCCAAGACACATTAGCCAAGACACATTAGCCAAGACACCTTAGCCAAGACACATTAGCCAAGACACCTTAGCCAAGACACCTTAGCCAAGACACCTTAGCCAAGACACCTTAGCCAAGACACATTAGCCAAGACACCTTAGCCAAGACACCTTAGCCGAGACACATTAGCCAAGACACATTAGCCAAGACACCTTAGCCAAGACACCTTAGCCAAGACACCTTAGCCAAGACACAATAGCCAAGACACCTTAGCCGAGACACATTAGCCAAGACACCTTAGCCAAGACACCTTAGCCAAGACACCTCAGCCAAGACACCTTAGCCAAGACACCTTAGTCAAGACACCTTAGCCAAGACACCTTAGCCAAGACACCTTAGCCAAGACACATTAGCCAAGACACATTAGCCGAGACACATTAGCCGAGACACCTTAGCCAAGACACATTAGCCAAGACACCTTAGCCAAGACACCTTAGCCAAGACACCTTAGCCAAGACACCTTAGCCAAGACACATTAGCCAAGAAACCTTAGCCAAAACACATTAGCCAAGACACCTTAGCTAAGACACATTAGCCAAGACACATTAGCCGAGACACCTTAGCCAAGACACCTTAGCCAAGACACCTTAGCCAAGACACCTTAGCCAAGACACCTTAGCCAAGACACCTTAGCCAAGACACTTTAGCCGAGACACATTAGCCAATACACCTTAGCCAAGACACATTAGCCGAGACACATTAGCCAAGACACCTTAGCCAAGACACCTTAGCCGAGACACCTTAGCCGAGACACATTAGCCGAGACACATTAGCCAAGACACCTTAGCCAAGACACATTAGCCGAGACACCTTAGCCGAGACACATTAGCCAAGACACCTTAGCCGAGACACCTTAGCCAAGACACCTTAGCCAAGACACCTTAGCCAAGACACATTAGCCGAGACACATTAGCCGAGACACATTAGCCAAGACACCTTAGCCAAGACACATTAGCCAAGACACCTTAGCCAAGACACCTTAGCCAAGACACCTTAGCCAAGACACATTAGCCAAGACACTTTAGCCAAGACACATTAGCCAAGACACATTAGCCAAGACACCTTAGCCAAGACACATTAGCCGAGACACCTTAGCCAAGACACATTAGCCGAGACACATTAGCCGAGACACATTAGCCGAGACACCTTAGCCAAGACACATTAGCCAAGACACCTTAGCCAAGACACCTTAGCCAAGACACCTTAGCCAAGACACCTTAGCCAAGACACATTAGCCAAGAAACCTTAGCCAAAACACATTAGCCAAGACACCTTAGCTAAGACACATTAGCCAAGACACATTAGCCGAGACACCTTAGCCAAGACACCTTAGCCAAGACACCTTAGCCAAGACACATTAGCCAAGACACCTTAGCCAAGACACCTTAGCCAAGACACCTTAGCCAAGACACATTAGCCAAGACACCTTAGTCAAGACACCTTAGCCAAGACACCTTAGCCAAGACACCTTAGTCAAGACACCTTAGCCGAGACACCTTAGCCGAGACACATTAGCCGAGACACATTAGCCAAGACACCTTAGCCAAGACACATTAGCCGAGACACCTTAGCCGAGACACATTAGCCAAGACACCTTAGCCGAGACACCTTAGCCAAGACACCTTAGCCAAGACACCTTAGCCAAGACACATTAGCCGAGACACATTAGCCGAGACACATTAGCCAAGACACCTTAGCCAAGACACATTAGCCAAGACACCTTAGCCAAGACACCTTAGCCAAGACACCTTAGCCAAGACACATTAGCCGAGACACATTAGCCAAGACACCTTAGCCAAGACACATTAGCCGAGACACCTTAGCCAAGACACATTAGCCGAGACACATTAGCCAAGACACCTTAGCCGAGACACATTAGCCGAGACACCTTAGCCAAGACACATTAGCCAAGACACCTTAGCCGAGACACATTAGCCAAGACACATTAGCCAAGACACCTTAGCCAAGACACCTTAGCCGAGACACATTAGCCAAGACACCTTAGCCAAGACACTTTAGCCAAGACACATTAGCCAAGACACCTTAGCCAAGACACATTAGCCGAGACACATTAGCCGAGACACATTAGCCAAGACACCTTAGCCAAGACACATTAGCCAAGACACCTTAGCCAAGACACCTTAGCCAAGACACCTTAGCCAAGACACATTAGCCAAGACACCTTAGCCAAGACACATTAGCCAAGACACCTTAGCCAAGACACCTTAGCCAAGACACCTTAGCCAAGACACATTAGCCAAGACACCTTAGCCGAGACACATTAGCCAAGACACATTAGCCAAGACACCTTAGCCAAGACACCTTAGCCGAGACACATTAGCCAAGACACCTTAGCCAAGACACATTAGCCGAGACACCTTAGCCGAGACACATTAGCCAAGACACCTTAGCCGAGACACCTTAGCCAAGACACCTTAGCCAAGACACCTTAGCCAAGACACATTAGCCGAGACACATTAGCCGAGACACATTAGCCAAGACACCTTAGCCAAGACACATTAGCCAAGACACCTTAGCCAAGACACCTTAGCCAAGACACTTTAGCCAAGACACATTAGCCAAGACACATTAGCCAAGACACCTTAGCCAAGACACATTAGCCGAGACACCTTAGCCAAGACACATTAGCCGAGACACATTAGCCAAGACACCTTAGCCGAGACACATTAGCCGAGACACCTTAGCCAAGACACATTAGCCAAGACACCTTAGCCGAGACACATTAGCCAAGACACATTAGCCAAGACACCTTAGCCAAGACACCTTAGCCGAGACACATTAGCCAAGACACCTTAGCCAAGACACTTTAGCCAAGACACATTAGCCAAGACACCTTAGCCAAGACACATTAGCCGAGACACATTAGCCGAGACACATTAGCCAAGACACCTTAGCCAAGACACATTAGCCAAGACACCTTAGCCAAGACACCTTAGCCAAGACACCTTAGCCAAGACACATTAGCCAAGACACCTTAGCCAAGACACATTAGCCAAGACACCTTAGCCAAGACACCTTAGCCAAGACACCTTAGCCAAGACACATTAGCCAAGACACCTTAGCCGAGACACATTAGCCAAGACACATTAGCCAAGACACCTTAGCCAAGACACCTTAGCCGAGACACATTAGCCAAGACACCTTAGCCAAGACACTTTAGCCAAGACACATTAGCCAAGACACCTTAGCCAAGACACCTTAGCCGAGACACATTAGCCAAGACACCTAAGCCAAGACACCTAAGCCAAGACACCTTAGCCAAGACACATTAGCCAAGACACCTTAGCCAAGACACATTAGCCAAGACACCTTAGCCAAGACACCTAAGCCAAGACAACTTAGCCAAGACACCTTAGCCAAGACACATTAGCCAAGACACCTTAGCCAAACCACGTTAGCCAAGACACCTTAGCTAAGACACCTTAGCCAAGACACATTAGCCGAGACACCTTAGCCAAGACACCTTAGCCGAGACACATTAGCCAAGACACCTTAGCCAAGACACCTTAGCCAAGACACCTTAGCCAAGACACATTAGCCAAGACACCTTAGCCAAGACACATTAGCCAAGACACCTTAGCCAAGACACCTAAGCCAAGACACCTTAGCCAAGACACCTTAGCCAAGACACATTAGCCAAGACACCTTAGCCAAACCACATTAGCCAAGACACCTTAGCTAAGACACCTTAGCCAAGACACATTAGCCGAGACACCTTAGCCAAGACACATTAGCCGAGACACATTAGCCAAGACACCTTAGCCGAGACACATTAGCCGAGACACATTAGCCAAGACACCTTAGCCAAGACACATTAGCCGAGACACATTAGCCGAGACACATTAGCCAAGACACCTTAGCCAAGACACATTAGCCAAGACACCTTAGCCAAGACACCTTAGCCAAGACACCTTAGCCAAGACACATTAGCCAAGACACCTTAGCCGAGACACATTAGCCAAGACACATTAGCCAAGACACCTTAGCCAAGACACCTTAGCCGAGACACATTAGCCAAGACACCTTAGCCAAGACACTTTAGCCAAGACACATTAGCCAAGACACCTTAGCCAAGACACCTTAGCCGAGACACATTAGCCAAGACACCTAAGCCAAGACACCTAAGCCAAGACACCTTAGCCAAGACACATTAGCCAAGACACCTTAGCCAAGACACATTAGCCAAGACACCTTAGCCAAGACACCTAAGCCAAGACACCTTAGCCAAGACACCTTAGCCAAGACACATTAGCCAAGACACCTTAGCCAAACCACATTAGCCAAGACACCTTAGCTAAGACACCTTAGCCAAGACACATTAGCCGAGACACCTTAGCCAAGACACCTTAGCCAAGACACTTTAGCCAAGACACCTTAGCCGAGACACATTAGCCAAGACACCTTAGCCAAGACACATTAGCCAAGACACCTTAGCCAAGACACATTAGCCAAGACACCTTAGCCAAGACACCTTAGCCAAGACACCTTAGCCAAGACACCTTAGCCAAGACACATTAGCCAAGAAACCTTAGCCAAAACACATTAGCCAAGACACCTTAGCTAAGACACATTAGCCAAGACACATTAGCCGAGACACCTTAGCCAAGACACCTTAGCCAAGACACCTTAGCCAAGACACCTTAGCCAAGACACCTTAGCCAAGACACCTTAGCCAAGACACTTTAGCCGAGACACATTAGCCAAGACACCTTAGCCAAGACACATTAGCCGAGACACATTAGCCAAGACACCTTAGCCAAGACACCTTAGCCAAGACACTTTAGCCAAGACACCTTAGCCAAGACACCTAAGCCAAGACACCTTAGCCAAGACACATTAGCCAAGACACCTTAGCCATGACACCTTAGCCAAGACACCTTAGCCGAGACACATTAGCCAAGACACCTTAGCCAAGACACTTTAGCCAAGACACATTAGCCAAGACACCTTAGCCAAGACACATTAGCCGAGACACATTAGCCAAGACACCTTAGCCAAGACACCTTAGCCAAGACACTTTAGCCAAGACACATTAGCCAAGACACCTTAGCCAAGACACATTAGCCAAGACACATTAGCCAAGACACCTTAGCCAAGACACCTAAGCCAAGACACCTTAGCCAAGACACATTAGCCAAGACACATTAGCCAAGACACCTTAGCCAAGACACCTTAGCCGAGACACATTAGCCAAGACACCTTAGCCAAGACACTTTAGCCAAGACACATTAGCCAAGACACCTTAGCCAAGACACTTTAGCCAAGACACATTAGCCAAGACACCTTAGCCAAGACACCTTAGCCAAGACACATTAGCCAAGACACATTAGCCAAGACGCATTAGCCAAGACACCTTAGCCAAGACACCTTAGCCAAGACACCTTAGCCAAGACACCTTAGCCAAGACACCTTAGCCAAGACACATTAGCCAAGACACATTAGCCAAGACACGTTAGCCAAGACACCTTAGCCAAGACACCTTAGCCAAGACACCTTAGCCAAGACACAATAGCCAAGACACATTAGCCAAGACACCTTAGCCAAGACACTTTAGCCAAGACACATTAGCCAAGACACCTTAGCCAAGACACATTAGCCGAGACACATTAGCCAAGACACCTTAGCCAAGACACCTTAGCCAAGACACTTTAGCCAAGACACATTAGCCAAGACACCTTAGCCAAGACACATTAGCCAAGACACATTAGCCAAGACACCTTAGCCAAGACACCTAAGCCAAGACACCTTAGCCAAGACACATTAGCCTAGACACATTAGCCAAGACACCTTAGCCAAGACACCTTAGCCGAGACACATTAGCCAAGACACCTTAGCCAAGACACTTTAGCCAAGACACATTAGCCAAGACACCTTAGCCAAGACACTTTAGCCAAGACACATTAGCCAAGACACCTGAGCCAAGACACATTAGCCAAGACACATTAGCCAAGACGCATTAGCCAAGACACCTTAGCCAAGACACCTTAGCCAAGACACCTTAGCCAAGACACATTAGCCAAGACACCTTAGCCAAGACACATTAGCCAAGACACATTAGCCAAGACACGTTAGCCAAGACACCTTAGCCAAGACACCTTAGCCAAGACACCTTAGCCAAGACACAATAGCCAAGACACCTTAGTCAAGACACCTTAGCCAAGACACCTTAGCCAAGACACATTAGCCAAGACACATTAGCCAAGACACCTTAGCCAAGACACCTTAGCCAAGACACCTTAGCCAAGACACATTAGCCGAGACGCATTAGCCAAGACACCTTAGCTAAGACACCTTAGCCAAGACACCTTAGCCAAGACACCTTAGCCAAGACACATTAGCCAAGACACATTAGCCGAGACACATTAGCCAAGACACCTTAGCCAAGACACTTTAGCCAAGACACCTTAGCCAAGACACCTTAGCCAAGACACCTTAGCCAAGACACATTAGCCGAGACATTCTGGCCAAGACACATTAGCCAAGACACCTTAGCCAAGACACCTTAGCCAAGACACCTTAGCCAAGACACATTAGCCAAGACACCTTAGCCGAGACACCTTAGCCAAGACACATTAGCCAAGACACCTTAGCCAAGACACCTTAGTCAAGACACCTTAGCCAAGACACCTTAGCCAAGACACATTAGCCGAGACATTCTGGCCAAGACACATTAGCCAAGACACCTTAGCCAAGACACCTTAGCCAAGACACCTTAGCCAAGACACATTAGCCAAGACACCTTAGCCGAGACACCTTGACCAAGACACATTAGCCAAGACACCTTAGCCAAGACACCTTAGCCAAGACACCTTAGCCAAGACACCTTAGCCAAGACACCTTAGCCAAGACACTTTAGCCGAGACACATTAGCCAAGACACCTTAGCCAAGACACTTTAGCCAAGACACATTAGCCAAGACACCTTAGCCAAGACACCTTAGCCGAGACACATTAGCCAAGACACCTTAGCCAAGACACATTAGCCAAGACACCTTAGCCAAGACACATTAGCCAAGACACCTTAGCCGAGACACATTAGCCAAGACACTTTAGCCAAGACACCTTAGCCGAGACACATTAGCCAAGACACTTTAGCCAAGACACATTAGCCAAGACACCTTAGCCAAGACACATTAGCCAAGACACCTTAGCCAAGACACCTTAGCCAAGACACATTAGCCAAGACACCTTAGCCAAGACACCTTAGCCGAGACACATTAGCCAAGACACCTTAGCCAAGACACATTAGCCAAGACACCTTAGCCAAGACACCTTAGCCAAGACACCTTAGCCAAGACACATTAGCCAAGACACCTTAGCCGAGACACATTAGCCAAGACACTTTAGCCAAGACACCTTAGCCGAGACACATTAGCCAAGACACTTTAGCCAAGACACATTAGCCAAGACACCTTAGCCAAGACACATTAGCCAAGACACCTTAGCCAAGACACATTAGCCGAGACACATTAGCCAAGACACCTTAGCCAAGACACTTTAGCCAAGACACCTTAGCCAAGACACCTTAGCCAAGACACCTTAGCCAAGACACCTTAGCCAAGACACATTAGCCGAGACACATTAGCCAAGACACATTAGCCGAGACACATTAGCCAAGACACATTAGCCGAGACACCGTAGCCAAGACACCTTAGCCGAGACACATTAGCCAAGACACCTTAGCCAAGACACTTTAGCCAAGACACCTTAGCCGAGACACATTAGCCAAGACACCTTAGCCAAGACACCTTAGCTAAGACACCTTAGCCAAGACACCTTAGCCAAGACACTTTAGCCGAGACACATTAGCCAAGACACTTTAGCCAAGACACCTTAGCCACGACACCTTAGCCAAGACACTTTAGCCAAGACACATTAGCCAAGACACCTTAGCCAAGACACCTTAGCCGAGACACATTAGCCAAGACACCTTAGCCAAGACACTTTAGCCAAGACACATTAGCCAAGACACCTTAGCCAAGACACCTTAGCCGAGACACATTAGCCAAGACACCTTAGCCAAGACACCTTTGCCAAGACACCTTAGCCAAGACACATTAGCCAAGACACCTTAGCCAAGACACATTAGCCAAGACACATTAGCCAAGACACCTTAGCCAAGACACCTTAGCCAAGACACCTTAGCCAAGACACCTTAGCCAAGACACATTAGCCAAGACACCTTAGCCAAGACACCTTAGCCAAGACACTTTAGCCGAGACACCTTAGCCAAGACACTTTAGCCAAGACACCTTAGCCGAGACACATTAGCCAAGACACCTTAGCCGAGACACATTAGCCAAGACACCTTAGCCAAGACTTATTAGCCGAGACACATTAGCCAAGACACATTAGCCAAGACACATTAGCCAAGACACCTTAGCCAACACACATTAGCCGAGACACATTAGCCAAGACACCTTAGCCAAGACACATTAGCCGAGACACATTAGCCAAGACACCTTAGCCAAGACACCTTAGCCAAGACACTTTAGCCGAGACACCTTAGCCAAGACACTTTAGCCAAGACACCTTAGCCGAGACACATTAGCCAAGACACCTTAGCCGAGACACATTAGCCAAGACACCTTAGCCAAGACACATTAGCCGAGACACATTAGCCAAGACACATTAGCCAAGACACATTAGCCAAGACTCCTTAGCCAAGACACATTAGCCGAGACACATTAGCCAAGACACCTTAGCCAAGACACATTAGCCGAGACACATTAGCCAAGACACCTTAGCCAAGACACATTAGCCAAGACACCTTAGCCAAGACACCTTAGCCAAGACACATTAGCCGAGACACATTAGCCAAGAAACCTTAGCCAAGACACATTAGCCGAGACACATTAGCCAAGACACCTTAGCCAAGACACCTTAGCCAAGACACCTTAGCCAAGACACCTTAGCCAAGACACCTTAGCCAAGACACTTTAGCCGAGACACATTAGCCAAGACACTTTAGCCAAGACACATTAGCCAAGACACCTTAGCCAAGACACCTTAGCCAAGACACATTAGCCAAGACACCTTTGTCAAGACACCTTAGCCAAGACACATTAGCCGAGACACATTTGCCAGGACACCTTAGCCAAGACACCTTAGCCAAGACACCTTAGCCAAGACACATTAGCCAAGACACCTTAGCCAAGACACATTAGCCAAGACACCTTAGCCAAGACACCTTAGCCGAGACACATTAGCCAAGACACCTAAGCCAAGACACTTTAGCCAAGACACATTAGCCAAGACACCTTAGCCAAGACACCTTAGCCAAGACACCTTAGCCAAGACACCTTAGCCTAGACACATTAGCCAAGACACCTTAGCCAAGACACCTTAGCCAAAACACATTAGCCAAGACACCTTAGCTAAGACACCTTAGCCAAGACACATTAGCCGAGACACCTTAGCCAAGACACCTTAGCCAAGACACCTTAGCCGAGACACATTAGCCAAGACACCTTAGCCAAGACACCTTAGCCAAGACACCTTAGCCAAGACACATTAGCCGAGACACATTAGCCAAGACACCTTAGCCAAGACACCTTAGCCAAGACACCTTAGCCAAGACACCTTAGCCAAGACACATTAGCCAAGACACCTTAGCCAAGACACCTTAGCCAAGACACCTTAGCCGAGACACATTAGCCAAGACACCTTAGCCAAGACACATTAGCCAAGACACCTTAGCCAAGACACCTTAGCCAAGACACCTTAGCCGAGACACATTAGCCAAGACACCTTAGCCAAGACACATTAGCCAAGATACCTTAGCCAAGACACCTTAGCCAAGACACATTAGCCAAGACACATTAGCCAAGACACCTTAGCCAAGACACCTTAGCCAAGACACCTTAGCCAAGACACCTTAGCCAAGACACCTTAGCCAAGACACCTTAGCAAAGACACCTTAGCCAAGACACATTAGCCAAGACACCTTAGCCAAGACACATTAGCCAAGACACATTAGCCAAGACACCTTAGCCGAGACACCTTAGCCAAGACACCTTAGCCAAGACACATTAGCCAAGACACATTAGCCAAGACACCTTAGCCAAGACACTTTAGCCGAGACACATTAGCCAAGACACCTTAGCCAAGACACCTTAGCCAAGACACATTAGCCAAGACACATTAGCCAAGACACCTTAGCCAAGACACCTTAGCCAAGACACCTTAGCCAAGACACCTTAGCCAAGACACCTTAGCCAAGACACCTTAGCCAAGACACATTAGCCAAGACACCTTAGCCAAGACACATTAGCCAAGACACATTAGCCAAGACACCTTAGCCGAGACACCTTAGCCAAGACACCTTAGCCAAGACACATTAGCCAAGACACATTAGCCAAGACACCTTAGCCAAGACACCTTAGCCAAGACACCTTAGCCAAGACACATTAGCCAAGACACCTTAGCCAAGACACATTAGCCAAGACACATTAGCCAAGACACCTTAGCCGAGACACCTTAGCCAAGACACCTTAGCCAAGACACCTTAGCCAAGACACATTAGCCAAGACACTTTAGCCAAGACACCTTAGTCAAGACACCTTAGCCAAGACACATTAGCCAATACACCTTAGCCAAGACACCTTAGCCGAGACACTTTAGCCAAGACACATTAGCCGAGACACATTAGCCAAGACACATTAGCCAAGACACCTTAGCCAAGACACCTTAGCCGAGACACATTAGCCAAGACACATTAGCCAAGACACATTAGCCAAGACACATTAGCCAAGACACCTTAGCCAAGACACCTTAGCCGCGACACATTAGCCAAGACACCTTAGCCAAGACACCTTAGCCAAGACACCTTAGCCAAGACACATTAGCCAAGACACATTAGCCAAGACACCTTAGCCAAGACACCTTAGCCAAGACACTTTAGCCAAGACACATTAGCCGAGACACATTAGCCAAGACACCTTAGCCAAGACACCTTAGCCAAGACACTTTAGCCAAGACACATTAGCCGAGACACATTAGCCAATACACCTTAGCGAAGACACATTAGCCAAGACACCTTAGCCAAGACACATTAGCCAAGACACCTTAGCTAAAACACATTAGCCAAGACACCTTAGCTAAGACACCTTAGCCAAGACACATTAGCCGAGACACCTTAGCCAAGACACCTTAGCCAAGACACCTTAGCCGAGACACATTAGCCAAGACACCTTAGCCAAGACACTTTAGCCAAGACACATTAGCCAAGACACCTTAGCCAAGACACCTTAGCCGAGACACATTAGCCAAGACACCTTAGCCAAGACACATTAGCCAAGACACCTTAGCCAAGACACCTTAGCCAAGACACCTTAGCCAAGACACCTTAGCCAAGACACCTTAGCCAAGACACCTTAGCCAAGACACCTTAGCCAAGACACCTTAGCCGAGACACATTAGCCAAGACACCTTAGCCAAGACACCTTAGCCAAGACACTTTAGCCAAGACACCTTAGCCAAGACACCTTAGCCGAGACACCTTAGCCAAAACACCTTAGCCGAGACACATTAGCCAAGAAACCTTAGCCAAGACACATTAGCCAAGACACTTTAGCCAAAACACCTTAGCCAAGACACATTAGCCAAGACACATTAGCCAAGACACCTTAGCCAAGACACCTTAGCCAAGACACCTTAGCCAAGACACATTAGCCAAGACACCTTAGCCAAGACACATTAGCCAAGACACATTAGCCAAGACACCTTAGCCGAGACACCTTAGCCAAGACACCTTAGCAAAGACACCTTAGCCAAGACACATTAGCCAAGACACTTTAGCCAAGACACCTTAGCCGAGACACATTAGCCAAGACACCTTAGCCGAGACACATTAGCCAAGACACCTTAGCCAAGACACCTTAGCCAAGACACCTTAGCCGAGACACCTTAGCCAAGACACTTAAGCCAAGACACCTTAGCCAAGACACCTTAGCCAAGACACCTTAGCCAAGACACCTTAGCCAAGACACCTTAGCCAAGACACCTTAGCCGAGACACATTAGCCAAGACACCTAAGCCAAGACACTTTAGCCAAGACACATTAGCCAAGACACCTTAGCCAAGACACCTTAGCCAAGACACCTTAGCCAAGACACATTAGCCAAGACACCTTAGCCAAGACACCTTAGCCAAGACACCTTAGCCAAGACACCTTAGCCAAGACACATTAGCCAAGACACCTTAGCCAAGACACATTAGCCAAGACACATTAGCCAAGACACCTTAGCCAAGACACCTTAGCCAAGACACCTTAGCCAAGACACCTTAGCCAAGACACCTTAGCCAAGACACTTTAGCCAAGACACATTAGCCAAGACACATTAGCCAAGACACATTAGCCAAGACACATTAGCCAAGACACCTTAGCCAAGACACCTTAGCCAAGACACCTTAGCCAAGACACATTAGCCAAGACACCTTAGCCAAGACACATTAGCCAAGACACCTTAGCCAAGACACCTTAGCCAAGACACCTTAGCCAAGACACCTTAGCCAAGACACCTTAGCCAAGACACCTTAGCCAAGACACCTTAGCCAAGACACCTTAGCCGAGACACATTAGCCAAGACACCTTAGCCAAGACACCTTAGCCAAGACACCTTAGCCGAGACACCTTAGCCAAGACACCTTAGCCAAGACACCTTAGCCAAGACACTTTAGCCAAGACACATTAGAAAAGACACATTAGCCGAGACACCTTAGCCAAGACACCTTAGCCAAGACACCTTAGCCGAGACACATTAGCCAAGACACCTTAGCCGAGACACATTAGCCAAGACACCTTAGCCAAGACACCTTAGCCAAGACACCTTAGCCGAGACACCTTAGCCAAGACACCTTAGCCAAGACACCTTAGCCAAGACACTTTAGCCAAGACACATTAGAAAAGACACATTAGCCGAGACACCTTAGCCAAGACACCTTAGCCAAGACACCTTAGCCAAGACACCTTAGCCAAGACACCTTAGCCAAGACACATTAGCCAAGACACCTTAGCCAAGACACCTTAGCCAAGACACCTTAGCCGAGACACCTTAGCCAAGACACCTTAGCCAAGACACCTTAGCCAAGACACATTAGCCAAGACACTTTAGCCAAGACACCTTAGCCGAGACACATTAGCCAAGACACCTTAGCCGAGACACATTAGCCAAGACACCTTAGCCAAGACACCTTAGCCAAGACACCTTAGCCAAGACACCTTAGCCAAGACACTTTAGCCGAGACACCTTAGCCAAGACACCTTAGCCAAGACACCTTAGCCAAGACACCTTAGCCGAGACACATTAGCCAAGACACCTAAGCCAAGACACTTTAGCCAAGATACATTAGCCAAGACACCTTAGCCAAGACACCTTAGCCAAGACACATTAGCCAAGACACATTAGCCAAGACACATTAGCCAAGACACCTTAGCCAAGACACCTTAGCCAAGACACCTTAGCCAAGACACATTAGCCAAGACACCTTAGCCAAGACACATTAGCCAAGACACATTAGCCAAGACACCTTAGCCAAGACACCTTAGCCAAGACACCTTAGCCAAGACACCTTAGCCAAGACACATTAGCCAAGACACCTTAGCCAAGACACATTAGCCAAGACACCTTAGCCAAGACACATTAGCCAAGACACATTAGCCAAGACACCTTAGCCGAGACACATTAGCCAAGACACCTTAGCCAAGACACATTAGCCAAGACACATTAGCCAAGACACCTTAGCCAAGACACCTTAGCCAAGACACCTTAGCCAAGACACCTTATCCAAGACACCTTAGCCAAGACACATTAGCCAAGACACATTAGCCAAGACACCTTAGCCGAGACACCTTAGCCAAGACACCTTAGCCAAGACACCTTAGCCAAGACACATTAGCCAAGACACTTAAGCCAAGACACCTTAGTCAAGACACCTTAGCCAAGACACATTAGCCAAGACACCTTAGCCAAGACACCTTAGCCGAGACACATTAGCCAAGACACATTAGCCGAGACACATTAGCCAAGACACATTAGCCAAGACACCTTAGTTAAGACACCTTAGCCAAGACACATTAGCCAAGACACATTAGCCAAGACACCTTAGCCAAGACACCTTAGCCGAGACACATTAGCCAAGACACCTTAGCCAAGACACCTTAGCCAAGACACTTTAGCCAAGACACCTTAGCCAAGACACCTTAGCCAAGACACCTTAGCCGAGACACCTTAGCCAAAACACCTTAGCCGAGACACATTAGCCTAGACACCTTAGCCAAGACACATTAGCCAAGACACATTAGCCAAGACACCTTAGCCAAGACACCTTAGCCGCGACACCTTAGCCAAGACACCTTAGCCAAGACACCTTAGTTAAGACACCTTAGCCAAGACACATTAGCCAAGACACATTAGCCAAGACACCTTAGCCAAGACACCTTAGCCAAGACACTTTAGCCAAGACACATTAGCCGAGACACATTAGCCAAGACACCTTAGCCAAGACACCTTAGCCAAGACACTTTAGCCAAGACACATTAGCCGAGACACATTAGCCAATACACCTTAGCGAAGACACATTAGCCAAGACACCTTAGCCAAGACACATTAGCCAAGACACCTTAGCTAAAACACATTAGCCAAGACACCTTAGCTAAGACACCTTAGCCAAGACACATTAGCCGAGACACCTTAGCCAAGACACCTTAGCCAAGACACCTTAGCCGAGACACATTAGCCAAGACACCTTAGCCAAGACACTTTAGCCAAGACACATTAGCCAAGACACCTTAGCCAAGACACCTTAGCCGAGACACATTAGCCAAGACACCTTAGCCAAGACACATTAGCCAAGACACCTTAGCCAAGACACCTTAGCCAAGACACCTTAGCCAAGACACCTTAGCCAAGACACCTTAGCCAAGACACCTTAGCCAAGACACCTTAGCCAAGACACCTTAGCCAAGACACCTTAGCCGAGACACATTAGCCAAGACACCTTAGCCAAGACACCTTAGCCAAGACACTTTAGCCAAGACACCTTAGCCAAGACACCTTAGCCAAGACACCTTAGCCGAGACACCTTAGCCAAAACACCTTAGCCGAGACACATTAGCCTAGACACCTTAGCCAAGACACATTAGCCAAGACACTTTAGCCAAAACACCTTAGCCAAGACACATTAGCCAAGACACATTAGCCAAGATACCTTAGCCAAGACACCTTAGCCAAGACACCTTAGCCAAGACACATTAGCCAAGACACCTTAGCCAAGACACATTAGCCAAGACACATTAGCCAAGACACCTAAGCCGAGACACCTTAGCCAAGACACCTTAGCCAAGACACATTAGCCAAGACACTTTAGCCATGACACCTTAGCCGAGACACATTAGCCAAGACACCTTAGCCGAGACACATTAGCCAAGACACCTTAGCCAAGACACCTTAGCCAAGACACCTTAGCCAAGACACATTAGCCGAGACACCTTAGCCAAGACACATTAGCCAAGACACATTAGCCAAGACACATTAGCCAAGACACCTTAGCCAAGACACCTTAGCCAAGACACCTTAGCCAAGACACCTTAGCCAAGACACCTTAGCCGAGACACCTTAGCCAAGACACATTAGCCAAGACACATTAGCCAAGACACATTAGCCAAGACACCTTAGCCAAGACACCTTAGCCAAGACACATTAGCCAAGACACATTAGCCAAGACACCTTAGCCGAGACACATTAGCCAAGACACCTTAGCCAAGACACCTTAGCCGAGACACATTAGCCAAGACACATTAGCCAAGACACATTAGCCAAGACACCTTAGCCAAGACACATTAGCCAAGACACCTTAGCCAAGACATCTTAGCCAAGACACCTTAGAAACGACACATTAGCCAAGACACATTAGCCAAGACACATTAGCCAAGACACATTAGCCAAGACACATTAGCCAAGACACATTAGCTAAGACACCTTAGCCAAGACACCTTAGCCAAGACACCTTAGCCAAGACATCTTAGCCAAGACACCTTAGAAACGACACATTAGCCTAGACACATTAGCCAAGACACATTAGCCAAGACACATTAGCCAAGACACATTAGCCAAGACACCTTAGCCAAGACACCTTAGCCAAGACACATTAGCCAAGACACCTTAGCCAAGACACCTTAGCCAAGACACATTAGCCAAGACACCTTAGCCAAGACACCTTAGCCGAGACACATTAGCCAAGACACATTAGCCAAGACACATTAGCCAAGACACCTTAGCCAAGACACATTAGCCAAGACACATTAGCCAAGACACCTTAGCCAAGACACCTTAGCCAAGACACATTAGCCAAGACACATTAGCCAAGACACATTAGCCAAGACACATTAGCCAAGACACATTAGCCAAGACACCTTAGCCAAGACACATTAGCCAAGACACATTAGCCAAGACACATTAGCCAAGACACATTAGCCAAGACACATTAGCCAAGACACCTTAGCCAAGACACATTAGCCAAGACACATTAGCCAAGACACATTAGCCAAGACACATTAGCCAAGACACATTAGCCAAGACACATTAGCTAAGACACCTTAGCCAAGACACCTTAGCAAAGACACCTTAGCCAAGACATCTTAGCCAAGACACCTTAGCCACGACACATTAGCCAAGACACATTAGCCAAGACACCTTAGGCAAGACACCTTAGAAAAGACACATTAGCCAAGACACATTAGCCAAGACACCTTAGCCAAGACACATTAGTCAAGACACATTAGCCAAGACACATAAGCCAAGACACCTTAGCCAAGACACCTTAGCCAAGACACATTAGCCAAGACACCTTAGCCAAGACACATTAGCCAAGACACATTAGCCAAGACACCTTAACCAAGACACCTTAGCCGAGACACATTAGCCAAGACACCTTAGCCAAGACACCTTAGCCAAGACACATTAGCCAAGACACATTAGCCAAGACACATTAGCCAAGACACATTAGCCAAGACACATTAGCCAAGACACATTAGCCAAGACACCTTAGCCAAGACACATTAGCCAAGACACATTAGCCAAGACACATTAGCCAAGACACATTAGCCAAGACACATTAGCCAAGACACATTAGCCAAGACACATTAGCTAAGACACCTTAGCCAAGACACCTTAGCCAAGACACCTTAGCCAAGACATCTTAGCCAAGACACCTTAGAAACGACACATTAGCCTAGACACATTAGCCAAGACACATTAGCCAAGACACATTAGCCAAGACACCTTAGCCAAGACACCTTAGCCGAGACACATTAGCCAAGACACCTTAGCCAAGACACCTTAGCCAAGACACATTAGCCAAGACACATTAGCCAAGACACATTAGCCAAGACACATTAGCCAAGACACATTAGCCAAGACACCTTAGCCAAGACACATTAGTCAAGACACATTAGCCAAGACACATAAGCCAAGACACCTTAGCCAAGACACATTAGCCAAGACACCTTAGCCAAGACACATTAGCCAAGACACATTAGCCAAGACACCTTAGCCAAGACACATTAGCCAAGACACCTTAGCCAAGACACATTAGCCAAGACACATTAGCCAAGACACCTTAACCAAGACACCTTAGCCGAGACACATTAGCCAAGACACCTTAGCCAAGACACCTTAGCCAAGACACATTAGCCAAGACACATTAGCCAAGACACATTAGCCAAGACACATTAGCCAAGACACATTAGCCAAGACACATTAGCCAAGACACCTTAGCCAAGACACATTAGCCAAGACACATTAGCCAAGACACATTAGCCAAGACACATTAGCCAAGACACATTAGCAAAGACACATTAGCCAAGACACATTAGCTAAGACACCTTAGCCAAGACACCTTAGCCAAGACACCTTAGCCAAGACATCTTAGCCAAGACACCTTAGAAACGACACATTAGCCTAGACACATTAGCCAAGACACATTAGCCAAGACACATTAGCCAAGACACATTAGCCAAGACACCTTAGCCAAGACACCTTAGCCAAGACACATTAGCCAAGACACATTAGCCAAGACACCTTAGCCAAGACACCTTAGCCGAGACACATTAGCCAAGACACCTTAGCCAAGACACCTTAGCCAAGACACATTAACCAAGACACATCAGCCAAGACACATTAGCCAAGACACATTAGCCAAGACACATTAGCCAAGACACATTAGCCAAGACACATTAGCTAAGACACCTTAGCCAAGACACCTTAGCCAAGACACCTTAGCCAAGACATCTTAGCCAAGACACCTTAGCCACGACACATTAGCCAAGACACCTTAGCCAAGACACATTAGCCAAGACACATTAGCCAAGACACCTTAGCCAAGACACCTTAGCCAAGACACATTAGCCAAGACACATTAGCCAAGACACCTTAGCCAAGACACCTTAGCCGAGACACCTTTGCCAAGACACCTTAGCCAAGACACCTTAGCCAAGACACATTAGCCAAGACACATTAGCCAAGACACATTAGCCAAGACACATTAGCCAAGACACATTAGCCAAGACACCTTAGCCAAGACACATTAGCCAAGACACATTAGCCAAGACACATTAGCCAAGACACATTAGCTAAGACACCTTAGCCAAGACACCTTAGCCAAGACATCTTAGCCAAGACACCTTAGCCACGACACATTAGCCAAGACACATTAGCCAAGACACATTAGCCAAGACACATTAGCCAAGACACATTAGCCAAGACACCTTAGCCAAGACACCTTAGCCAAGACACATTAGCCAAGACACATTAGCCAAGACACCTTAGCCGAGACACATTAGCCAAGACACCTTAGCCAAGACACCTTAGCCAAGACACCTTAGCCAAGACACATTAGCCAAGACACATTAGCCAAGACACATTAGCCAAGACACATTAGCCAAGACACCTTAGCCAAGACACATTAGCCAAGACACATTAGCCAAGACACATTAGCCAAGACACATTAGCCAAGACACATTAGCCAAGACACATTAGCTAAGACACCTTAGCCAAGACACCTTAGCCAAGACACCTTAGCCAAGACATCTTAGCCAAGACACCTTAGCCACGACACATTAGCCAAGACACCTTAGCCTAGACACATTAGCCAAGACACATTAGCCAAGACACATTAGCCAAGACACATTAGCCAAGACACCTTAGCCAAGACACCTTAGCCAAGACACATTAGCCAAGACACATTAGCCAAGACACATTAGCCGAGACACCTTAGCCGAGACACATTAGCCAAGACACCTTAGCCAAGACACCTTAGCCAAGACACATTAGCCAAGACACATTAGCCAAGACACATTAGCCAAGACACATTAGCCAAGACACATTAGCCAAGACACATTAGCCAAGACACATTAGCTAAGACACCTTAGCCAAGACACCTTAGCCAAGACACCTTAGCCAAGACATCTTAGCCAAGACACCTTAGCCATGACACATTAGCCAAGACACCTTAGCCAAGACACATTAGCCAAGACACATTAGCCAAGACACCTTAGCCAAGACACCTTAGCCAAGACACATTAGCCAAGACACATTAGCCAAGACACCTTAGCCAAGACACCTTAGCCAAGACACCTTAGCCAAGACACCTTAGCCAAGACACCTTAGCCAAGACACATTAGCCAAGACACATTAGCCAAGACACATTAGCCAAGACACATTAGCCAAGACACCTTAGCCAAGACACCTTAGCCAAGACACCTTAGCCATGACACCTTAGCCAAGACACCTTAGCCAAGACACCTTAGCCAAGACACCTTAGCCAAGACACCTTAGCCAAGACACATTAGCCAAGACACATTAGCCAAGACACCTTAGCCAAGACACATTAGCCAAGACACCTTAGCCAAGACACATTAGCCAAGACACCTTAGCCAAGACACCTTAGCCAAGACACATTAGCCAAGACACATTAGCCAAGACACATTAGCCAAGACACATTAGCCAAGACACATTAGCTAAGACACCTTAGCCAAGACACCTTAGCCAAGACACCTTAGCCAAGACATCTTAGCCAAGACACCTTAGCCACGACACATTAGCCAAGACACCTTAGCCAAGACACCTTAGCCAAGACACATTAGCCAAGACACATTAGCCAAGACACATTAGCCAAGACACCTTAGCCAAGACACCTTAGCCAAGACACATTAGCCAAGACACATTAGCCAAGACACCTTAGCCAAGACACCTTAGCCGAGACACATTAGCCAAGACACCTTAGCCAAGACACCTTAGCCAAGACACATTAGCCAAGACACATTAGCCAAGACACATTAGCCAAGACACATTAGCCAAGACACATTAGCCAAGACACCTTAGCCAAGACACCTTAGCCAAGACACCTTAGCCATGACACCTTAGCCAAGACACCTTAGCCAAGACACCTTAGCCAAGACACCTTATCCAAGACACCTTAGCCAAGACACATTAGCCAAGACACATTAGCCACGACACCTTAGCCAAGACACCTTAGCCAAGACACATTAGCCAAGACACCTTAGCCAAGACACATTAGCCAAGACACCTTAGCCAAGACACCTTAGCCGAGACACATTAGCCAAGACACATTAGCCAAGACACATTAGCCAAGACACATTAGCCAAGACACATTAGCCAAGACACCTTAGCCAAGACACCTTAGCCAAGACACATTAGCCAAGACACATTAGCCGAGACATTTTAGCCAAGACACCTTAGCCAAGACACATTAGCCAAGACACCTTAGCCAAGACACATTAGCCAAGACACATTAGCCAAGACACATTAGCCAAGACACATTAGCCAAGACACATTAGCCAAGACACATTAGCCAAGACACATTAGCTAAGACACCTTAGCCAAGACACCTTAGCCAAGACACCTTAGCCAAGACATCTTAGCCAAGACACCTTAGCCACGACACATTAGCCAAGACACCTTAGCCAAGACACATTAGCCAAGACACATTAGCCAAGACACATTAGCCAAGACACATTAGCCAAGACACCTTAGCCAAGACACCTTAGCCAAGACACATTAGCCAAGACACATTAGCCAAGACACCTTAGCCAAGACACATTAGCCGAGACACATTAGCCAAGACACATTAGCCAAGACACCTTAGCCACGACACCTTAGCCATGACACATTAGCCAAGACACCTTAGCCAAGACACATTAGCCAAGACACCTTAGCCAAGACACATTAGCCAAGACACATTAGCCAAGACACATTAGCCAAGACACCTTAGCCAAGACACCTTAGCCAAGACACAATAGCCAAGACACATTAGCCAAGACACATTAGCCAAGACACCTTAGCCAAGACACATTAGCCAAGACACCTTAGCCAAGACACATTAGCCAAGACACATTAGCCAAGACACCTTAGCCAAGACACCTTAGCCAAGACACAATAGCCAAGCCACATTAGCCAAGACACATTAGCCAAGACACCTTAGCCAAGACACATTAGCCAAGACACCTTAGCCAAGACACATTAGCCAAGACACATTAGTCAAGACACATTAGCCAAGACACATTAGCCAAGACAAATTAGCCAAGACACTTTAGCCAAGACACATTAGCCAAGACACCTTAGCCAAGACACCTTAGCCAAGACACCTTAGCCAAGACACAATAGCCAAGACACCTTAGGCAAGACACCTTAGCCAAGACACATTAGCCAAGACACCTTAGCCAAGACACATTAGCCAAGACACCTTAGCCAAGACACCTTAGCCAAGACACCTTAGCCAAGACACCTTAGCCAAGACACATTAGCCAAGACACATTTGCCAAGACACCTTAGCCAAGACACATTAGCCAAGACACATTAGCCAAGACACCTTAGCCAAGACACCTTAGCCAAGACACAATAGCCAAGACACATTAGCCAAGACACATTAGCCAAGACACCTTAGCCAAGACACATTAGCCAAGACACCTTAGCCAAGACACATTAGCCAAGACACATTAGCCAAGACACATTAGCCAAGACACATTAGCCAAGACACTTTAGCCAAGACACATTAGCCAAGACACCTTAGCCAAGACACCTTAACCAAGACACCTTAGCCAAGACACAATAGCCAAGACACCTTAGCCAAGACACCTTAGCCAAGACACATTAGCCAAGACACCTTAGCCAAGACACATTAGCCAAGACACCTTAGCCAAGACACCTTAGCCAAGACACCTTAGCGAAGACAACTAAGCCAAGACACATTAGCCAAGACACATTAGCCAAGACACCTTAGCCAAGACACATTAGCCAAGACACCTTAGCCAAGACACATTAGCCAAGACACATTAGCCAAGACACATTAGCCAAGACACATTAGCCAAGACACCTTAGCCAAGACACATTAGCCAAGACACCTTAGCCAAGACACATTAGCCAAGACACATTAGCCAAGACACATTAGCCAAGACCCAGTCATGCAAAAGCGAGTTCATGCGGTCGAGTTTCTTTTGTTCTCATGGTCCCTAACGGGTCTGTTCGGAATCCACCGCGGAGTCCCGGAGGAAGACATTTAGCGACCACACGCACACACTCAAACCGGGTTGGTATATAAACCCCCGCATAGCCACGCCCGCTTCAGTCGCCCGCGAGCGTTCGTAGCGTGTGGATCTACGCCGGATTTTAGCAAAAAAATAAATGAATTTCAGAAAATAAAATCGCCAGGGGGGTTCCTCAAATTCACTCTCTCGTGAGAGCGTGAGAGAATCTTTTTTCCCCATACAACTTCCTTGGAGCTTTTGCTGAAATGATAGAGAACATTGGATTAGAAATTGGTGTAGAAGAAAGTCATGCTTACATTTGCGCCATCCGACCAGTCGTCGAGGGGGTACGTTGTTTACCGTATATAAATGAAGCTGAATGGGAATGGATTTCACTGCACGTATGATGCAAAAAATAATTCTTTCGTGCTTTTAGATATTTTTGGGGGAAAATATTGCATGACAGGTTTGTTTCCTACCATACCAATTTGTTCCGCTAAAAAATATTAGACGCTGTTTGGACCTTTTTAACTACCCTTAAGGTGTGGTTTTATGGAAAATTTCTTTAAACACACAGAAATACGAGGTAGCTGCTACACGTGCTAATTTTTTCCCATGAGCATTCACACAGACGACAGGTACCTAGCACTGTTCGTTGTCGCTACGCGCCTATGCATGCGGAAGGTGTTACTGGTTCTTGTAGGCAGGTAATGAACACAGGATGCTATGTAGGTGCGACTAGGGGAAACCGAATAACTCTGACAAGAATTGAGTCATACCACAAACCATTGCTTGGCCAAGAAATGGTTACCGGCTAAACACCGACTCGCGTACCAGTTATGCGTTCGGGTACATAGGTAAAGAATATGAATGTAACAGGATGCGTCGATTAGGTGTCGAACGATGGGACTACAGGCAGTGAACGATCAATTTAAAAGCTGTTCAGAAGTCCAAAATTTTTCATAACAGTTGTTCATAAGTAGGTCAACACTGTCCTTTACACTTTTATCCAAATCGTATGTTTGAATGAATTTAAAAATTAAATTTGTGACGCTGAAGCAATCCCCGATATATTTTATCAAAATAACATGGTTAATCATTTGTATAAAAATCTATAAATATCTTTGAAAGATGCAAAATGTTATTCTTTACAACTTTGTAGAACATCATTTTTGTCTAGCTCTTCAACTTTTTTAGTTATTCGCTAAAAACCAAAGCCGTTACGGACGGCCGCGAGGAAATAGCTAAAGCAAGGCATAGAATTGTAGCGAAAATACCTCGTTTTTGTCATTGAAATATAATACTATTTTATTTAAATATCTCACGGGAAAATCTTGCAACTATTAGCCCAAAGTGTGGCCAACATATTGTAATCGGTGGTTTGTAAATAAATAATAATTTTAATACAAATAAATGAAGAAAACTGAACGCGCTTGTGCACGCTGCGCTACGACCATCGCGACCAAAACACCGTCCACTGCGAGCGGTCTTGCAGCTTTCCACATGGACTCATTCACCGGCATTAAACATTCACCCACAAGGATCGTGCAAGCGCCCGTACACTGCGAGGGCTAGCGTTGCTTTCCACATGGACGCCGTGAGGATCCCACATGGATTCCGACAGGATTCCACATGGACTCGAAAGCTTCCATATTCATCCGCCAGGATCGTGCATGCGCCCGTACGCTGCGAGCAGTCCCGATGCGTTCCACATGGATTCCACATCGACCCGCGTCACGCCCCTAGGATCGTGCAGGCGCTCGTACGCTGTGTACACACATGGTGTCTTTGAATGTGTTAGTGTGTATCGATGCGCGATCCCAACACGCATTCTCGCTTTAGCAGGATGATCCTTAGTTAGGTAGAGGGAGAAAGGGCTAATTGGGATCGACAGCGTACCGTGTATATGCGTATGTGCACGTTTTTTATCTCACTTCGCCTGTAGGCCAGAACATAGCGGCAATAGTATTTATTAGCAGGCGTGGTTGAATTGCTAATTGGGGACACCTTAGTAAAGACACATTAGCCAAGACACATTAGCCAAGACACATTAGCCAAGACACTTTAGCCAAGACACATTAGCCAAGACACCTTAGCCAAGACACATTAGCCAAGACACCTTAGCCAAGACACATTAGCCAAGACACATTAGCCAAGACACATTAGCCAAGACACATTAGCCAAGACACATTAGCCAAGACACCTTAGCCAAGACACAATAGACAAGACACATTAGCCAAGACACCTTAGCCAAGACACATTAGCCAAGACACATTAGCCAAGACACATTAGCCAAGACACCTTATCGAAGACACCTTAGCCAAGACACATTAGCCAAGACACCTAAGCCAAGACACTTTAGCCAAGACACATTAGCCAAGACACCTTAGCCAAGACACCTTAGCCAAGACACCTTAGCCAAGACACCTTAGCCAAGACACCTTAGCCAAGACACAATAGCCAAGACACCTTAGCCAAGACACCTTAGCCAAGACACATTTGCCAAGACACCTTAGCCAAGACACATTAGCCAAGACACATTAGCCAAGACACCTTAGCCAAGACACCTTAGCCAAGACACAATAGCCAAGACACATTAGCCAAGACACATTAGCCAAGACACCTTAGCCAAGACACATTAGCCAAGACACCTTAGCCAAGACACCTTAGCCAAGACACATTAGCCAAGACACATTAGCCAAGACACCTTAGCCAAGACACATTTGCCAAGACACCTTAGCCAAGACACATTAGCCAAGACACATTAGCCAAGACACCTTAGCCAAGACACATTAGCCAAGACACATTAGCCAAGACACATTAGCCAAGACACATTAGCCAAGACACCTTAGCCAAGACACCTTAGCCAAGACACCTTAGCCAAGACACATTAGCCAAGACACCTTATCCAAGACACCTTAGCCAAGACACATTAGCCAAGACACAATAGCCAAGACACATTAGCCAAGACACCTTAGCCAAGACACCTTAGCCAAGACACATTAGCCAAGACACCTTAGCCAAGACACCTTAGCCAAGACACCTTAGCCAAGACACCTTAGCCAAGACACCTTAGCCAAGACACATTAGCCAAGACACTTTAGCCAAGACACCTTAGCCGAGACACATTAGCCAAGACACCTTAGCCAAGACACCTTAGCCAAGACACCTTAGCCAAGACACCTTAGCCAAGACACCTTAGCCAAGACACTTTAGCCGAGACACATTAGCCAAGACACCTTAGCCAAGACACCTTAGCCACGACACCTTAGCCAGGACACCTTAGCCAAGACACCTTAGCCAAGACACCTTAGCCAAGACACCTTAGCCGAGACACATTAGCCGAGACACATTAGCCAAGACACCTTAGCCAAGACACCTTAGCCAAGACACCTTAGCCAAGACACATTAGCCGAGACACCTTAGCCAAGACACCTTAGCCAAGACACATTAGTCCAGACACATTAGCCAAGACACCTTAGCCAAGACACATTAGCCAAGACACATTAGCCAAGACACCTTAGCCAAGACACATTAGCCAAGACACATTAGCCAAGACACATTAGCCAAGACACCTTAGCCAAGACACCTTAGCCAAGACACATTAGCCAAGACACCTTAGCCAAGACACCTTAGCCAAGACACATTAGCCAAGACACCTTAGCCAAGACACCTTAGCCAAGACACTTTAGCCGAGACACATTAGCCAAGACACTTTAGCCAAGACACATTAGCCAAGACACCATAGCCAAGACAGCTTAGCCAAGACACCTTAGCCAAGACACCTTAGCCGAGACACATTAGCCAAGACACCTTAGCCAAGACACCTTAGCCAAGACACCTTAGCCAAGACACCTTAGCCAAGACACCTTAGCCAAGACACCTTAGCCAAGACACCTTAGCCAAGACACATTAGCCAAGACACTTTAGCCAAGACACCTTAGCCGAGACACATTAGCCAAGACACCTTAGCCAAGACACTTTAGCCAAGACACATTAGCCAAGACACTTTAGCCAAGACACATTAGCCAAGACACCTTAGCCAAGACAGCTTAGCCAAGACACCTTAGCCAAGACACCTTAGCCGAGACACATTAGCCAAGACACCTTAGCCAAGACACCTTAGCCAAGACACCTTAGCCAAGACACCTTAGCCAAGACACCTTAGCCAAGACACCTTAGCCAAGACACCTTAGCCAAGACACCTTAGCCAAGACACATTAGCCAAGACACTTTAGCCAAGACACCTTAGCCGAGACACAATAGCCAAGACACCTTAGCCAAGACACTTTAGCCAAGACACATTAGCCAAGACACCTTAGCCAAGACACATTTGCCAAGACACATTAGCCAAGACACCTTAGCCAAGACACCTTAGCCAAGACACATTAGCCGAGACACATTAGCCAAGACACCTTAGCCAAGACACATTAGCCAAGACACCTTAGCCGAGACACATTAGCCAAGACACCTAAGCCAAGACACTTTAGCCAAGACACATTAGCCAAGACACCTTAGCCAAGACACCTTAGCCAAGACACATTAGCCAAGACACATTAGCCAAGACACATTAGCCAAGACACCTTAGCCAAGACACCTTAGCCAAGACACCTTAGCCAAGACACCTTAGCCAAGACACATTAGCCAAGACACATTAGCCAAGACACATTAGCCAAGACACCTTAGCCAAGACACCTTAGCCAAGACACCTTAGCACTTTAGCCGAGACACCGACACTTTAGCCGAGACACATTAGCCAAGACACCTTAGAAAAGACACCTTAGCCAAGACACATTAGCCAAGACACATTAGCCAAGACACCTTAGCCAAGACACATTAGCCAAGACACTTTAGCCGAGACACATTAGCCAAGACACCTTAGCCAAGACACCTTAGCCAAGACACCTTAGCCAAGACACAATAGCCAAGACACCTTAGCCGAGACACATTAGCCAAGACACCTTAGCCAAGACACATCAGCCAAGACACCTTAGCAAAGACACCTTAGCCAAGACACCTTAGCCAAGACACATTAGCCAAGACACCTTAGCCAAGACACATTAGCCAAGACACCTTAGCCAAGACACCTTAGCCAAGACACATTAGCCAAGACACATTAGCCAAGACACTTTAGCCAAGACACCTTAGCCAAGACACATTAGCCAAGACACTTTAGCCGAGACACATTAGCCAAGACACCTTAGCCAAGACACCTTAGCCAAGACACCTTAGCCAAGACACCTTAGCCAAGACACCTTAGCCGAGACACATTAGCCAAGACACCTTAGCCAAGACACCTTAGCCAAGACACCTTAGCCAAGACACCTTAGCCAAGACACCTCAGCCAAGACACCTTAGCCAAGACACCTTAGCCAAGACACCTTAGCCAAGACACATTAGCCAAGACACCTTAGCCAAGACACCTTAGCCAAGACACATTAGCCAAGACACATTAGCCAAGACACCTTAGCCAAGACACCTTAGCCAAGACACATTGGCCAAGACACCTTAGCCAAGACACATTAGCCAAGACACCTTAGCCAAGACACCTTAGCCGAGACACATTAGCCAAGACACATTAGCCAAGACACATTAGCCAAGACACATTAGCCAAGACACCTTAGCCGAGACACACTAGCCAAGACACCTTAGCCAAGACACCTTAGCCAAGACACCTTAGCCAAGACTTTTTAGCCAAGACACATTAGCCAAGACACCTTAGCCAAGACACCTTAGCCAAGACACCTTAGCCGAGACACATTAGCCAAGACACCTTAGCCAAGACACCTTAGCCAAGACACATAAGCCAAGACACCTTAGCCAAGACACCTTAGCCAAGACACATTAGCCAAGACACATTAGCCAAGACACTTTAGCCGAGACACTTTAGCCAAGACACCTTAGCCAAGACACCTTAGCCAAGACACCTTAGCCAAGACACATTAGCCAAGACACATTAGCCAAGACACCTTAGCCAAGACACCTTAGCCAAGACACCTTAGCCAAGACACCTTAGCCAAGACACCTTAGCCAAGACACCTTAGCCAAGACACCTTAGCCAAGACACAATAGCCAAGACACCTTAGCCAAGACACATTAGCCAAGACACCTTAGCCAAGACACCTTAGACGAGACACCTTAGACGAGACACATTAGCCAAGACACATTAGCCAAGACACCTTAGCCAAGACACCTTAGCCAAGACACCTTAGCCAAGACACATTAGCCAAGACACCTTAGCCAAGACACCTTAGCCAAGACACCTTAGCCAAGACACCTTAGCCAAGACACATTAGCCAAGACACCTTAGCCGAGACACATTAGCCAAGACACATTAGCCTAGACACCTTAGCCAAGACACCTTAGCCAAGACACCTTAGCCAAGACACATTAGCCAAGACACATTAGCCAAGACACCTTAGCCAAGACACATTAGCCAAGACACCTTAGCCGAGACACCTTAGCCAAGACACCTTAGCCAAGACACATTAGCCAAGACACATTAGCCAAGACACCTTAGCCAAGACACCTTAGCCAAGACACCTTAGCCAAGACACACATTAGCCAAGACACCTTAGCCAAGACACCTTAGCCAAGACACATTAGCCAAGACACATTAGCCAAGACACCTTAGCCAAGACACATTAGCCAAGACACCTTAGCCAAGACACATTAGCCAAGACACATTAGCCAAGACACCTTAGCCAAGACACCTTAGCCGAGACACCTTAGCCAAGACACCTTAGCCAAGACACTTTAGCCGAGACACATAAGCCGAGACACATTAGCCAAGACACCTTAGCCAAGACACCTTAGCCAAGACACATTAGCCAAGACACATTAGCCAAGACATCTTAGCCAAGACACCTTAGCCAAGACACTTTAGCCGAGACACATTAGCCAAGACACCTTAGCCAAGACACCTTAGCCAAGACACATTAGCCAAGACACCTTAGCCAAGACACATTAGCCAAGACACATTAGCCAAGACACCTTAGCCAAGACACATTAGCCAAGACACCTTAGCCAAGACACATTAGCCAAGACACACCTTAGCCGAGACACCTTAGCCAAGACACATTAGCCAAGACACCTTAGCCAAAACACATTAGCCAAGACACCTTAGCTAAGACACCTTAGCCAAGACACATTAGCCGAGGCACCTTAGCCAAGACACCTTAGCCAAGACACCTTAGCCGAGACACATTAGCCAAGACACCTTAGCCAAGACACCTTAGCCGAGACACATTAGCCAAGACACCTTAGCCAAGACACATTAGCCAAGACACCTTAGCCAAGACACCTTAGCCAAGACACCTTAGCCAAGACACCTTAGCCAAAACACATTAGCCAAGACACCTTAGCTAAGACACCTTAGCCAAGACACATTAGCCGAGACACCTTAGCCAAGACACATTAGCCAAGACACCTTAGCCAAGACACCTTAGCCAAGACACCTTAGCCAAGACACCTTAGCCAAGACACCTTAGCCAAGACACCTTAGCCGAGACACATTAGCCAAGACACCTTAGCCAAGACACATTAGCCAAGACACCTTAGCCAAGACACCTTAGCCAAGACACCTTAGCCAAGACACCTTAGCCAAGACACCTTAGCCAAGACACATTAGCCAAGACACATTAGCCAAGACACCTTAGCCGAGACACATTAGCCAAGACACCTTAGCCAAGACACCTTAGCCAAGACACCTTAGCCAAGACACCTTAGCCAAGACACTTTAGCCGAGACACATTAGCCAAGACACCTTAGCCAAGACACTTTAGCCAAGACACATTAGCCAAGACACCTTAGCCAAGACACATTAGCCAAGACACCTTAGCCGAGACACATTAGCCAAGACACCTTAGCCAAGACACCTTAGCCAAGACACCTTAGCCAAGACACATAAGCCAAGACACCTTAGCCAAAACACATTAGCCAAGACACCTTAGCTAAGACACCTTAGCCAAGACACATTAGCCAAGACACCTTAGCCAAGACACATTAGCCAAGACACCTTAGCCAAGAGACCTTAGCCAAGACACTTTAGCCAAGACACATTAGCCGAGACACATTAGCCGAGACACCTTAGCCAAGACACCTTAGCCAAGACACCTTAGCCGAGACACATTAGCCAAGACACCTTAGCCAAGACACATTAGCCGAGACACATTAGCCAAGACACATTAGCCAAGACACCTTAGCCACGACACCTTAGCCATGACACCTTAGCCAAGACACCTTAGCCAAGACACAATAGCCAAGACACATTAGCCAAGACACATTAGCCAAGACACCTTAGCCAAGACACATTAGCCAAGACACCTTAGCCAAGACACATTAGCCAAGACACATTAGCCAAGACACATTAGCCAAGACACATTAGCCAAGACACCTTAGCCAAGACACATTAGCCAAGACACCTTAGCCAAGACACATTAGCCAAGACACACCTTAGCCGAGACACCTTAGCCAAGACACCTTAGCTAAGACACCTTAGCCAAGACACATTAGCCGAGACACCTTAGCCAAGACACATTAGCCAAGACACCTTAGCCAAGACACATTAGCCAAGACACATTAGCCAAGACACATTAGCCAAGACACCTTAGCCAAGACACCTTAGCCAAGACACAATAGCCAAGACACATTAGCCAAGACACATTAGCCAAGACACCTTAGCCAAGACACATTAGCCAAGACACCTTAGCCAAGACACATTAGCCAAGACACATTAGCCAAGACACCTTAGCCAAGACACCTTAGCCAAGACACAATAGCCAAGACACATTAGCCAAGACACATTAGCCAAGACACCTTAGCCAAGACACATTAGCCAAGACACCTTAGCCAAGACACATTAGCCAAGACACATTAGTCAAGACACATTAGCCAAGACACATTAGCCAAGACAAATTAGCCAAGACACTTTAGCCAAGACACATTAGCCAAGACACCTTAGCCAAGACACCTTAGCCAAGACACCTTAGCCAAGACACAATAGCCAAGACACCTTAGGCAAGACACCTTAGCCAAGACACATTAGCCAAGACACCTTAGCCAAGACACATTAGCCAAGACACCTTAGCCAAGACACCTTAGCCAAGACACCTTAGCCAAGACACCTTAGCCAAGACACATTAGCCAAGACACATTTGCCAAGACACCTTAGCCAAGACACATTAGCCAAGACACATTAGCCAAGACACCTTAGCCGAGACACATTAGCCAAGACACCTTAGCCAAGACACCTTAGCCAAGACACATTAGCCAAGACACATTAGCCAAGACACCTTAGCCAAGACACATTAGCCGAGACACCTTAGCCAAGACACCTTAGCCAAGACACCTTAGCCAAGACACATTAGCCGAGACACATTAGCCAAGACACATTAGCCAAGACACATTAGCCAAGACACCTTAGCCAAGACACATTAGCCAAGACACCTTAGCCAAGACACATTAGCCAAGACACCTTAGCCAAGACACCTTAGCCAAGACACATAAGCCAAGACACCTTAGCCAAAACACATTAGCCAAGACACCTTAGCTAAGACACCTTAGCCAAGACACATTAGCCAAGACACCTTAGCCAAGACACATTAGCCAAGACACCTTAGCCAAGAGACCTTAGCCAAGACACTTTAGCCAAGACACATTAGCCGAGACACATTAGCCGAGACACCTTAGCCAAGACACCTTAGCCAAGACACCTTAGCCGAGACACATTAGCCAAGACACCTTAGCCAAGACACATTAGCCGAGACACATTAGCCAAGACACATTAGCCAAGACACCTTAGCCACGACACCTTAGCCATGACACCTTAGCCAAGACACCTTAGCCAAGACACAATAGCCAAGACACATTAGCCAAGACACATTAGCCAAGACACCTTAGCCAAGACACATTAGCCAAGACACCTTAGCCAAGACACATTAGCCAAGACACATTAGCCAAGACACATTAGCCAAGACACATTAGCCAAGACACCTTAGCCAAGACACATTAGCCAAGACACCTTAGCCAAGACACATTAGCCAAGACACACCTTAGCCGAGACACCTTAGCCAAGACACCTTAGCTAAGACACCTTAGCCAAGACACATTAGCCGAGACACCTTAGCCAAGACACATTAGCCAAGACACCTTAGCCAAGACACATTAGCCAAGACACATTAGCCAAGACACATTAGCCAAGACACCTTAGCCAAGACACCTTAGCCAAGACACAATAGCCAAGACACATTAGCCAAGACACATTAGCCAAGACACCTTAGCCAAGACACATTAGCCAAGACACCTTAGCCAAGACACATTAGCCAAGACACATTAGCCAAGACACCTTAGCCAAGACACATTAGCCAAGACACAATAGCCAAGACACATTAGCCAAGACACATTAGCCAAGACACCTTAGCCAAGACACATTAGCCAAGACACCTTAGCCAAGACACATTAGCCAAGACACATTAGTCAAGACACATTAGCCAAGACACATTAGCCAAGACAAATTAGCCAAGACACTTTAGCCAAGACACATTAGCCAAGACACCTTAGCCAAGACACCTTAGCCAAGACACCTTAGCCAAGACACAATAGCCAAGACACCTTAGGCAAGACACCTTAGCCAAGACACATTAGCCAAGACACCTTAGCCAAGACACATTAGCCAAGACACCTTAGCCAAGACACCTTAGCCAAGACACCTTAGCCAAGACACCTTAGCCAAGACACATTAGCCAAGACACATTTGCCAAGACACCTTAGCCAAGACACATTAGCCAAGACACATTAGCCAAGACACCTTAGCCAAGACACCTTAGCCAAGACACAATAGCCAAGACACATTAGCCAAGACACATTAGCCAAGACACCTTAGCCAAGACACATTAGCCAAGACACCTTAGCCAAGACACATTAGCCAAGACACATTAGCCAAGACACATTAGCCAAGACACATTAGCCAAGACACTTTAGCCAAGACACATTAGCCAAGACACCTTAGCCAAGACACCTTAACCAAGACACCTTAGCCAAGACACAATAGCCAAGACACCTTAGCCAAGACACCTTAGCCAAGACACATTAGCCAAGACACCTTAGCCAAGACACATTAGCCAAGACACCTTAGCCAAGACACCTTAGCCAAGACACCTTAGCGAAGACAACTAAGCCAAGACACATTAGCCAAGACACATTAGCCAAGACACCTTAGCCAAGACACATTAGCCAAGACACCTTAGCCAAGACACATTAGCCAAGACACATTAGCCAAGACACATTAGCCAAGACACATTAGCCAAGACACCTTAGCCAAGACACATTAGCCAAGACACCTTAGCCAAGACACATTAGCCAAGACACATTAGCCAAGACACATTAGCCAAGACCCAGTCATGCAAAAGCGAGTTCATGCGGTCGAGTTTCTTTTGTTCTCATGGTCCCTAACGGGTCTGTTCGGAATCCACCGCGGAGTCCCGGAGGAAGACATTTAGCGACCACACGCACACACTCAAACCGGGTTGGTATATAAACCCCCGCATAGCCACGCCCGCTTCAGTCGCCCGCGAGCGTTCGTAGCGTGTGGATCTACGCCGGATTTTAGCAAAAAAATAAATGAATTTCAGAAAATAAAATCGCCAGGGGGGTTCCTCAAATTCACTCTCTCGTGAGAGCGTGAGAGAATCTTTTTTCCCCATACAACTTCCTTGGAGCTTTTGCTGAAATGATAGAGAACATTGGATTAGAAATTGGTGTAGAAGAAAGTCATGCTTACATTTGCGCCATCCGACCAGTCGTCGAGGGGGTACGTTGTTTACCGTATATAAATGAAGCTGAATGGGAATGGATTTCACTGCACGTATGATGCAAAAAATAATTCTTTCGTGCTTTTAGATATTTTTGGGGGAAAATATTGCATGACAGGTTTGTTTCCTACCATACCAATTTGTTCCGCTAAAAAATATTAGACGCTGTTTGGACCTTTTTAACTACCCTTAAGGTGTGGTTTTATGGAAAATTTCTTTAAACACACAGAAATACGAGGTAGCTGCTACACGTGCTAATTTTTTCCCATGAGCATTCACACAGACGACAGGTACCTAGCACTGTTCGTTGTCGCTACGCGCCTATGCATGCGGAAGGTGTTACTGGTTCTTGTAGGCAGGTAATGAACACAGGATGCTATGTAGGTGCGACTAGGGGAAACCGAATAACTCTGACAAGAATTGAGTCATACCACAAACCATTGCTTGGCCAAGAAATGGTTACCGGCTAAACACCGACTCGCGTACCAGTTATGCGTTCGGGTACATAGGTAAAGAATATGAATGTAACAGGATGCGTCGATTAGGTGTCGAACGATGGGACTACAGGCAGTGAACGATCAATTTAAAAGCTGTTCAGAAGTCCAAAATTTTTCATAACAGTTGTTCATAAGTAGGTCAACACTGTCCTTTACACTTTTATCCAAATCGTATGTTTGAATGAATTTAAAAATTAAATTTGTGACGCTGAAGCAATCCCCGATATATTTTATCAAAATAACATGGTTAATCATTTGTATAAAAATCTATAAATATCTTTGAAAGATGCAAAATGTTATTCTTTACAACTTTGTAGAACATCATTTTTGTCTAGCTCTTCAACTTTTTTAGTTATTCGCTAAAAACCAAAGCCGTTACGGACGGCCGCGAGGAAATAGCTAAAGCAAGGCATAGAATTGTAGCGAAAATACCTCGTTTTTGTCATTGAAATATAATACTATTTTATTTAAATATCTCACGGGAAAATCTTGCAACTATTAGCCCAAAGTGTGGCCAACATATTGTAATCGGTGGTTTGTAAATAAATAATAATTTTAATACAAATAAATGAAGAAAACTGAACGCGCTTGTGCACGCTGCGCTACGACCATCGCGACCAAAACACCGTCCACTGCGAGCGGTCTTGCAGCTTTCCACATGGACTCATTCACCGGCATTAAACATTCACCCACAAGGATCGTGCAAGCGCCCGTACACTGCGAGGGCTAGCGTTGCTTTCCACATGGACGCCGTGAGGATCCCACATGGATTCCGACAGGATTCCACATGGACTCGAAAGCTTCCATATTCATCCGCCAGGATCGTGCATGCGCCCGTACGCTGCGAGCAGTCCCGATGCGTTCCACATGGATTCCACATCGACCCGCGTCACGCCCCTAGGATCGTGCAGGCGCTCGTACGCTGTGTACACACATGGTGTCTTTGAATGTGTTAGTGTGTATCGATGCGCGATCCCAACACGCATTCTCGCTTTAGCAGGATGATCCTTAGTTAGGTAGAGGGAGAAAGGGCTAATTGGGATCGACAGCGTACCGTGTATATGCGTATGTGCACGTTTTTTATCTCACTTCGCCTGTAGGCCAGAACATAGCGGCAATAGTATTTATTAGCAGGCGTGGTTGAATTGCTAATTGGGGACACCTTAGCCAAGACACATTAGCCAAGACACATTAGCCAAGACACATTAGCCAAGACACTTTAGCCAAGACACATTAGCCAAGACACCTTAGCCAAGACACATTAGCCAAGACACCTTAGCCAAGACACATTAGCCAAGACACATTAGCCAAGACACATTAGCCAAGACACATTAGCCAAGACACATTAGCCAAGACACATTAGCCAAGACACCTTAGCCAAGACACAATAGACAAGACACATTAGCCAAGACACCTTAGCCAAGACACATTAGCCAAGACACATTAGCCAAGACACATTAGCCAAGACACCTTATCGAAGACACCTTAGCCAAGACACATTAGCCAAGACACCTAAGCCAAGACACTTTAGCCAAGACACATTAGCCAAGACACCTTAGCCAAGACACCTTAGCCAAGACACCTTAGCCAAGACACCTTAGCCAAGACACCTTAGCCAAGACACAATAGCCAAGACACCTTAGCCAAGACACCTTAGCCAAGACACATTTGCCAAGACACCTTAGCCAAGACACATTAGCCAAGACACATTAGCCAAGACACCTTAGCCAAGACACCTTAGCCAAGACACAATAGCCAAGACACATTAGCCAAGACACATTAGCCAAGACACCTTAGCCAAGACACATTAGCCAAGACACCTTAGCCAAGACACCTTAGCCAAGACACCTTAGCCAAGACACCTTAGCCAAGACACATTAGCCAAGACACCTTAGCCAAGACACATTAGCCAAGACACCTTAGCCAAGACACCTTAGCCAAGACATCTTAGCCAAGACACCTTAGCCAAGACACCTTAGCCAAGACACCTTAGCCAAGACATCTTAGCCAAGACACCTTAGCCAAGACACATTAGCCAAGACACCTTAGCCAAGAAACTTTAGCCAAGACACATTAGCCAAGACACCTTATCCAAGACACCTTAGCCAAGACACATTAGCCAAGACACAATAGCCAAGACACATTAGCCAAGACACCTTAGCCAAGACACCTTAGCCAAGACACATTAACCAAGACACCTTAGCCAAGACACCTTAGCCAAGACACATTAACCAAGACACCTTAGCCAAGACACATTAGCCAAGACACCTTAGCCAAGACACATTAGCCAAGACACCTTAGCCAAGACACATTAGCCAAGACACATTAGCCAAGACACATTAGCCAAGACACATTAGCCAAGACACATTAGCCAAGACACCTTAGCCAAGACACATTAGTCAAGACACATTAGCCAAGACACATTAGCCAAGACACCTTAGCCAAGACACCTTAGCCAAGACACATTTGCCAAGACACCTTAGCCAAGACACATTAGCCAAGACACATTAGCCAAGACACCTTAGCCAAGACACCTTAGCCAAGACACATTAGCCAAGACACATTAGCCAAGACACCTTAGCCAAGACACATTAGCCAAGACACCTTAGCCAAGACACCTTAGCCAAGACACATTAGCCAAGACACCTTAGCCAAGACACATTAGCCAAGACACCTTAGCCAAGACACATTAGCCAAGACACATTAGCCAAGACACATTAGCCAAGACACATTAGCCAAGACACATTAGCCAAGACACATTAGTCAAGACACCTTAGCCAAGACACAATAGCCAAGACACATTAGCCAAGACACCTTAGCCAAGACACATTAGTCAAGACACATTAGCCAAGACACATTAGCCAAGACACCTTAGCCAAGACACCTTAGCCAAGACACATTTGCCAAGACACCTTAGCCAAGACACATTAGCCAAGACACATTAGCCAAGACACCTTAGCCAAGACACCTTAGCCAAGACACATTAGCCAAGACACATTAGCCAAGACACCTTAGCCAAGACACATTAGCCAAGACACCTTAGCCAAGACACCTTAGCCAAGACACCTTAGCCAAGACACCTTAGCCATGACACCTTAGCCAAGACACCTTAGCCAAGACACCTTAACCAAGACACCTTAGCCAAGACACATTAGCCAAGACACATTAGCCAAGACACATTAGCCAAGACACATTAGCCAAGACACATTAGTCAAGACACCTTAGCCAAGACACAATAGCCAAGACACATTAGCCAAGACACCTTAGCCAAGACACCTTAGCCAAGACACATTAGCCAAGACACATTAGTCAAGACACATTAGCCAAGACACAATAGCCAAGACACATTAGCCAAGACACCTTAGCCAAGACACATTAGTCAAGACACATTAGCCAAGACACATTAGCCAAGACACCTTAGCCAAGACACCTTAGCCAAGACACATTTGCCAAGACACCTTAGCCAAGACACATTAGCCAAGACACATTAGCCAAGACACCTTAGCCAAGACACCTTAGCCAAGACACATTAGCCAAGACACATTAGCCAAGACACATTAGCCAAGACACATTAGCCAAGACACATTAGCCAAGACACCTTAGCCAAGACACATTAGCCAAGACACCTTAGCCAAGACACCTTAGCCAAGACACATTAGCCAAGACACCTTAGCCAAGACACATTAGCCAAGACACCTTAGCCAAGACACATTAGCCAAGACACATTAGCCAAGACACATTAGCCAAGACACATTAGCCAAGACACATTAGCCAAGACACATTAGCCAAGACACATTAGCCAAGACACCTTAGCCAAGACACATTAGTCAAGACACATTAGCCAAGACACATTAGCCAAGACACCTTAGCCAAGACACCTTAGCCAAGACACATTTGCCAAGACACCTTAGCCAAGACACATTAGCCAAGACACATTAGCCAAGACACCTTAGCCAAGACACCTTAGCCAAGACACATTAGCCAAGACACATTAGCCAAGACACCTTAGCCAAGACACATTAGCCAAGACACCTTAGCCAAGACACCTTAGCCAAGACACATTAGCCAAGACACCTTAGCCAAGACACATTAGCCAAGACACCTTAGCCAAGACACATTAGCCAAGACACATTAGCCAAGACACATTAGCCAAGACACATTAGCCAAGACACATTAGCCAAGACACATTAGTCAAGACACCTTAGCCAAGACACAATAGCCAAGACACATTAGCCAAGACACCTTAGCCAAGACACCTTAGCCAAGACACATTAGCCAAGACACATTAGCCAAGACACATTAGCCAAGACCCAGTCATGCAAAAGCGAGTTCATGCGGTCGAGTTTCTTTTGTTCTCATGGTCCCTAACGGGTCTGTTCGGAATCCACCGCGGAGTCCCGGAGGAAGACATTTAGCGACCACACGCACACACTCAAACCGGGTTGGTATATAAACCCCCGCATAGCCACGCCCGCTTCAGTCGCCCGCGAGCGTTCGTAGCGTGTGGATCTACGCCGGATTTTAGCAAAAAAATAAATGAATTTCAGAAAATAAAATCGCCAGGGGGGTTCCTCAAATTCACTCTCTCGTGAGAGCGTGAGAGAATCTTTTTTCCCCATACAACTTCCTTGGAGCTTTTGCTGAAATGATAGAGAACATTGGATTAGAAATTGGTGTAGAAGAAAGTCATGCTTACATTTGCGCCATCCGACCAGTCGTCGAGGGGGTACGTTGTTTACCGTATATAAATGAAGCTGAATGGGAATGGATTTCACTGCACGTATGATGCAAAAAATAATTCTTTCGTGCTTTTAGATATTTTTGGGGGAAAATATTGCATGACAGGTTTGTTTCCTACCATACCAATTTGTTCCGCTAAAAAATATTAGACGCTGTTTGGACCTTTTTAACTACCCTTAAGGTGTGGTTTTATGGAAAATTTCTTTAAACACACAGAAATACGAGGTAGCTGCTACACGTGCTAATTTTTTCCCATGAGCATTCACACAGACGACAGGTACCTAGCACTGTTCGTTGTCGCTACGCGCCTATGCATGCGGAAGGTGTTACTGGTTCTTGTAGGCAGGTAATGAACACAGGATGCTATGTAGGTGCGACTAGGGGAAACCGAATAACTCTGACAAGAATTGAGTCATACCACAAACCATTGCTTGGCCAAGAAATGGTTACCGGCTAAACACCGACTCGCGTACCAGTTATGCGTTCGGGTACATAGGTAAAGAATATGAATGTAACAGGATGCGTCGATTAGGTGTCGAACGATGGGACTACAGGCAGTGAACGATCAATTTAAAAGCTGTTCAGAAGTCCAAAATTTTTCATAACAGTTGTTCATAAGTAGGTCAACACTGTCCTTTACACTTTTATCCAAATCGTATGTTTGAATGAATTTAAAAATTAAATTTGTGACGCTGAAGCAATCCCCGATATATTTTATCAAAATAACATGGTTAATCATTTGTATAAAAATCTATAAATATCTTTGAAAGATGCAAAATGTTATTCTTTACAACTTTGTAGAACATCATTTTTGTCTAGCTCTTCAACTTTTTTAGTTATTCGCTAAAAACCAAAGCCGTTACGGACGGCCGCGAGGAAATAGCTAAAGCAAGGCATAGAATTGTAGCGAAAATACCTCGTTTTTGTCATTGAAATATAATACTATTTTATTTAAATATCTCACGGGAAAATCTTGCAACTATTAGCCCAAAGTGTGGCCAACATATTGTAATCGGTGGTTTGTAAATAAATAATAATTTTAATACAAATAAATGAAGAAAACTGAACGCGCTTGTGCACGCTGCGCTACGACCATCGCGACCAAAACACCGTCCACTGCGAGCGGTCTTGCAGCTTTCCACATGGACTCATTCACCGGCATTAAACATTCACCCACAAGGATCGTGCAAGCGCCCGTACACTGCGAGGGCTAGCGTTGCTTTCCACATGGACGCCGTGAGGATCCCACATGGATTCCGACAGGATTCCACATGGACTCGAAAGCTTCCATATTCATCCGCCAGGATCGTGCATGCGCCCGTACGCTGCGAGCAGTCCCGATGCGTTCCACATGGATTCCACATCGACCCGCGTCACGCCCCTAGGATCGTGCAGGCGCTCGTACGCTGTGTACACACATGGTGTCTTTGAATGTGTTAGTGTGTATCGATGCGCGATCCCAACACGCATTCTCGCTTTAGCAGGATGATCCTTAGTTAGGTAGAGGGAGAAAGGGCTAATTGGGATCGACAGCGTACCGTGTATATGCGTATGTGCACGTTTTTTATCTCACTTCGCCTGTAGGCCAGAACATAGCGGCAATAGTATTTATTAGCAGGCGTGGTTGAATTGCTAATTGGGGACACCTTAGCCAAGACACATTAGCCAAGACACATTAGCCAAGACACATTAGCCAAGACACTTTAGCCAAGACACATTAGCCAAGACACCTTAGCCAAGACACATTAGCCAAGACACCTTAGCCAAGACACATTAGCCAAGACACATTAGCCAAGACACATTAGCCAAGACACATTAGCCAAGACACATTAGCCAAGACACATTAGCCAAGACACCTTAGCCAAGACACAATAGCCAAGACACATTAGCCAAGACACATTAGCCAAGACACCTTAGCCAAGACACATTAGCCAAGACACATTAGCCAAGACACCTTAGCCAAGACACCTTAGCCAAGACACCTTAGCCAAGACACATTAGCCAAGACACCTTAGCCAAGACACATTAGCCAAGACACCTTAGCCAAGACACCTTAGCCAAGACATCTTAGCCAAGACACCTTAGCCAAGACACCTTAGCCAAGACACCTTAGCCAAGACATCTTAGCCAAGACACCTTAGCCAAGACACATTAGCCAAGACACCTTAGCCAAGAAACTTTAGCCAAGACACATTAGCCAAGACACCTTATCCAAGACACCTTAGCCAAGACACATTAGCCAAGACACAATAGCCAAGACACATTAGCCAAGACACCTTAGCCAAGACACCTTAGCCAAGACACATTAGCCAAGACACCTTAGCCAAGACACCTTAGCCAAGACACATTAACCAAGACACCTTAGCCAAGACACATTAGCCAAGACACCTTAGCCAAGACACATTAGCCAAGACACCTTAGCCAAGACACATTAGCCAAGACACATTAGCCAAGACACATTAGCCAAGACACATTAGCCAAGACACATTAGCCAAGACACCTTAGCCAAGACACATTAGTCAAGACACATTAGCCAAGACACATTAGCCAAGACACCTTAGCCAAGACACCTTAGCCAAGACACATTTGCCAAGACACCTTAGCCAAGACACATTAGCCAAGACACATTAGCCAAGACACCTTAGCCAAGACACCTTAGCCAAGACACATTAGCCAAGACACATTAGCCAAGACACCTTAGCCAAGACACATTAGCCAAGACACCTTAGCCAAGACACCTTAGCCAAGACACATTAGCCAAGACACCTTAGCCAAGACACATTAGCCAAGACACCTTAGCCAAGACACATTAGCCAAGACACATTAGCCAAGACACATTAGCCAAGACACATTAGCCAAGACACATTAGCCAAGACACATTAGTCAAGACACCTTAGCCAAGACACATAAGCCAAGACACCTTAGCCAAGACACATTAGCCAAGACACCTTAGCCAAGACACATTAGCCAAGACACATTAGCCAAGACACATTAGCCAAGACACATTAGCCAAGACACCTTAGCCGAGACACATTAGCCAAGACACCTTAGCCAAGACACCTTAGCCAAGACACATTAGCCAAGACACATTAGCCAAGACACCTTAGCCAAGACACATTAGCCAAGACACCTTAGCCAAGACACCTTAGCCAAGACACATTAGCCAAGACACCTTAGCCAAGACACATTAGCCAAGACACCTTAGCCAAGACACATTAGCCAAGACACATTAGCCAAGACACATTAGCCAAGACACATTAGCCAAGACACCTTAGCCAAGACACATTAGCCAAGACACCTTAGCCAAGACACATTAGCCAAGACACCTTAGCCAAGACACCTTAGCCAAGACACATTAGCCAAGACACCTTAGCCAAGACACATTAGCCAAGACACCTTAGCCAAGACACATTAGCCAAGACACATTAGCCAAGACACCTTAGCCAAGACACATTAGCCAAGACACCTTAGCCAAGACACATTAGCCAAGACACCTTAGCCAAGACACATTAGCCAAGACACATTAGCCAAGACACATTAGCCAAGACACCTTAGCCAAGACACATTAGCCAAGACACATTAGCCAAGACACCTTAGCCAAGACACATTAGCCAAGACACCTTAGCCAAGACACCTTAGCCAAGACACATTAGCCAAGACACCTTAGCCAAGACACATTAGCCAAGACACCTTAGCCAAGACACATTAGCCAAGACACATTAGCCAAGACACATTAGCCAAGACACATTAGCCAAGACACCTTAGCCAAGACACCTTAGCCAAGACACATTAGCCAAGACACATTAGCCAAGACACCTTAGCCAAGACACCTTAGCCGAGACACATTAGCCAAGACACCTTAGCCAAGACACCTTAGCCAAGACACATTAGCCAAGACACATTAGCCAAGACACATTAGCCAAGACACATTAGCCAAGACACATTAGCCAAGACACCTTAGCCAAGACACATTAGTCAAGACACATTAGCCAAGACACATTAGCCAAGACACCTTAGCCAAGACACCTTAGCCAAGACACCTTAGCCATGACACCTTAGCCAAGACACCTTAGCCAAGACACCTTAACCAAGACACCTTAGCCAAGACACATTAGCCAAGACACCTTAGCCAAGACACATTAGCCAAGACACATTAGCCACGACACCTTAGCCAAGACACATTAGCCAAGACACATTAGCCAAGACACCTTAGCCAAGACACATTAGCCAAGACACCTAAGCCAAGACACCTTAGCCAAGACACATTAGCCAAGACACATTAGCCAATACACATTAGCCAAGACACATTAGCCAAGACACATTAGCCAAGACACATTAGCCAAGACACCTTAGCCAAGACACCTTAGCCAAAACACATTAGCCAAGACACATTAGCCGAGACATTTTAGCCAAGACACATTAGCCAAGACACATTAGCTAAGACACCTTAGCCAAGACACCTTAGCCAAGACACCTTAGCCAAGACATCTTAGCCAAGACACCTTAGCCAAGACACATTAGCCAAGACACCTTAGCCAAGACACATTAGCCAAGACACCTTAGCCAAGAAACTTTAGCCAAGACACATTAGCCAAGACACCTTATCCAAGACACCTTAGCCAAGACACTTTAGCCAAGACACAATAGCCAAGACACATTAGCCAAGACACCTTAGCCAAGACACCTTAGCCAAGACACATTAGCCAAGACACATTAGCCACGACACCTTAGCCAAGACACATTAGCCAAGACACATTAGCCAAGACACCTTAGCCATGACACCTTAGCCAAGACACCTTAGCCAAGACACCTTAGCCAAGACACCTTAGCCAAGACACCTTAGCCAAGACACATTAGCCAAGACACTTTAGCCAAGACACAATAGCCAAGACACATTAGCCAAGACACCTTAGCCAAGACACCTTAGCCAAGACACATTAGCCAAGACACATTAGCCACGACACTTTAGCCAAGACACATTACCCAAGACACATTAGCCAAGACACCTTAGCCATGACACCTTAGCCAAGACACCTTAGCCAAGACACCTTAGCCAAGACACCTTAGCCAAGACACATTAGCCAAGACACATTAGCCAAGACACCTTAGCCAAGACACATTAGCCAAGACACCTTAGCCAAGAAACTTTAGCCAAGACACATTAGCCAAGACACCTTATCCAAGACATCTTAGCCAAGACACCTTAGCCACGACACATTAGCCAAGACACCTTAGCCAAGACACATTAGCCAAGACACCTTAGCCAAGAAACTTTAGCCAAGACACATTAGCCAAGACACCTTATCCAAGACACCTTAGCCAAGACACTTTAGCCAAGACACAATAGCCAAGACACATTAGCCAAGACACCTTAGCCAAGACACCTTAGCCAAGACACATTAGCCAAGACACATTAGCCACGACACCTTAGCCAAGACACATTAGCCAAGACACATTAGCCAAGACACCTTAGCCATGACACCTTAGCCAAGACACCTTAGCCAAGACACCTTAGCCAAGACACCTTAGCCAAGACACCTTAGCCAAGACACATTAGCCAAGACACATTAGCCAAGACACCTTAGCCAAGACACCTTAGCCATGACACCTTAGCCAAGACACCTTAGCCAAGACACCTTAGCCAAGACAGCTTAGCCAAGACACATTAGCCAAGACACCTTAGCCAAGACACATTAGCCAAGACACATTAGCCACGACACCTTAGCCAAGACACATTAGCCAAGACACATTAGCCAAGACACCTTAGCCAAGACACATTAGCCAAGACACCTAAGCCAAGACACCTTAGCCAAGACACATTAGCCAAGACACATTAGCCAAGACACATTAGCCAAGACACATTAGCCAAGACACATTAGCCAAGACACATTAGCCAAGACACCTTAGCCAAGACACCTTAGCCAAGACACATTAGCCAAGACACATTAGCCGAGACATTTTAGCCAAGACACATTAGCCAAGACACATTAGCTAAGACACATTAGCCAAGACACATTAGCTAAGACACCTTAGCCAAGACACCTTAGCCAAGACACCTTAGCCAAGACATCTTAGCCAAGACACCTTAGCCAAGACACATTAGCCAAGACACCTTAGCCAAGAAACTTTAGCCAAGACACATTAGCCAAGACACCTTATCCAAGACATCTTAGCCAAGACACTTTAGCCAAGACAAAATAGCCAAGACACATTAGCCAAGACACCTTAGCCAAGACACCTTAGCCAAGACACCTTAGCCAAGACACCTTAGCCAAGACACATTAGCCAAGACACCTTAGCCAAGACACCTTAGCCAAGACACATTAGCCAAGACACCTTAGCCAAGACACATTAGCCAAGACACCTTAGCCAAGACACATTAGCCAAGACACATTAGCCAAGACACCTTAGCCAAGACACCTTAGCCAAGACACATTAGCCAAGACACCTTAGCCAAGACACATTAGCCAAGACACCTTAGCCAAGACACAATAGACAAGTCACATTAGCCAAGACACCTTAGCCAAGACACCTTAGCCAAGACACCTTAGCCAAGACACATTAGCCAAGACACCTTAGCCAAGACACATTAGCCAAGACACCTTAGCCAAGACACATTAGCCAAGACACATTAGCCAAGACACATTAGCCAAGACACATTAGCCAAGACACCTTAGCCAAGACACATTAGTCAAGACACATTAGCCAAGACACATTAGCCAAGACACCTTAGCCAAGACACCTTAGCCAAGACACATTTGCCAAGACACCTTAGCCAAGACACCTTAGCCAAGACACAATAGCCAAGACACATTAGCCAAGACACATTAGCCAAGACACCTTAGCCAAGACACATTAGCCAAGACACCTTAGCCAAGACACCTTAGCCAAGACACTTTAGCCAAGACACATTAGCCAAGACACCTTAGCCAAGACACCTTAGCCAAGACACATTAGCCAAGACACCTTAGCCAAGACACCTTAGCCAAGACACATTAGCCAAGACACCTTAGCCAAGACACCTTAGCCAAGACACCTTAGCCAAGACACCTTAGCCAAGACACATTAGCCAAGACACCTTAGCCAAGACACCTTAGCCAAGACACATTAGCAAAGACACCTTAGCCAAGACACATTAGCCAAGACACCTTAGCCAAGACACCTTAGCCAAGACACATTAGCCAAGACACATTAGCCAAGACACATTAGCCAAGACACATTAGCCAAGACACCTTAGCCAAGACACATTAGACAAGACACATTAGCCAAGACACATTTGCCAAGACACCTTAGCCAAGACACATTAGCCAAGACACATTAGCCAAGACACCTTAGCCAAGACACCTTAGCCAAGACACAATAGCCAAGACACCTTAGCCAAGACACATTAGCCAAGACACCTTAGCCAAGACACATTAGCCAAGACACCTTAGCCAAGACACCTTAGCCAAGACACCTTAGCCAAGACACCTTAGCCAAGACACATTAGCCAAGACACCTTAGCCAAGACACATTAGCCAAGACACCTTAGCCAAGACACCTTAGCCAAGACACCTTAGCCAAGACACATTAGCCAAGACACCTTAGCCAAGACACCTTAGCCAAGACACATTAGCCAAGACACCTTAGCCAAGACACATTAGCCAAGACACCTTAGCCAAGACACCTTAGCCAAGACACCTTAGCCAAGACACCTTAGCCAAGACACATTAGCCAAGACACCTTAGCCAAGACACATTAGCCAAGACACCTTAGCCAAGACACATTAGCCAAGACACCTTAGCCAAGACACATTAGCCAAGACACATTAGCCAAGACACATTAGCCAAGACACATTAGCCAAGACACATTAGCCAAGACACTTTAGCCAAGACACATTAGCCAAGACACCTTAGCCAAGACACATTAGCCAAGACACCTTAGCCAAGACACATTAGCCAAGACACATTAGCCAAGACACATTAGCCAAGACACCTTAGCCAAGACACAATAGACAAGACACATTAGCCAAGACACCTTAGCCAAGACACATTAGCCAAGACACATTAGCCAAGACACATTAGCCAAGACACCTAAGCCAAGACACATTAGCCAAGACACCTTAGCCAAGACACATTAGTCAAGACACATTAGCCAAGACACATTAGCCAAGACACCTTAGCCAAGACACCTTAGCCAAGACACCTTAGCCAAGACACATTAGCCAAGACACCTTAGCCAAGACACATTAGCCAAGACACATTAGCCAAGACACATTAGCCAAGACACCTTAGCCAAGACACATTAGCCAAGACACCTTAGCCAAGACACATTAGCCAAGACACATTAGCCAAGACACATTAGCCAAGACACCTTAGCCAAGACACATTAGCCAAGACACCTTAGCCAAGACACATTAGCCAAGACACCTTAGCCGAGACACATTAGCCGAGACACATTAGCCAAGACACATTAGCCAAGACACCTTAGCCAAGACACATTAGCCAAGACACATTAGCCGAGACACATTAGCCAAGACACCTTAGCCAAGACACATTAGCCAAGACACCTTAGCCAAGACACCTTAACCAAGACACCTAAGCCAAGACACATTAGCCAAGACACATTAGCCACGACACATTAGCCAAGACACCTTAGCCAAGACACCTTAGCCAAGACACCTTAGCCAAGACACATTAGCCAAGACACCTAAGCCAAGACACTTTAGCCAAGACACCTTAGCCGAGACACATTAGCCAAGACACCTTAGCCAAGACACATTAGCCAAGACACCTTAGCCAAGACACCTTAGCCAAGACACCTAAGCCAAGACACCTTAGCCAAGACACATTAGCCGAGACACATTAGCCAAGACACATTAGCCAAGACACCTTAGCCAAGACACATTAGCCAAGACACCTTAGCCAAGACACATTAGCCGAGACACATTAGCCAAGACACCTAAGCCAAGACACATTAGCCAAGACACCTTAGCCAAGACACATTAGCCAAGACACCTTAGCCAAGACACCTTAGCCAAGACACTTTAGCCGAGACACATTAGCCAAGACACCTAAGCCAAGACACATTAGCCAAGACACCTTAGCCAAGACACCTTAACCAAGACACCTAAGCCAAAACACATTAGCCAAGACACATTAGCCACGACACATTAGCCAAAACACCTTAGCCAAGACACCTTAGCCAAGACACCTTAGCCAAGACACATTAGCCAAGACACCTAAGCCAAGACACTTTAGCCAAGACACTTTAGCCGAGACACATTAGCCAAGACACCTTAGCCAAGACATCTTAGCCAAGACACCTTAGCCAAGACACATTAGCCAAGACACCTTAGCCAAGAAACTTTAGCCAAGACACATTAGCCAAGACACCTTATCCAAGACACCTTAGCCAAGACACATTAGCCAAGACACAATAGCCAAGACACATTAGCCAAGACACCTTAGCCAAGACACCTTAGCCAAGACACATTAGCCAAGACACATTAGCCAAGACACATTAGCCAAGACACCTTAGCCAAGACACCTTAGCCAAGACACATTTGCCAAGACACCTTAGCCAAGACACATTAGCCAAGACACATTAGCCAAGACACCTTAGCCAAGACACCTTAGCCAAGACACATTAGCCAAGACACATTAGCCAAGACACCTTAGCCAAGACACATTAGCCAAGACACCTTAGCCAAGACACCTTAGCCAAGACACATTAGCCAAGACACCTTAGCCAAGACACCTTAGCCAAGACACCTTAGCCAAGACACATTAGCCAAGACACCTTAGCCAAGACACCTTAGCCAAGACACATTAGCCGAGACACATTAGCCAAGACACCTTAGCCAAGACACCTTAGCCAAGACACATTAGCCGAGACACATTAGTCAAGACACCTTAGCCAAGACACCTTAGCCAAGACACCTTAGCCAAGACACCTTAGCCAAGACACCTTAGCCAAGACACCTTAGCCAAGACACCTTAGCCAAGACACCTTAGCCAAGACACTTTAGCCGAGACACATTAGCCAAGACACCTAAGCCAAGACACATTAGCCAAGACACCTTAGCCAAGACACATTAGCCAAGACACTAAAGCCAAGACACATTAGCCAAGACACATTAGCCGAGACACATTAGCCAAGACACCTAAGCCAAGACACATTAGCCAAGACACCTTAGCCAAGACACCTTAGCCAAGACACCTTAGCCAAGACACCTTAGCCAAGACACCTTAGCCAAGACACCTTAGCCAAGACACCTTAGCCAAGACACTTTAGCCGAGACACATTAGCCAAGACACCTAAACCAAGACACATTAGCCAAGACACCTTAGCCAAGACACCTTAGCCAAGACACATTAGCCGAGACACATTAGCCAAGACACATTAGCCAAGACACCTTAGCCAAGACACCTTAGCCGAGACACATTAGCCAAGACACCTTAGCCAAGACACTTTAGCCAAGACACCTTAGCCAAGACACCTTAGCCAAGACACTTTAGCCAAGACACATTAGCCGAGACACATTAGCCAAGACACCTTAGCCAAGACACCTTAGCCAAGACACCTTAGCCAAGACACATTAGCCAAGACACCTTAGCCAAGACACCTTAGCCAAGACACATTAGCCAAGACACCTTAGCCAAGACACCTTAGCCAAGACACCTTAGCCAAGACACCTTAGCCAAGACACCTTAGCCAAGACACCTTAGCCAAGACACCTTAGCCAAGACACTTTAGCCAAGACACTTTAGCCGAGACACATTAGCCAAGACACATTAGCCAAGACACCTTAGCCAAGACACCTTAGCCAAGACACCTTAGCCAAGACACATTAGCCAAGACACATAAGCCGAGACACATTAGCCAAGACACATTAGCCAAGACACCTTAGCCAAGACACATTAGCCGAGACACATTAGCCAAGACACATTAGCCAAGACACCTTAGCCAAGACACCTTAGCCAAGACACCTTAGCCAAGACACATTAGCCAAGACACCTTAGCCAAGACACCTTAGCCAAGACACATTAGCCGAGACACATTAGCCAAGACACCTAAGCCAACACACATTAGCCAAGACACCTTAGCCAAGACACATTAGCCAAGACACCTTAGCCAAGACACCTTAGCCAAGACACATTAGCCAAGACACCTTAGCCAAGACACCTTAGCCAAGACACATTAGCCGAGACACATTAGCCAAGACACCTTAGCCAAGACACCTTAGCCAAGACACCTTAGCCAAGACACATTAGCCAAGACACCTTAGCCAAGACACCTTAGCCAAGACACATTAGCCAAGAGACCTTAGCCAAGACACCTTAGCCAAGACACATTAGCCAAGACACCTTAGCCAAGACACCTTAGCCAAGACACATTAGCCGAGACACATTAGCCAAGACACCTTAGCCAAGACACCTTAGCCAAGACACATTAGCCGAGACACATTAGCCAAGACACCTTAGCCAAGACACTTTAGCCGAGACACATTAGCCAAGACACCTAAGCCAAGACACATTAGCCAAGACACCTTAGCCAAGACACCTTAGCCAAGACACCTAAGCCAAGACACATTAGCCAAGACACATTAGCCACGACACATTAGCCAAGACACCTAAGCCAAGACACATTAGCCAAGACACCTTAGCCAAGACACATTAGCCAAGACACCTTAGCCAAGACACCTTAGCCAAGAACCATTAGCCGAGACACATTAGCCAAGACACCTTAGCCAAGACACCTTAGCCAAGACACATTAGCCGAGACACATTAGCCAAGACACCTTAGCCAAGACACCTTAGCCAAGACACCTTAGCCAAGACACCTTAGCCAAGACACCTTAGCCAAGACACCTTAGCCAAGACACTTTAGCCGAGACACATTAGCCAAGACACATTAGCCAAGACACCTTAGCCAAGACACCTTAGCCGAGACACATTAGCCAAGACACCTTAGCCAAGACACTTTAGCCAAGACACCTTAGCCAAGACACCTTAGCCAAGACACTTTAGCCAAGACACATTAGCCGAGACACATTAGCCAAGACACCTTAGCCAAGACACCTTAGCCAAGACACCTTAGCCAAGACACATTAGCCAAGACACCTTAGCCAAGACACCTTAGCCAAGACACATTAGCCAAGACACCTTAGCCAAGACACCTTAGCCAAGACACCTTAGCCAAGACACTTTAGCCGAGACACATTAGCCAAGACACCTTAGCCAAGACACATTAGCCAAGACACATTAGCCAAGACACCTTAGCCAAGACACCTTAGCCAAGACACCTTAGCCAAGACACATTAGCCAAGACACCTTAGCCAAGACACCTTAGCCAAGACACATTAGCCGAGACACATTAGCCAAGACACATTAGCCAAGACACCTTAGCCAAGACACCTTAGCCGAGACACATTAGCCAAGACACCTTAGCCAAGACACTTTAGCCAAGACACCTTAGCCAAGACACCTTAGCCAAGACACTTTAGCCAAGACACATTAGCCGAGACACATTAGCCAAGACACCTTAGCCAAGACACCTTAGCCAAGACACCTTAGCCAAGACACATTAGCCAAGACACCTTAGCCAAGACACCTTAGCCAAGACACATTAGCCAAGACACCTTAGCCAAGACACCTTAGCCAAGACACCTTAGCCAAGACACCTTAGCCAAGACACCTTAGCCAAGACACCTTAGCCAAGACACCTTAGCCAAGACACCTTAGCCAAGACACTTTAGCCAAGACACTTTAGCCGAGACACATTAGCCAAGACACCTTAGCCAAGACACATTAGCCAAGACACCTTAGCCAAGACACCTTAGCCAAGACACATTAGCCAAGACACATTAGCCAAGACACCTTAGCCAAGACACCTTAGCCAAGACACCTTAGCCAAGACACCTCAGCCAAGACACTTTAGCCGAGACACATTAGCCAAGACACATTAGCCAAGACACCTTAGCCAAGACACCTTAGCCGAGACACATTAGCCAAGACACCTTAGCCAAGACACTTTAGCCAAGACACCTTAGCCAAGACACCTTAGCCAAGACACTTTAGCCAAGACACATTAGCCGAGACACATTAGCCAAGACACCTTAGCCAAGACACCTTAGCCAAGACACCTTAGCCAAGACACATTAGCCAAGACACCTTAGCCAAGACACCTTAGCCAAGACACATTAGCCAAGACACCTTAGCCAAGACACCTTAGCCAAGACACCTTAGCCAAGACACTTTAGCCGAGACACATTAGCCAAGACACCTTAGCCAAGACACATTAGCCGAGACACATTAGCCAAGACACCTTAGCCAAGACACCTTAGCCAAGACACCTTAGCCAAGACACATTAGCCAAGACACCTTAGCCAAGACACCTTAGCCAAGACACATTAGCCGAGACACATTAGCCAAGACACATTAGCCAAGACACCTTAGCCAAGACACCTTAGCCGAGACACATTAGCCAAGACACCTTAGCCAAGACACTTTAGCCAAGACACCTTAGCCAAGACACCTTAGCCAAGACACTTTAGCCAAGACACATTAGCCGAGACACATTAGCCAAGACACCTTAGCCAAGACACCTTAGCCAAGACACCTTAGCCAAGACACATTAGCCAAGACACCTTAGCCAAGACACCTTAGCCAAGACACATTAGCCAAGACACCTTAGCCAAGACACCTTAGCCAAGACACCTTAGCCAAGACACCTTAGCCAAGACACCTTAGCCAAGACACCTTAGCCAAGACACCTTAGCCAAGACACCTTAGCCAAGACACTTTAGCCAAGACACTTTAGCCGAGACACATTAGCCAAGACACCTTAGCCAAGACACATTAGCCAAGACACCTTAGCCAAGACACCTTAGCCAAGACACCTAAGCCAAGACACCTTAGCCAAGACACATTAGCCGAGACACATTAGCCAAGACACATTAGCCAAGACACCTTAGCCAAGACACCTTAGCCAAGACACTTTAGCCGAGACACATTAGCCAAGACACCTAAGCCAAGACACATTAGCCAAGACACCTTAGCCAAGACACCTTAGCCAAGACACATTTGCCGAGACACATTAGCCAAGACACATTAGCCAAGACACCTTAGCCAAGACACCTTAGCCGAGACACATTAGCCAAGACACCTTAGCCAAGACACATTAGCCAAGACACCTTAGCCAAGACACCTTAGCCAAGACACCTAAGCCAAGACACCTTAGCCAAGACACATTAGCCGAGACACATTAGCCGAGACACATTAGCCAAGACACCTTAGCCAAGACACCTTAGCCAAGACACATTAGCCGAGACACATTAGCCAAGACACCTTAGCCAAGACACATTAGCCAAGACACCTTAGCCAAGACACCTTAGCCAAGACACATTAGCCGAGACGCATTAGCCAAGACACCTTAGCCAAGACACCTTAGCCAAGACACCTTAGCCAAGACACCTTAGCCAAGACACCTTAGCCAAGACACCTTAGCCAAGACACATTAGCCGAGACACATTATCCAAGACACCTAAGCCAAGACACATTAGCCAAGACACCTTAGCCAAGACACATTAGCCAAGACACCTTAGCCAAGACACCTTAGCCAAGACACATTAGCCGAGACACATTAGCCAAGACACATTAGCCACGACACATTAGCCAAGACACCTTAGCCAAGACACCTTAGCCAAGACACCTTAGCCAAGACACATTAGCCAAGACACCTTAGCCAAGACACCTTAGCCAAGACACTTTAGCCGAGACACATTAGCCAAGACACCTAAGCCAAGACACATTAGCCAAGACACCTTAGCCAAGACACCTTAGCCAAGACACCTAAGCCAAGACACATTAGCCAAGACACATTAGCCACGACACATTAGCCAAGACACATTAGCCAAGACACCTTAGCCAAGACACATTAGCCAAGACACCTTAGCCAAGACACTTTAGCCGAGACACATTAGCCAAGACACCTAAGCCAAGACACATTAGCCAAGACACCTAAGCCAAGACACATTAGCCAAGACACCTTAGCCAAGACACCTAAGCCAAGACACATTAGCCGAGACACATTAGCCAAGACACCTTAGCCAAGACACCTTAGCCAAGACACATTAGCCGAGAGACATTAGCCAAGACACCTTAGCCAAGACACCTTAGCCGAGACACATTAGCCAAGACACCTAAGCCAAGACACATTAGCCGAGACACATTAGCCAAGACACATTAGCCAAGACACCTTAGCCAAGACACCTTAGCCAAGACACTTTCGCCGAGACACATTAGCCAAGACACCTAAGCCAAGACACATTAGCCAAGACACCTTAGCCAAGACACCTTAGCCAAGACACATTAGCCGAGACACATTAGCCAAGACACCTTAGCCAAGACACCTTAGCCAAGACACTTTAGCCGAGACACATTAGCCAAGACACCTTAGCCAAGACACATTAGCCAAGACACCTTAGCCAAGACACTTTAGCCAAGACACATTAGCCAAGACACATAAGCCGAGACACATTAGCCAAGACACATTAGCCAAGACACCTTAGCCAAGACACATTAGCCGAGACACATTAGCCAAGACACCTTAGCCAAGACACCTTAGCCAAGACACCTTAGCCAAGACACCTTAGCCAAGACACCTTAGCCAAGACACCTTAGCCAAGACACTTTAGCCAAGACACTTTAGCCGAGACACATTAGCCAAGACACCTTAGCCAAGACACCTTAGCCAAGACACCTTAGCCAAGACACATTAGCCAAGACACCTTAGCCAAGACACCTTAGCCAAGACACCTTAGCCAAGACACCTTAGCCAAGACACCTTAGCCAAAACACATTAGCCAAGACACCTTAGCTAAGACACCTTAGCCAAGACACATTAGCCGAGACACCTTAGCCAAGACACCTAAGCCAAGACACATTAGCCAAGACACCTTAGCCAAGACACATTAGCCAAGACACCTTAGCCAAGACACCTTAGCCAAGACACTTTAGCCGAGACACATAAGCCAAGACACCTAAGCCAAGACACATTAGCCAAGACACCTTAGCCAAGACACCTTAGCCAAGACACCTAAGCCAAGACACCTTAGCCAAGACACCTAAGCCAAGACACCTAAGCCAAGACACATTAGCCAAGACACCTAAGCCAAGACACATTAGCCAAGACACCTTAGCCAAGACACCTTAGCCAAGACACCTTAGCCAAGACACCTTAGCCAAGACACCTTAGCCAAGACACCTTAGCCAAGACACTTTAGCCGAGACACATTAGCCAAGACACCTAAGCCAAGACACATTAGCTAAGACACCTTAGCCAAGACACCTTAGCCAAGACACATTAGCCGAGACACATTAGCCAAGACACATTAGCCAAGACACCTTAGCCAAGACACCTTAGCCAAGACACCTTAGCCAAGACACCTAAGCCAAGACACATTAGCCAAGACACCTTAGCCAAGACACCTAAGCCAAGACACATTAGCCGAGACACATTAGCCAAGACACCTAAGCCAAGACACATTAGCCAAGACACCTTAGCCAAGACACATTAGCCAAGACACCTTAGCCAAGACACCTTAGCCAAGACACTTTAGCCGAGACACATTAGCCAAGACACCTAAGCCAAGACACATTAGCCAAGACACCTTAGCCAAGACACCTTAGCCAAGACACCTAAGCCAAGACACCTTAGCCAAGACACCTAAGCCAAGACACCTAAGCCAAGACACATTAGCCAAGACACCTAAGCCAAGACACATTAGCCAAGACACCTTAGCCAAGACACCTTAGCCAAGACACCTTAGCCAAGACACTTTAGCCGAGACACATTATCCAAGACACCTAAGCCAAGACACATTAGCCAAGACACCTTAGCCAAGACACCTTAGCCAAGACACCTAAGCCAAGACACCTTAGCCAAGACACCTAAGCCAAGACACCTAAGCCAAGACACATTAGCCAAGACACCTAAGCCAAGACACATTAGCCAAGACACCTTAGCCAAGACACCTTAGCCAAGACACCTTAGCCAAGACACCTTAGCCAAGACACCTTAGCCAAGACACTTTAGCCGAGACACATTAGCCAAGACACCTAAGCCAAGACACATTAGCCAAGACACCTTAGCCAAGACACCTTAGCCAAGACACATTAGCCGAGACACATTAGCCAAGACACATTAGCCAAGACACCTTAGCCAAGACACCTTAGCCAAGACACCTTAGCCAAGACACATTAGCCAAGACACCTTAGCCAAGACACCTTAGCCAAGACACATTAGCCGAGACACATTAGCCAAGACACCTAAGCCAAGACACATTAGCCAAGACACCTTAGCCAAGACACATTAGCCAAGACACCTTAGCCAAGACACCTTAGCCAAGACACATTAGCCAAGACACCTTAGCCAAGACACCTTAGCCAAGACACATTAGCCGAGACACATTAGCCAAGACACCTTAGCCAAGACACCTTAGCCAAGACACCTTAGCCAAGACACATTAGCCAAGACACCTTAGCCAAGACACCTTAGCCAAGACACATTAGCCAAGACACCTTAGCCAAGACACATTAGCCAAGACACCTTAGCCAAGACACATTAGCCGAGACACATTAGCCAAGACACCTTAGCCAAGACACCTTAGCCAAGACACATTAGCCGAGACACATTAGCCAAGACACCTTAGCCAAGACACCTTAGCCAAGACACATTAGCCGAGACACATTAGCCAAGACACCTTAGCCAAGACACCTTAGCCAAGACACCTTAGCCAAGACACATTAGCCAAGACACCTTAGCCAAGACACATTAGCCAAGACACCTTAGCCAAGACACCTTAGCCAAGACACATTAGCCAAGACACCTTAGCCAAGACACATTAGCCGAGACACATTAGCCAAGACACCTTAGCCAAGACACCTTAGCCAAGACACATTAGCCGAGACACATTAGCCAAGACACCTTAGCCAAGACACCTTAGCCAAGACACCTTAGCCAAGACACCTTAGCCAAGACACCTTAGCCAAGACACCTTAGCCAAGACACTTTAGCCGAGACACATTAGCCAAGACACCTAAGCCAAGACACATTAGCCAAGACACCTAAGCCAAGACACATTAGCCAAGACACATTAGCCACGACACATTAGCCAAGACACCTTAGCCAAGACACCTTAGCCAAGACACCTTAGCCAAGACACATTAGCCAAGACACCTTAGCCAAGACACATTAGCCGAGACACATTAGCCAAGACACCTTAGCCAAGACACCTTAGCCAAGACACCTTAGCCAAGACACCTTAGCCAAGACACCTTAGCCAAGACACTTTAGCCGAGACACATTAGCCAAGACACCTTAGCCAAGACACATTAGCCAAGACACCTTAGCCAAGACACCTTAGCCAAGACACATTAGCCGAGACACATTAGCCAAGACACATTAGCCAAGACACCTTAGCCAAGACACCTTAGCCGAGACACATTAGCCAAGACACCTTAGCCAAGACACTTTAGCCAAGACACCTTAGCCAAGACACCTTAGCCAAGACACCTAAGCCAAGACACATTAGCCGAGACACATTAGCCAAGACACCTTAGCCAAGACACCTTAGCCAAGACACCTAAGCCAAGACACCTTAGCCAAGACACCTTAGCCAAGACACATTAGCCGAGACACATTAGCCAAGACACCTAAGCCAAGACACATTAGCCAAGACACCTTAGCCAAGACACATTAGCCAAGACACCTTAGCCAAGACACCTTAGCCAAGACACTTTAGCCGAGACACATTAGCCAAGACACCTAAGCCAAGACATATTAGCCAAGACACCTTAGCCAAGACACCTTAGCCAAGACACCTAAGCCAAGACACCTTAGCCAAGACACCTTAGCCAAGACACCTAAGCCAAGACACTTTAGCCGAGACACATTAGCCAAGACACCTTAGCCAAGACACCTTAGAAAAGACACATTAGCCGAGACACATTAGCCAAGACACCTTAGCCAAGACACCTTAGCCAAGACACCTTAGCCAAAACACCTTAGCCAAGACACCTTAGCCAAGACACCTTAGCCAAGACACCTTAGCCAAGACACCTTAGCCAAGACACTTTAGCCGAGACACATTAGCCAAGACACCTAAGCCAAGACACATTAGCCAAGACACCTTAGCCAAGACACCTTAGCCAAGACACATTAGCCGAGACACATTAGCCAAGACACCTTAGCCAAGACACCTTAGCCAAGACACTTTAGCCGAGACACATTAGCCAAGACACCTAAGCCAAGACACATTAGCCAAGACACCTTAGCCAAGACACCTTAGCCAAGACACATTAGCCGAGACACATTAGCCAAGACACCTTAGCCAAGACACCTTAGCCAAGACACTTTAGCCGAGACACATTAGCCAAGACACCTTAGCCAAGACACATTAGCCAAGACACCTTAGCCAAGACACTTTAGCCAAGACACATTAGCCAAGACACATAAGCCGAGACACATTAGCCAAGACACATTAGCCAAGACACCTTAGCCAAGACACTTTAGCCGAGACACATTAGCCAAGACACCTTAGCCAAGACACATTAGCCAAGACACCTTAGCCAAGACACTTTAGCCAAGACACATTAGCCAAGACACATAAGCCGAAACACATTAGCCAAGACACATTAGCCAAGACACCTTAGCCAAGACACATTAGCCGAGACACATTAGCCAAGACACCTTAGCCAAGACACCTTAGCCAAGACACATTAGCCAAGACACCTTAGCCAAGACACCTTAGCCAAGACACCTAAGCCAAGACACCTTAGCCAAGACACCTAAGCCAAGACACCTAAGCCAAGACACTTTAGCCGAGACACATTAGCCAAGACACCTTAGCCAAGACACCTTAGCCAAGACACATTAGCCGAGACACATTAGCCAAGACACCTTAGCCAAGACACCTTAGCCAAGACACCTTAGCCAAAACACCTTAGCCAAGACACCTTAGCCAAGACACCTTAGCCAAGACACCTTAGCCAAGACACTTTAGCCGAGACACATTAGCCAAGACACCTAAGCCAAGACACATTAGCCAAGACACCTTAGCCAAGACACCTTAGCCAAGACACATTAGCCGAGACACATTAGCCAAGACACCTTAGCCAAGACACCTTAGCCAAGACACTTTAGCCGAGACACATTAGCCAAGACACCTTAGCCAAGACACATTAGCCAAGACACCTTAGCCAAGACACTTTAGCCAAGACACATTAGCCAAGACACATAAGCCGAGACACATTAGCCAAGACACATTAGCCAAGACACCTTAGCCAAGACACATTAGCCGAGACACATTAGCCAAGACACCTTAGCCAAGACACCTTAGCCAAGACACCTTAGCCAAGACACATTAGCCAAGACACCTAAGCCAAGACACCTAAGCCAAGACACCTAAGCCAAGACACCTAAGCCAAGACACTTTAGCCGAGACACATTAGCCAAGACACCTTAGCCAAGACACCTTAGCCAAGACACATTAGCCGAGACACATTAGCCAAGACACCTTAGCCAAGACACCTTAGCCAAGACACCTTAGCCAAAACACCTTAGCCAAGACACCTTAGCCAAGACACCTTAGCCAAGACACCTTAGCCAAGACACTTTAGCCGAGACACATTAGCCAAGACACCTAAGCCAAGACACATTAGCCAAGACACCTTAGCCAAGACACCTTAGCCAAGACACATTAGCCGAGACACATTAGCCAAGACACCTTAGCCAAGACACCTTAGCCAAGACACTTTAGCCGAGACACATTAGCCAAGACACCTTAGCCAAGACACATTAGCCAAGACACCTTAGCCAAGACACTTTAGCCAAGACACATTAGCCAAGACACATAAGCCGAGACACATTAGCCAAGACACATTAGCCAAGACACCTTAGCCAAGACACATTAGCCGAGACACATTAGCCAAGACACCTTAGCCAAGACACCTAAGCCAAGACACCTTAGCCAAGACACCTTAGCCAAGACACCTTAGCCAAGACACCTTAGCCAAGACACTTTAGCCAAGACACTTTAGCCGAGACACCTTAGCCAAGACACATTAGCCAAGACACCTTAGTAAAGACACATTAGCCAAGACACATTAGCCAAGACACATTAGCCAAGACACATTAGCCAAGACACCTTAGCCAAGACACCTTAGCCAAGACACCTTAGCCAAAACACATTAGCCAAGACACCTTAGCTAAGACACCTTAGCCAAGACACATTAGCCGAGACACCTTAGCCAAGACACCTAAGCCAAGACACATTAGCCAAGACACCTTAGCCAAGACACATTAGCCAAGACACCTTAGCCAAGACACCTTAGCCAAGACACTTTAGCCGAGACACATTAGCCAAGACACCTAAGCCAAGACACATTAGCCAAGACACCTTAGCCAAGACACCTTAGCCAAGACACATTAGCCGAGACACATTAGCCAAGACACCTAAGCCAAGACACATTAGCCAAGACACCTTAGCCAAGACACATTAGCCAAGACACCTTAGCCAAGACACCTTAGCCAAGACACTTTAGCCGAGACACATTAGCCAAGACACCTAAGCCAAGACACACTAGCCAAGACACCTTAGCCAAGACACCTTAGCCAAGACACCTAAGCCAAGACACCTTAGCCAAGACACCTAAGCCAAGACACCTAAGCCAAGACACTTTAGCCGAGACACATTAGCCAAGACACCTTAGCCAAGACACCTTAGCCAAGACACATTAGCCGAGACACATTAGCCAAGACACCTTAGCCAAGACACCTTAGCCAAGACACCTTAGCCAAAACACCTTAGCCAAGACACCTTAGCCAAGACACCTTAGCCAAGACACCTTAGCCAAGACACTTTAGCCAAGACACATTAGCCAAGACACCTAAGCCAAGACACATTAGCCAAGACACCTTAGCCAAGACACCTTAGCCAAGACACATTAGCCGAGACACATTAGCCAAGACACCTTAGCCAAGACACCTTAGCCAAGACACATTAGCCGAGACACATTAGCCAAGACACCTTAGCCAAGACACCTTAGCCAAGACACATTAGCCGAGACACATTAGCCAAGACACCTTAGCCAAGACACCTTAGCCAAGACACCTTAGCCAAGACACCTTAGCCAAGACACCTTAGCCAAGACACCTTAGCCAAGACACCTAAGCCAAGACACCTTAGCCAAGACACCTAAGCCAAGACACCTAAGCCGAGACACATTAGCCAAGACACCTAAGCCAAGACACATTAGCCAAGACACCTTAGCCAAGACACCTTAGCCAAGACACCTTAGCCAAGACACTTTAGCCGAGACACATTAGCCAAGACACCTAAGCCAAGACACATTAGCCAAGACACCTTAGCCAAGACACCTTAGCCAAGACACCTAAGCCAAGACACCTTAGCCAAGACACCTAAGCCAAGACACCTAAGCCAAGACACATTAGCCAAGACACCTAAGCCAAGACACATTAGCCAAGACACCTTAGCCAAGACACCTTAGCCAAGACACCTTAGCCAAGACACCTTAGCCAAGACACCTTAGCCAAGACACTTTAGCCGAGACACATTAGCCAAGACACCTAAGCCAAGACACATTAGCCAAGACACCTTAGCCAAGACACCTTAGCCAAGACACATTAGCCGAGACACATTAGCCAAGACACCTTAGCCAAGACACCTTAGCCAAGACACCTTAGCCAAGACACTTTAGCCGAGACACATTAGCCAAGACACCTTAGTCAAGACACCTTAGCCAAGACACATTAGCCGAGACACATTAGCCAAGACACATTAGCCAAGACACCTTAGCCAAGACACCTTAGCCGAGACACATTAGCCAAGACACCTTAGCCAAGACACATTAGCCAAGACACCTTAGCCAAGACACCTTAGCCAAGACACCTAAGCCAAGACACCTTAGCCAAGACACATTAGCCGAGACACATTAGCCGAGACACATTAGCCAAGACACCTTAGCCAAGACACCTTAGCCAAGACACATTAGCCGAGACACATTAGCCAAGACACCTTAGCCAAGACACCTTAGCCAAGACACCTTAGCCAAAACACCTTAGCCAAGACACCTTAGCCAAGACACCTTAGCCAAGACACCTTAGCCAAGACACTTTAGCCGAGACACATTAGCCAAGACACCTAAGCCAAGACACATTAGCCAAGACACCTTAGCCAAGACACCTTAGCCAAGACACATTAGCCGAGACACATTAGCCAAGACACCTAAGCCAAGACACATTAGCCAAGACACCTTAGCCAAGACACATTAGCCAAGACACCTTAGCCAAGACACCTTAGCCAAGACACTTTAGCCGAGACACATTAGCCAAGACACCTAAGCCAAGACACATTAGCCAAGACACCTTAGCCAAGACACCTTAGCCAAGACACCTAAGCCAAGACACCTAAGCCAAGACACTTTAGCCGAGACACATTAGCCAAGACACCTTAGCCAAGACACCTTAGCCAAGACACCTTAGCCGAGACACATTAGCCAAGACACCTTAGCCAAGACACCTTAGCCAAGACACCTTAGCCAAAACACCTTAGCCAAGACACCTTAGCCAAGACACCTTAGCCAAGACACCTTAGCCAAGACACTTTAGCCGAGACACATTAGCCAAGACACCTAAGCCAAGACACATTAGCCAAGACACCTTAGCCAAGACACCTTAGCCAAGACACATTAGCCGAGACACATTAGCCAAGACACCTTAGCCAAGACACCTTAGCCAAGACACTTTAGCCGAGACACATTAGCCAAGACACCTTAGCCAAGACACATTAGCCAAGACACCTTAGCCAAGACACTTTAGCCAAGACACATTAGCCAAGACACATAAGCCGAGACACATTAGCCAAGACACATTAGCCAAGACACCTTAGCCAAGACACTTTAGCCGAGACACATTAGCCAAGACACCTTAGCCAAGACACATTAGCCAAGACACCTTAGCCAAGACACTTTAGCCAAGACACATTAGCCAAGACACATAAGCCGAGACACATTAGCCAAGACACATTAGCCAAGACACCTTAGCCAAGACACATTAGCCGAGACACATTAGCCAAGACACCTTAGCCAAGACACCTTAGCCAAGACACATTAGCCAAGACACCTAAGCCAAGACACCTAAGCCAAGACACCTAAGCCAAGACACCTAAGTTAAGACACTTTAGCCGAGACACATTAGCCAAGACACCTTAGCCAAGACACCTTAGCCAAGACACATTAGCCGAGACACATTAGCCAAGACACCTTAGCCAAGACACCTTAGCCAAGACACCTTAGCCGAGACACATTAGCCAAGACACCTTAGCCAAGACACCTTAGCCAAGACACCTTAGCCAAGACACCTTAGCCAAGACACCTTAGCCAAGACACCTTAGCCAAGACACTTTAGCCGAGACACATTAGCCAAGACACCTTAGCCAAGACACCTTAGCCAAGACACATTAGCCGAGACACATTAGCCAAGACACCTTAGCCAAGACACCTTAGCCAAGACACTTTAGCCGAGACACATTAGCCAAGACACCTAAGCCAAGACACATTAGCCAAGACACCTTAGCCAAGACACCTTAGCCAAGACACCTTAGCCAAGACACATTAGCCGAGACACATTAGCCAAGACACCTTAGCCAAGACACCTTAGCCAAGACACATTAGCCGAGACACATTAGCCAAGACACCTTAGCCAAGACACCTTAGCCAAGACACCTTAGCCAAGACACCTTAGCCAAGACACCTTAGCCAAGACACCTTAGCCAAGACACCTAAGCCAAGACACCTTAGCCAAGACACCTAAGCCAAGACACCTAAGCCAAGACACATTAGCCAAGACACCTAAGCCAAGACACATTAGCCAAGACACCTTAGCCAAGACACCTTAGCCAAGACACCTTAGCCAAGACACTTTAGCCGAGACACATTAGCCAAGACACCTAAGCCAAGACACATTAGCCAAGACACCTTAGCCAAGACACCTTAGCCAAGACACCTAAGCCAAGACACCTTAGCCAAGACACCTAAGCCAAGACACCTAAGCCAAGACACATTAGCCAAGACACCTAAGCCAAGACACATTAGCCAAGACACCTTAGCCAAGACACCTTAGCCAAGACACCTTAGCCAAGACACCTTAGCCAAGACACCTTAGCCAAGACACTTTAGCCGAGACACATTAGCCAAGACACCTAAGCCAAGACACATTAGCCAAGACACCTTAGCCAAGACACCTTAGCCAAGACACATTAGCCGAGACACATTAGCCAAGACACCTTAGCCAAGACACCTTAGCCAAGACACCTTAGCCAAGACACTTTAGCCGAGACACATTAGCCAAGACACCTTAGTCAAGACACCTTAGCCAAGACACATTAGCCGAGACACATTAGCCAAGACACATTAGCCAAGACACCTTAGCCAAGACACCTTAGCCGAGACACATTAGCCAAGACACCTTAGCCAAGACACATTAGCCAAGACACCTTAGCCAAGACACCTTAGCCAAGACACCTAAGCCAAGACACCTTAGCCAAGACACATTAGCCGAGACACATTAGCCGAGACACATTAGCCAAGACACCTTAGCCAAGACACCTTAGCCAAGACACATTAGCCGAGACACATTAGCCAAGACACCTTAGCCAAGACACCTTAGCCAAGACACCTTAGCCAAAACACCTTAGCCAAGACACCTTAGCCAAGACACCTTAGCCAAGACACCTTAGCCAAGACACTTTAGCCGAGACACATTAGCCAAGACACCTAAGCCAAGACACATTAGCCAAGACACCTTAGCCAAGACACCTTAGCCAAGACACATTAGCCGAGACACATTAGTCAAGACACCTAAGCCAAGACACATTAGCCAAGACACCTTAGCCAAGACACATTAGCCAAGACACCTTAGCCAAGACACCTTAGCCAAGACACTTTAGCCGAGACACATTAGCCAAGACACCTAAGCCAAGACACATTAGCCAAGACACCTTAGCCAAGACACCTTAGCCAAGACACCTAAGCCAAGACACCTTAGCCAAGACACCTAAGCCAAGACACCTAAGCCAAGACACTTTAGCCGAGACACATTAGCCAAGACACCTTAGCCAAGACACCTTAGCCAAGACACATTAGCCGAGACACATTAGCCAAGACACCTTAGCCAAGACACCTTAGCCAAGACACCTTAGCCAAAACACCTTAGCCAAGACACCTTAGCCAAGACACCTTAGCCAAGACACCTTAGCCAAGACACTTTAGCCGAGACACATTAGCCAAGACACCTAAGCCAAGACACATTAGCCAAGACACCTTAGCCAAGACACCTTAGCCAAGACACATTAGCCGAGACACATTAGCCAAGACACCTTAGCCAAGACACCTTAGCCAAGACACTTTAGCCGAGACACATTAGCCAAGACACCTTAGCCAAGACACATTAGCCAAGACACCTTAGCCAAGACACTTTAGCCAAGACACATTAGCCAAGACACATAAGCCGAGACACATTAGCCAAGACACATTAGCCAAGACACCTTAGCCAAGACACTTTAGCCGAGACACATTAGCCAAGACACCTTAGCCAAGACACATTAGCCAAGACACCTTAGCCAAGACACCTTAGCCAAGACACCTTAGCCAAGACACCTTAGCCAAGACACATTAGCCAAGACACCTAAGCCAAGACACCTAAGCCAAGACACCTAAGCCAAGACACCTAAGCCAAGACACTTTAGCCGAGACACATTAGCCAAGACACCTTAGCCAAGACACCTTAGCCAAGACACATTAGCCGAGACACATTAGCCAAGACACCTTAGCCAAGACACCTTAGCCGAGACACATTAGCCAAGACACATTAGCCAAGACACCTTAGCCAAGACACCTTAGCCAAGACACATTAGCCAAGACACCTTAGCCAAGACACTTTAGCCAAGACACCTTAGCCAAGACACCTTAGCCAAGACACTTTAGCCAAGACACATTAGCCGAGACACATTAGCCAAGACACCTTAGCGAAGACACCTTAGCCAAGACACATTAGCCAAGACACCTTAGCCAAGACACATTAGCCAAGACACCTTAGCCAAGACACTTTAGCCAAGACACATTAGCCAAGACACATAAGCCGAGACACATTAGCCAAGACACATTAGCCAAGACACCTTAGCCAAGACACATTAGCCAAGACACCTTAGCCAAGACACTTTAGCCGAGACACATTAGCCAAGACACCTCAGCCGAGACACATTAGCCAAGACACCTTAGCAAAGACACCTTAGCCAAGACACCTTAGCCAAGACACCTTAGCCAAGACACTTTAGCCGAGACACATTAGCCAAGACACCTTAGCCAAGACACATTAGCCAAGACACCTTAGCCGAGACACATTAGCCAAGACACCTTAGCCAAGACACTTTAGCCGAGACACATTAGCCAAGACACCTTAGCAAAGACACCTTAGCCAAGACACCTTAGCCAAGACACCTTAGCCAAGACACCTTAGCCGAGACACATTAGCCAAGACACCTTAGCCAAGACACATTAGCCAAGACACCTTAGCCAAGACACCTTAGCCAAGACTCATTAGCCGAGACACATTAGCCAAGACACCTTAGCCAAGACACCTTAGCCAAGACTCATTAGCCGAGACACATTAGCCACGACACCTTAGCAAAGACACCTTAGCCAAGACACCTTAGCCAAGACACTTTAGCCAAGACACCTTAGCCAAGACACCTTAGCCAAGACACCTTAGCCAAGACACCTTAGCCAAGACACTTAAGCCGAGACACATTAGCCAAGACACCTTAGCCAAGACACATTAGCCAAGACACCTTAGCCAAGACACCTTAGCCAAGACACATTAGCCAAGACACCTTAGCCAAGACACCTTAGCCAAGACACCTTAGCCAAGACACCTTAGCCAAGACACTTTAGCCGAGACACATTAGCCAAGACACCTAAGCCAAGACACATTAGCCAAGACACCTTAGCCAAGACACCTTAGCCAAGACACATTAGCCGAGACACATTAGCCAAGACACCTAAGCCAAGACACATTAGCCAAGACACCTTAGCCAAGACACATTAGCCAAGACACCTTAGCCAAGACACCTTAGCCAAGACACTTTAGCCGAGACACATTAGCCAAGACACCTAAGCCAAGACACATTAGCCAAGACACCTTAGCCAAGACACCTTAGCCAAGACACCTAAGCCAAGACACCTTAGCCAAGACACCTAAGCCAAGACACCTAAGCCAAGACACATTAGCCAAGACACCTAAGCCAAGACACATTAGCCAAGACACCTTAGCCAAGACACCTTAGCCAAGACACCTTAGCCAAGACACCTTAGCCAAGACACCTTAGCCAAGACACCTTAGCCAAGACACTTTAGCCGAGACACATTAGCCAAGACACCTAAGCCAAGACACATTAGCCAAGACACCTTAGCCAAGACACCTTAGCCAAGACACATTAGCCGAGACACATTAGCCAAGACACATTAGCCAAGACACCTTAGCCAAGACACCTTAGCCAAGACACCTTAGCCAAGACACCTTAGCCAAGACACCTAAGCCAAGACACCTTAGCCAAGACACATTAGCCGAGACACATTAGCCGAGACACATTAGCCAAGACACCTTAGCCAAGACACCTTAGCCAAGACACATTAGCCGAGACACATTAGCCACGACACATTAGCCAAGACACCTTAGCCAAGACACCTTAGCCAAGACACCTTAGCCAAGACACCTTAGCCAAGACACCTTAGCCAAGACACCTTAGCCAAGACACTTTAGCCGAGACACATTAGCCAAGACACCTAAGCCAAGGCACATTAGCCAAGACACCTTAGCCAAGACACCTTAGCCAAGACACATTAGCCGAGACACATTAGCCAAGACACCTAAGCCAAGACACATTAGCCAAGACACCTTAGCCAAGACACATTAGCCAAGACACCTTAGCCAAGACACGTTAGCCAAGACACTTTAGCCGAGACACATTAGCCAAGACACCTAAGCCAAGACACATTAGCCAAGACACCTTAGCCAAGACACCTTAGCCGAGACACATTAGCCAAGACACCTTAGCCAAGACACATTAGCCAAGACACCTTAGCCAAGACACCTTAGCCAAGACACCTAAGCCAAGACACCTTAGCCAAGACACATTAGCCGAGACACATTAGCCGAGACACATTAGCCAAGACACCTTAGCCAAGACACCTTAGCCAAGACACATTAGCCGAGACACATTAGCCAAGACACCTTAGCCAAGACACCTTAGCCAAGACACCTTAGCCAAGACACCTTAGCCAAGACACCTTAGCCAAGACACCTTAGCCAAGACACTTTAGCCGAGACACATTAGCCAAGACACCTAAGCCAAGACACATTAGCCAAGACACCTTAGCCAAGACACCTTAGCCAAGACACATTAGCCGAGACACATTAGCCAAGACACCTAAGCCAAGACACATTAGCCAAGACACCTTAGCCAAGACACATTAGCCAAGACACCTTAGCCAAGACACCTTAGCCAAGACACTTTAGCCGAGACACATTAGCCAAGACACCTAAGCCAAGACACATTAGCCAAGACACCTTAGCCAAGACACCTTAGCCAAGACACCTAAGCCAAGACACCTTAGCCAAGACACCTAAGCCAAGACACCTAAGCCAAGACACATTAGCCAAGACACCTAAGCCAAGACACATTAGCCAAGACACCTTAGCCAAGACACCTTAGCCAAGACACCTTAGCCAAGACACCTTAGCCAAGACACATTAGCCAAGACACTTTAGCCGAGACACATTAGCCAAGACACCTAAGCCAAGACACATTAGCCAAGACACCTTAGCCAAGACACCTTAGCCAAGACACATTAGCCGAGACACATTAGCCAAGACACATTAGCCAAGACACCTTAGCCAAGACACCTTAGCCAAGACACCTTAGCCAAGACACCTTAGCCAAGACACCTTAGCCAAGACACCTTAGCCAAGACACCTTAGCCAAGACACATTAGCCGAGACACATTAGCCAAGACACTTTAGCCGAGACACATTAGCCAAGACACCTTAGCCAAGACACATTAGCCAAGACACCTTAGCCAAGACACCTTAGCCAAGACACCTAAGCCAAGACACCTTAGCCAAGACACATTAGCCGAGACACATTAGCCAAGACACATTAGCCAAGACACCTTAGCCAAGACACCTTAGCCAAGACACTTTAGCCGAGACACATTAGCCAAGACACCTAAGCCAAGACACATTAGCCAAGACACCTTAGCCAAGACACCTTAGCCAAGACACATTAGCCGAGACACATTAGCCAAGACACATTAGCCAAGACACCTTAGCCAAGACACCTTAGCCGAGACACATTAGCCAAGACACCTTAGCCAAGACACATTAGCCAAGACACCTTAGCCAAGACACCTTAGCCAAGACACCTAAGCCAAGACACCTTAGCCAAGACACATTAGCCGAGACACATTAGCCGAGACACCTTAGCCAAGACACATTAGCCAAGACACTTTAGCCGAGACACATTAGCCAAGACACCTTAGCCAAGACACATTAGCCAAGACACCTTAGCCAAGACACTTTAGCCGAGACACATTAGCCAAGACACCTTAGCCAAGACACATTAGCCAAGACACCTTAGCCAAGACACCTTAGCCAAGACACCTTAGCCAAGACACTTTAGCCAAGACACATTAGCCGAGACACATTAGCCAAGACACCTTAGCGAAGACACCTTAGCCAAGACACATTAGCCAAGACACCTTAGCCAAGACACATTAGCCAAGACACCTTAGCCAAGACACTTTAGCCAAGACACATTAGCCAAGACACATAAGCCGAGACACATTAGCCAAGACACATTAGCCAAGACACCTTAGCCAAGACACATTAGCCGAGACACCTTAGCCAAGACACATTAGCCAAAACACATTAGCCAAGACACATAAGCCAAGACACATTAGCCAAGACACATAAGCCGAGACACATTAGCCAAGACACCTTAGCCAAGACACTTTAGCCAAGACACATTAGCCGAGACACCTTAGCCAAGACACCTTAGCGAAGACACCTTAGCCAAGACATCTTAGCCAAGACACTTTAGCCAAGACACATTAGCCGAGACACATTAGCCAAGACACCTTAGCGAAGACACCTTAGCCAAGACACATTAGCCAAGACACCTTAGCCAAGACACATTAGCCAAGACACCTTAGCCAAGACACTTTAGCCAAGACACATTAGCCAAGACACATAAGCCGAGACACATTAGCCGAGACACATTAGCCAAGACACATTAGCCAAGACACCTTAGCCAAGACACCTTAGCCAAGACACCTTAGCCAAGACACTATAGCCAAGACACATTAGCCGAGACACATTAGCCAAGACACCTTAGCGAAGACACCTTAGCCAAGACACATTAGCCAAGACACCTTAGCCAAGACACATTAGCCAAGACACCTTAGCCAAGACACTTTAGCCAAGACACATTAGCCAAGACACATAAGCCGAGACACATTAGCCAAGACACATTAGCCAAGACACCTTAGCCAAGACACATTAGCCGAGACACCTTAGCCAAGACATCTTAGCCAAGACACTTTAGCCAAGACACATTAGCCAAGACACTTTAGCCGAGACACATTAGCCAAGACACCTAAGCCAAGACACCTTAGCCAAGACACCTTAGCCAAGACACCTTAGCCAAGACACATTAGCCAAGACACCTTAGCCAAGACACCTTAGCCAAGACACCTTAGCCAAGACACCTTAGCCAAGACACCTTAGCCAAGACACCTTAGCCAAGACACCTTAGCCGAGACACATTAGCCAAGACACATTAGCCAAGACACATTAGCCAAGACACCTTAGCCAAGACACATTAGCCAGGACACCTTAGCCGAGACACATTAGCCAAGACACATTAGCCAAGACACATTAGCCAAGACACCTTAGCCAAGACACATTAGCCGAGACACATTAGCCAAGACACCTTAGCCAAGACACCTTAGCCGAGACACATTAGCCAAGACACCTTAGCCAAGACACATTAGCCAAGACACCTTAGCCAAGACACCTTAGCCAAGACTCATTAGCCGAGACACATTAGCCAAGACACCTTAGCCAAGACACCTTAGCCAAGACTCATTAGCCGAGACACATTAGCCACGACACCTTAGCAAAGACACCTTAGCCAAGACACCTTAGCCAAGACACTTTAGCCAAGACACCTTAGCCAAGACACCTTAGCCAAGACACCTTAGCCAAGACACCTTAGCCAAGACACTTAAGCCGAGACACATTAGCCAAGACACCTTAGCCAAGACACATTAGCCAAGACACCTTAGCCAAGACACCTTAGCCAAGACACATTAGCCGAGACACATTAGCCAAGACACATTAGCCAAGACACCTTAGCCAAGACACCTTAGCCAAGACACATTAGCCAAGACACCTTAGCCAAGACACTTTAGCCAAGACACCTTAGCCAAGACACCTTAGCCAAGACACTTTAGCCAAGACACATTAGCCGAGACACATTAGCCAAGACACCTTAGCGAAGACACCTTAGCCAAGACACATTAGCCAAGACACCTTAGCCAAGACACATTAGCCAAGACACCTTAGCCAAGACACTTTAGCCAAGACACATTAGCCAAGACACATAAGCCGAGACACATTAGCCAAGACACATTAGCCAAGACACCTTAGCCAAGACACATTAGCCAAGACACCTTAGCCAAGACACTTTAGCCGAGACACATTAGCCAAGACACATTAGCCAAGACACTTTAGCCGAGACACATTAGCCAAGACACCTTAGCCAAGACACCTTAGCCAAGACACCTTAGCCAAGACACTTTAGCCGAGACACATTAGCCAAGACACCTTAGCCAAGACACCTTAGCCAAGACACCTTAGCCAAGACACCTTAGCCAAGACACCTTAGCCGAGACACATTAGCCAAGACACATTAGCCACGACACATTAGCCAAGACACCTTAGCCAAGACACCTTAGCCAAGACACATTAGCCGAGACACATTAGCCAAGACACCTTAGCCAAGACACATTAGCCGAGACACATTAGCCAAGACACCTTAGCCAAGACACCTTAGCCAAGACACCTTAGCCAAGACACCTTAGCCAAGACACCTTAGCCAAGACACCTTAGCCAAGACACTTTAGCCGAGACACATTAGCCAAGACACCTTAGCCAAGACACCTTAGCCAAGACACCTTAGCCAAGACACCTTAGCCAAGACACATTAGCCGAGACACATTAGCCAAGACACATTAGCCAAGACACCTTAGCCAAGACACCTTAGCCGAGACACATTAGCCAAGACACCTTAGCCAAGACACTTTAGCCAAGACACCTTAGCCAAGACACCTTAGCCAAGACACTTTAGCCAAGACACATTAGCCGAGACACCTTAGCCAAGACACCTTAGCCAAGACACCTTAGCCAAGACACATTAGCCAAGACACCTTAGCCAAGACACCTTAGCCAAGACACATTAGCCAAGACACCTTAGCCAAGACACCTTAGCCAAGACACCTCAGCCAAGACACCTAAGCCAAGACACTTTAGCCAAGACACCTTAGCCGAGACACATTAGCCAAGACACCTTAGCCAAGACACCTTAGCCAAGACACCTTAGCCGAGACACATTAGCCAAGACACCTTAGCCAAGACACTTTAGCCAAGACACATTAGCCAAGACACCTTAGCCAAGACACCTTAGCCGAGACACATTAGCCAAGACACCTTAGCCAAGACACCTTAGCCAAGACACCTTAGCCAAGACACTTTAGCCAAGACACATTAGCCAAGACACCTTAGCCAAGACACCTTAGCCAAGACACTTTAGCCGAGACACATTAGCCAAGACACCTTAGCCAAGACACCTTAGCCAAGACACCTTAGCCAAGACACCTTAGCCAAGACACCTTAGCCAAGACACCTTAGCCGAGACACATTAGCCAAGACACATTAGCCACGACACATTAGCCAAGACACCTTAGCCAAGGCACCTTAGCCAAGACACCTTAGCCGAGACACATTAGCCAAGACACCTTAGCCAAGACACTTTAGCCAAGACACCTTAGCCAAGACACCTTAGCCGAGACACATTAGCCAAGACACCTTAGCCAAGACACCTTAGCCAAGACACCTTAGCCAAGACACATTAGCCAAGACACCTTAGCCAAGACACCTTAGCCGAGACACATTAGCCAAGACACATTAGCCACGACACATTAGCCAAGACACCTTAGCCAAGACACCTTAGCCAAGACACCTTAGCCGAGACACATTAGCCAAGACACTTTAGCCAAGACACATTAGCCAAGACACCTTAGCCAAGACACCTTAGCCGAGACACATTAGCCAAGACACCTTAGCCAAGACACCTTAGCCAAGACACCTTAGCCAAGACACATTAGCCAAGACACCTTAGCCAAGACACATTAGCCAAGACACCTTAGCCAAGACACCTTAGCCAAGACACCTTAGCCAAGACACCTTAGCCAAGACACCTTAGCCAAGACACCTTAGCCAAGACACATTAGCCAAGACACCTTAGCCGAGACACATTAGCCAAGACACTTTAGCCAAGACACCTTAGCCAAGACACATTAGCCAAGACACCTTAGCAAAGACACCTTAGCGAAGACACCTTAGCCAAGACACTTTAGCCGAGACACATTAGCCAAGACACCTTAGCCAAGACACTTTAGCCAAGACACATTAGCCAAGACACTTTAGCCGAGACACATTAGCCAAGACACATTAGCCAGGACACCTAAGCCAAGACACCTTAGCCAAGACACATTAGCCGAGACACATTAGCCAAGACACATTAGCCAAGACACCTTAGCCAAGACACCTTAGCCGAGACACATTAGCCAAGACACCTTAGCCAAGACACTTTAGCCAAGACACATTAGCCAAGACACCTTAGCCAAGACACCTTAGCCAAGACACCTTAGCCAAGACACATTAGCCAAGACACCTTAGCCAAGACACATTGGCCTAGACACATTAGCCAAGACACCTTAGCCGAGACACATTACCCAAGACACTTTAGCCAAGACACCTTAGCCGAGACACATTAGCCAAGACACCTTAGCCAAGACACCTTAGCCGAGACACATTAGTCAAGACACCTTAGCCAAGACACCTTAGCCAAGACACCTTAGCCAAGACACCTTAGCCAAGACACCTTAGCCGAGACACATTAGCCAAGACACATTAGCCAAGACACCTTAGCCAAGACACATTAGCCAAGACACCTTAGCCAAGACACCTTAGCCAAGACACTTTAGCCGAGACACATTAGCCAAGACACCTTAGCCAAGACACTTTAGCCGAGACACATTAGCCAAGACACCTTAGCCGAGACACATTAGCCAAGACACTTTAGCCAAGACACCTCAGCCGAGACACATTAGCCAAGACACCTTAGCAAAGACACCTTAGCCAAGACACCTTAGCCAAGACACCTTAGCCAAGACACTTTAGCCGAGACACATTAGCCAAGACACCTTAGCCAAGACACATTAGCCAAGACACCTTAGCCGAGACACATTAGCCAAGACACTTTAGCCAAGACTCCTCAGCCGAGACACATTAGCCAAGACACCTTAGCAAAGACACCTTAGCCAAGACACCTTAGCCAAGACACCTTAGCCAAGACACTTTAGCCGAGACACATTAGCCAAGACACCTTAGCCAAGACACTTTAGCCAAGACACATTAGCCAAGACACCTTAGCCAAGACACCTTAGCCAAGACACCTTAGCCAAGACACATTAGCCGAGACACATTAGCCAAGACACCTTAGCCAAGACACCTTAGCCGAGACACATTAGCCAAGACACCTAAGCCAAGACACTTTAGCCAAGACACATTAGCCAAGACACCTTAGCCAAGACACTTTAGCCAAGACACCTTAGCCAAGACACCTTAGCCAAGACACTTTAGCCAAGACACATTAGCCGAGACACATTAGCCAAGACACCTTAGCCAAGACACTTTAGCCAAGACACATTAGCCAAGACACATAAGCCGAGACACATTAGCCAAGACACATTAGCCAAGACACCTTAGCCAAGACACCTTAGCCAAGACTCCTTAGCCAAGACACCTTAGCCAAGACACCTTAGCCAAGACACCTTAGCCAAGACACCTTAGCCAAGACACATTAGCCAAGACACCTTAGCCGAGACACATTAGCCAAGACACTTTAGCCAAGACACCTTAGCCAAGACACCTTAGCCAAGACACATTAGCCAAGACACTTTAGCCAAGACACCTTAGCCGAGACACATTAGCCAAGACACCTTAGCCAAGACACCTTAGCCAAGACACCTTAGCCAAGACACATTAGCCAAGACACCTTAGCCAAGACACTTTAGCCAAGACACCTTAGCCAAGACACCTTAGCCAAGACACTTTAGCCAAGACACATTAGCCGAGACACATTACCCAAGACACCTTAGCGAAGACACCTTAGCCAAGACACATTAGCCAAGACACCTTAGCCAAGACACATTAGCCAAGACACCTTAGCCAAGACACTTTAGCCAAGACACATTAGCCAAGACACATAAGCCGAGACACATTAGCCAAGACACATTAGCCAAGACACCTTAGCCAAGACACATTAGCCAAGACACCTTAGCCAAGACACTTTAGCCGAGACACATTAGCCAAGACACATTAGCCAAGACACTTTAGCCGAGACACATTAGCCAAGACACCTTAGCCAAGACACCTTAGCCAAGACACCTTAGCCAAGACACTTTAGCCGAGACACATTAGCCAAGACACCTTAGCCAAGACACCTTAGCCGAGACACATTAGCCAAGACACCTAAGCCAAGACACTTTAGCCAAGACACATTAGCCAAGACACCTTAGCCAAGACACTTTAGCCAAGACACCTTAGCCAAGACACCTTAGCCAAGACACTTTAGCCAAGACACATTAGCCGAGACACGTTAGCCAAGACACCTTAGCCAAGACACTTTAGCCAAGACACATTAGCCAAGACACATAAGCCGAGACACATTAGCCAAGACACATTAGCCAAGACACCTTAGCCAAGACACCTTAGCCAAGACTCCTTAGCCAAGACACCTTAGCCAAGACACCTTAGCCAAGACACCTTAGCCAAGACACCTTAGCAAAGACACCTTAGCCAAGACACATTAGCCAAGACACCTTAGCCAAGACACTTTAGCCGAGACACATTAGCCAAGACACCTTAGCCGAGACACATTAGCCAAGACACTTTAGCCAAGACACCTCAGCCGAGACACATTAGCCAAGACACCTTAGCAAAGACACCTTAGCCAAGACACCTTAGCCAAGACACCTTAGCCAAGACACTTTAGCCGAGACACATTAGCCAAGACACCTTAGCCAAGACACATTAGCCAAGACACCTTAGCCGAGACACATTAGCCAAGACACTTTAGCCAAGACTCCTCAGCCGAGACACATTAGCCAAGACACCTTAGCAAAGACACCTTAGCCAAGACACCTTAGCCAAGACACCTTAGCCAAGACACTTTAGCCGAGACACATTAGCCAAGACACCTTAGCCAAGACACTTTAGCCAAGACACATTAGCCAAGACACCTTAGCCAAGACACCTTAGCCAAGACACCTTAGCTAAGACACATTAGCCGAGACACATTAGCCAAGACACCTTAGCCAAGACACCTTAGCCGAGACACATTAGCCAAGACACCTAAGCCAAGACACTTTAGCCAAGACACATTAGCCAAGACACCTTAGCCAAGACACTTTAGCCAAGACACCTTAGCCAAGACACCTTAGCCAAGACACTTTAGCCAAGACACATTAGCCGAGACACATTAGCCAAGACACCTTAGCCAAGACACTTTAGCCAAGACACATTAGCCAAGACACATAAGCCGAGACACATTAGCCAAGACACATTAGCCAAGACACCTTAGCCAAGACACCTTAGCCAAGACTCCTTAGCCAAGACACCTTAGCCAAGACACCTTAGCCAAGACACCTTAGCCAAGACACCTTAGCTAAGACACCTTAGCCAAGACACCTTAGCCAAGACACTTAAGCCGAGACACATTAGCCAAGACACCTTAGCCAAGACACATTAGCCAAGACACCTTAGCCAAGACACCTTAGCCAAGACACATTAGCCGAGACACATTAGCCAAGACACATTAGCCAAGACACCTTAGCCAAGACACCTTAGCCAAGACACATTAGCCAAGACACCTTAGCCAAGACACTTTAGCCAAGACACCTTAGCCAAGACACCTTAGCCAAGACACTTTAGCCAAGACACATTAGCCGAGACACATTAGCCAAGACACCTTAGCGAAGACACCTTAGCCAAGACACATTAGCCAAGACACCTTAGCCAAGACACATTAGCCAAGACACCTTAGCCAAGACACTTTAGCCAAGACACATTAGCCAAGACACATAAGCCGAGACACATTAGCCAAGACACATTAGCCAAGACACCTTAGCCAAGACACATTAGCCAAGACACCTTAGCCAAGACACTTTAGCCGAGACACATTAGCCAAGACACATTAGCCAAGACACTTTAGCCGAGACACATTAGCCAAGACACCTTAGCCAAGACACCTTAGCCAAGACACCTTAGCCAAGACACTTTAGCCGAGACACATTAGCCAAGACACCTTAGCCAAGACACCTTAGCCAAGACACCTTAGCCAAGACACCTTAGCCAAGACACCTTAGCCAAGACACCTTAGCCGAGACACATTAGCCAAGACACATTAGCCACGACACATTAGCCAAGACACCTTAGCCAAGACACCTTAGCCAAGACACATTAGCCGAGACACATTAGCCAAGACACCTTAGCGAAGACACATTAGCCGAGACACATTAGCCAAGACACCTTAGCCAAGACACCTTAGCCAAGACACCTTAGCCAAGACACCTTAGCCAAGACACCTTAGCCAAGACACCTTAGCCAAGACACTTTAGCCGAGACACATTAGCCAAGACACCTTAGCCAAGACACCTTAGCCAAGACACCTTAGCCAAGACACCTTAGCCAAGACACATTAGCCGAGACACATTAGCCAAGACACATTAGCCAAGACACCTTAGCCAAGACACCTTAGCCGAGACACATTAGCCAAGACACCTTAGCCAAGACACTTTAGCCAAGACACCTTAGCCAAGACACCTTAGCCAAGACACTTTAGCCAAGACACATTAGCCGAGACACCTTAGCCAAGACACCTTAGCCAAGACACCTTAGCCAAGACACATTAGCCAAGACACCTTAGCCAAGACACCTTAGCCAAGACACATTAGCCAAGACACCTTAGCCAAGACACCTTAGCCAAGACACCTCAGCCAAGACACCTAAGCCAAGACACTTTAGCCAAGACACCTTAGCCGAGACACATTAGCCAAGACACCTTAGCCAAGACACCTTAGCCAAGACACCTTAGCCGAGACACATTAGCCAAGACACCTTAGCCAAGACACTTTAGCCAAGACACATTAGCCAAGACACCTTAGCCAAGACACCTTAGCCGAGACACATTAGCCAAGACACCTTAGCCAAGACACCTTAGCCAAGACACCTTAGCCAAGACACATTAGCCAAGACACATTAGCCAAGACACCTTAGCCAAGACACCTTAGCCAAGACACTTTAGCCGAGACACATTAGCCAAGACACCTTAGCCAAGACACCTTAGCCAAGACACCTTAGCCAAGCCACCTTAGCCAAGACACCTTAGCCAAGAAACCTTAGCCAAGACACATTAGCCACGACACATAAGCCAAGACACCTTAGCCAAGGCACCTTAGCCAAGACACCTTAGCCGAGACACCTTAGCCGAGACACATTAGCCAAGACACCTTAGCCAAGACACTTTAGCCAAGACACATTAGCCAAGACACCTTAGCCAAGACACCTTAGCCGAGACACATTAGCCAAGACACCTTAGCCAAGACACCTTAGCCAAGACACCTTAGCCAAGACACATTAGCCAAGACACCTTAGCCAAGACACCTTAGCCGAGACACATTAGCCAAGACACATTAGCCACGACACATTAGCCAAGACACCTTAGCCAAGACACCTTAGCCAAGACACCTTAGCCGAGACACATTAGCCAAGACACCTTAGCCAAGACACTTTAGCCAAGACACATTAGCCAAGACACCTTAGCCAAGACACCTTAGCCGAGACACATTAGCCAAGACACCTTAGCCAAGACACCTTAGCCAAGACACCTTAGCCAAGACACATTAGCCAAGACACCTTAGTCAAGACACATTAGCCAAGACACCTTAGCCAAGACACCTTAGCCAAGACACCTTAGCCAAGACACCTTAGCCAAGACACCTTAGCCAAGACACCTTAGCCAAGACACATTAGCCAAGACACCTTAGCCGAGACACATTAGCCAAGACACTTTAGCCAAGACACCTTAGCCGAGACACATTAGCCAAGACACCTTAGCAAAGACACCTTAGCGAAGACACCTTAGCCAAGACACTTTAGCCGAGACACATTAGCCAAGACACCTTAGCCAAGACACTTTAGCCAAGACACATTAGCCAAGACACTTTAGCCGAGACACATTAGCCAAGACACATTAGCCAGGACACCTAAGCCAAGACACCTTAGCCAAGACACATTAGCCGAGACACATTAGCCAAGACACATTAGCCAAGACACCTTAGCCAAGACACCTTAGCCGAGACACATTAGCCAAGACACCTTAGCCAAGACACATTAGCCAAGACACCTTAGCCAAGACACATTGGCCTAGACACATTAGCCAAGACACCTTAGCCGAGACACATTAGCCAAGACACCTTAGCCAAGACACATTAGCCAAGACACCTTAGCCAAGACACATTGGCCTAGACACATTAGCCAAGACACCTTAGCCGAGACACATTACCCAAGACACCTTAGCCAAGACACCTTAGCCGAGACACATTAGCCAAGACACCTTAGCCAAGACACCTTAGCCGAGACACATTAGTCAAGACACCTTAGCCAAGACACCTTAGCCAAGACACCTTAGCCAAGACACCTTAGCCAAGACACCTTAGCCGAGACACATTAGCCAAGACACATTAGCCAAGACACCTTAGCCAAGACACATTAGCCAAGACACCTTAGCCAAGACACCTTAGCCAAGACACTTTAGCCGAGACACATTAGCCAAGACACCTTAGCCAAGACACTTTAGCCGAGACACATTAGCCAAGACACCTTAGCCGAGACACATTAGCCAAGACACTTTAGCCAAGACACCTCAGCCGAGACACATTAGCCAAGACACCTTAGCAAAGACACCTTAGCCAAGACACCTTAGCCAAGACACATTAGCCAAGACACCTTAGCCGAGACACATTAGCCAAGACACTTTAGCCAAGACACCTCAGCCGAGACACATTAGCCAAGACACCTTAGCCGAGACACATTAGCCAAGACACTTTAGCCAAGACACCTTAGCCAAGACACCTTAGCCAAGACACATTAGCCAAGACACTTTAGCCAAGACACCTTAGCCGAGACACATTAATCAAGACACCTTAGCCAAGACACCTTAGCCAAGACACCTTAGCCAAGACACCTTAGCCAAGACACCTTAGCCGAGACACATTAGCCGAGACACATTAGCCAAGACACATTAGCCAAGACACCTTAGCCAAGACACCTTAGCCAAGACACCTTAGCCAAGACACTTTAGCCGAGACACATTAGCCAAGACACCTTAGCCAAGACACTTTAGCCGAGACACATTAGCCAAGACACCTTAGCCAAGACACATTAGCCAAGACACCTTAGCCGAGACACATTAGCCAAGACACTTTAGCCAAGACACCTCAGCCGAGACACATTAGCCAAGACACCTTAGCAAAGACACCTTAGCCAAGACACCTTAGCCAAGACACCTTAGCCAAGACACTTTAGCCGAGACACATTAGCCAAGACACCTTAGCCAAGACACTTTAGCCAAGACACATTAGCCAAGACACCTTAGCCAAGACACCTTAGCCAAGACACCTTAGCCAAGACACATTAGCCGAGACACATTAGCCAAGACACCTTAGCCAAGACACATTAGCCGAGACACCTTAGCTAAGACACCTTAGCCAAGACACCTTAGCCAAGACACTCTAGCCAAGACACATTAGCCGAGACACATTAGCCAAGACACCTTAGCGAAGACACCTTAGCCAAGACACATTAGCCAAGACACATTAGCCAAGACACATTTGCCAAGACACCTTAGCCAAGACACTTTAGCCAAGACACATTAGCCAAGACACATAAGCCGAGACACATTAGCCAAGACACATTAGCCAAGACACCTTAGCCAAGACACCTTAGCCAAGACTCCTTAGCCAAGACACCTTAGCCAAGACACCTTAGCCAAGACACCTTAGCCAAGACACCTTAGCCAAGACACATTAGCCAAGACACCTTAGCCGAGACACATTAGCCAAGACACTTTAGCCAAGACACCTTAGCCGAGACACACTAGCCAAGACACCTTAGCAAAGACACCTTAGCCAAGACACCTTAGCCAAGACACCTTAGCCAAGACACTTTAGCCAAGACACCTTAGCCAAGACACCTTAGCCAAGACACTTTAGCCAAGACACATTAGCCAAGACACCTTAGCCAAGATACATTAGCCGAGACACATTAGCCAAGACACCTAAGCCAAGACACTTTAGCCAAGACACATTAGCCAAGACACCTTAGCCAAGACACTTTAGCCAAGACACCTTAGCCAAGACACCTTAGCCAAGACACTTTAGCCAAGACACATTAGCCGAGACACATTAGCCAAGACACCTTAGCGAAGACACCTTAGCCAAGACACATTAGCCAAGACACCTTAGCCAAGACACATTAGCCAAGACACCTTAGCCAAGACACTTTAGCCAAGACACATTAGCCAAGACACATAAGCCGAGACACATTAGCCAAGACACATTAGCCAAGACACCTTAGCCAAGACACATTAGCCAAGACACCTTAGCCAAGACATCTTAGCCAAGACACATTAGCCAAGACACTTTAGCCAAGACACCTTAGCCGAGACACATTAGCCAAGACACCTTAGCCAAGACACTTTAGCCAAGACACATTAGCCAAGACACCTTAGCCAAGACACCTTAGCCAAGACACCTTAGCCAAGACACATTAGCCAAGACACCTTAGCCAAGACACATTAGCCAAGACACATTAGCCAAGACACCTTAGCCAACACACCTTAGCCAAGACACCTTAGCCAAGACACCTTAGCCAAGACACATTAGCCAAGACACCTTAGCCGAGACACATTAGCCAAGACACTTTAGCCAAGACACCTTAGCCGAGACACACTAGCCAAGACACCTTAGCAAAGACACCTTAGCCAAGACACCTTAGCCAAGACACCTTAGCCAAGACACTTTAGCCAAGACACCTTAGCCAAGACACCTTAGCCAAGACACTTTAGCCAAGACACATTAGCCAAGACACCTTAGCCAAGATACATTAGCCGAGACACATTAGCCAAGACACCTAAGCCAAGACACTTTAGCCAAGACACATTAGCCAAGACACCTTAGCCAAGACACTTTAGCCAAGACACCTTAGCCAAGACACCTTAGCCAAGACACTTTAGCCAAGACACATTAGCCGAGACACATTAGCCAAGACACCTTAGCGAAGACACCTTAGCCAAGACACATTAGCCAAGACACCTTAGCCAAGACACATTAGCCAAGACACCTTAGCCAAGACACTTTAGCCAAGACACCTTAGCCAAGACATCTTAGCCAAGACACATTAGCCAAGACACTTTAGCCAAGACACCTTAGCCGAGACACATTAGCCAAGACACATTAGCCAAGACACCTTAGCCAAGACACCTTAGCCGAGACACATTAGTCAAGACACCTTAGCCAAGACACCTTAGCCAAGACACCTTAGCCAAGACACCTTAGCCAAGACACCTTAGCCAAGACACCTTAGCCGAGACACATTAGCCAAGACACATTAGCCAAGACACATTAGCCAAGACACATTAGCCAAGACACCTTAGCCAAGACACCTTAGCCAAGACACATTAGCCAAGACACCTTAGCCAAGACACATTAGCCAAGACACCTTAGCCAAGACACCTTAGCCAAGACACCTTAGCCAAGACACATTAGCCGAGACACATTAGCCAAGACACCTTAGCCAAGACACATTAGCCGAGACACCTTAGCTAAGACACCTTAGCCAAGACACCTTAGCCAAGACACTCTAGCCAAGACACATTAGCCGAGACACATTAGCCAAGACACCTTAGCGAAGACACCTTAGCCAAGACACATTAGCCAAGACACATTAGCCAAGACACATTAGCCAAGACACCTTAGCCAAGACACTTTAGCCAAGACACATTAGCCAAGACACATAAGCCGAGACACATTAGCCAAGACACATTAGCCGAGACACATTAGCCGAGACACATTAGCCAAGACACCTTAGCCAAGACACATTAGCCAAGACACCTTAGCCAAGACACCTTAGCCAAGACTCCTTAGCCAAGACACCTTAGCCAAGACACCTTAGCCAAGACACCTTAGCCAAGACACATTAGCCAAGATACCTTAGCCAAGACACCTTAGCCAAGACACATTAGCCGAGACACATTAGCCAAGACACCTTAGCCAAGACACCTTAGCCAAGACACATTAGCCGAGACACATTAGCCAAGACACCTTAGCCAAGACACCTTAGCCAAGACACTTTAGCCAAGACACATTAGCCAAGACACATAAGCCAAGACACATAAGCCGAAACACATTAGCCAAGACACATTAGCCGAGACACATTAGCCAAGACACCTTAGCCAAGACACATTAGCCGAGACACCTTAGTGAGTGTCATCTGTATCCCCCACATCTGTTCCTCTACGGGAGTTAGTGCGTGATCTCCTTTTTTTGTGTACGAAGTGTTTTTTTTTCTTTACTGCGAGCTACGTGATTGGTGGACGACTTACAAAGTGTAGTGATTCGGTGATAAAGTGATTTCGTCGTGAGTGGCGGTTTTAAGCATGTTTACGCCAAGTGTACAAGCAAAATCGGGTTCACTGCGCTAAGTTACGACCGGAATAGTGTATGTGAGATCATCTCCGATCCTTACGTACATTGTGGACTAGTGCGTAAGTGGCTTAGTGTAACCATACGACCATTCCCCGCCGCCCTGTCCGGGTCGAAAGAGAGTGAGTACCCTCCCCGGCTAAAGGCCGGTTTGCACACGACTGGCCCGGTGAGTACTTTTGTTTTTGTCTTGTGAGTACCTCGCCATCTGATGAACGGGAATGAAGCGAAGCAAGGCAGCTTTCAGTCTACACTGAAAGACTTCGGCTCCTTATTTGTAAGGAGCACAAAGACGATGAGATCACCACCAGGTGAAGATAGGCAGCACGCCGCTTCGCCAGTTGTCGACGCGGTCACCGAAGTATTGGATGCAGAGGAAGATCATGCCGTCAAAGTGGTAGAGGAATCCGTGACCGAGTCGGAAACGGTCTTTTCCCCAAAGGTTGTGACACCTCGTTCAAACAACGATGAGGCTGGAAAAATCGGTAGTATTTTGCAGGAAGCCCTGTGTACGGCAAGAGAACTTCACCTCTTCACCAAGGACAGGAACAATGTGCATGCTCCGATTAAAAAGATGGCAGTGAGACTTCTGTCGGGCTTAACTAACGCGGAGCGTGAAATGGTGACGCTAAAGATACGTGCAGAACGTGCAGAAAAAAGCGTACAAGATGCCTTGAAGGACGGCCAACCTTTACATACGCCGGCTTCCTTCAAAAGGGGTAGAAATGTTCGCACGCCGGAGGAGGTCACGGAAATACAGAAGAGAGCAAAATGCGATGTTCAATACACGTCGGCAACGGCTCCCGAGAGCAACGTTGGTGAGCACTATCAGTGGAGCACAGTGGTTAAAAAAGGCAAAAAGAAGCCCAACCTCCCAGAGTTCGAAGTAAACCGCACGCAGTCTGTTCTAAGACGCCACAGAGCAGAGGCTATAGTTGTGTCGGTAAATGAAGCCAGTTCACATGCGGAGATACTTCACAAATTAAAGGCAGACCCATCGCTGCACTCGCTCGGAGAAAATGTGACCAGGGTCCGTCGCACGCAGAACGGAAAACTTCTCTTCGAACTAAAGAGAAGCGAGGGGATAAGTGGCGCTACCTTCGAGGAGCAACTAAAACAGTCAGTAGGCGCTGCAGGGGAGGTTAAAGTGTTAAGCCAGTTTGACACTATAGAGTGTCGCTACATCGACGAAGAAGTGCAGGTCTCCGACGTTGAGCGTGACCTGAGAAAACAGTTGGACTGTGAAGGCGTAAAGCTGGAGGTGGTATTAAAGCCATCGTACAATGGCATGCAGACGGCTCGTATAAAGATGCCGGTCAAGCTTTCGTCCCTTGTGATGCAGGCGGCTCGGGTCAAAATCGGTTGGTCAATCTGTCCGGTTAGACTGGTTACACAAACAAACAGATGCTTCCGCTGCTGGGACTTTGGCCACCAGGCGCGTAACTGCAATGGACCAGACAGGACTGAAAACTGCATGCGCTGCGGCGAGAAAGGGCACTTAGCAAGAACCTGCAATAAACCCTCGAAGTGTGTCCTGTGCGCGCCGGGAGATAACGCACACCAGACTGGCGGTCCATACTGCTCGGCGGTCAGAAAACCACCAGTATGGAAGTAGTTCAACACAACCTGAACCATTGTAAAGCGGCCCAAGACCTGCTTAGCCAAGTGGTGAAGGAAGAGAAAGGTGATGTGGCGCTCTTATCCGAACCATATCGAATTCCAAGAGGGTGCAGCAACTGGGCATTCGATCCCTCTGGCACTGCCGCAGTCTGGGCGTGCGGAGCGTTACCGATCCAAAGTATAGTTTCCTGCTGCTTCGACGGCTTCGTTATCGCGACAGTAAATAACGTCACCTTCTGTAGCTGCTACGCTCCGCCTAGCTGGGATGATGGAAAGTTTGCACAGATGCTAAATAGGCTGACAGATGAACTAGGTGACTTGCAACCGATAGTAGTTGCTGGAGATTTCAACGCTTGGGCCACTGTAAGCTAACAAACAACAGGGGAAATGCGGTTTTGGAGTTCCTAGCGAGGTTCGACCTGGTGGTCGCAAATGTGGGCTCCACTCCAACCTTCGAGAGAAATGACAGAACATCTGTTATAGATGTGACGTTCTGTAGCCCGTCCCTGGCAAGCGCGATGAACTGAAGAGTGAGCGATGCATTCACTCTTAGTGACCACAGGGTGATACGCTACAAGGCCGTTAGCCAGCGCGCCATATGCGCACGGTTCACGTGGTTTACCACATGGAAAAGGCATCATTTTGATGATGCCAAATTCCACGACGCCCTGCGCGTGGGTGGTTTTGCAGACTGCACCTCTGCCGCTGATATCGTTTCTGCAGCTACCACAGCCTGTGATGCCACCATGCCGCGGAAAATACCAGGATCGCGTCAGAAACGGTCAGCTTACTGGTGGAATAGCACCATTGCTAGATTGCGTGCCCGTTGCATCGAAGCTCGAAGGGTATTGCAACGCTCAACCACGACGTTACGCAGAGAAGAGTTGAAAGCTGCCTACATCTCTTCTAGGTCGAACCTTAAGCGTGAGATCAAGTCCAGCAAGCGACGGTGTTTTAATGCTCTTTGTGAAGAGGCAAATAGCAATCCCTTCGGGGCGTACCGTCAATTATTGGGCAAGCTTTCGGGACACGATCTCCCCCGAGAAAGATGTCCCCATAAACTAAAAAGCATAGTTGAAGAGCTCTTTCCCTGCCACGAGAAACCGATCTTGAGTGAAACCTTTCGTTCTCCAGAAGTGATTCCCGATTCGGTAACCATCGACGAAATATTGAAGGCAACGGATAGGCTGAAACTGGGCAAGGCTCCTGGCCCCGATGGTATTCCGGTCGAAGCGACCGTGGCCGCTATCAAAGTACATCCAGAAGTTTTCCGGAACGTTTTCCAACGTTGCTTCAATACTGGCCACTTCCCCTCGGTGTGGAAGAGACAGAGGGTCGTCCTCCTCCCGAAACCCGGGAAACCACCTGGTGCCTCGTCGGCGCTAAGGCCATTAGGGGTTATTGACAGCTTCGCTAAAGTATTAGAGATACTGATTGTAGAAAAAGAACACGAATATTACTTCAGTTTATTAGGGACGCTTGCGCGAACCAAAAAATTAGTTCGTTTTATTCACTGGTTCGCTTTCTACAATAAAAATGGGCTCTTTCTTCGCCCGATCCTTCTTTTTATCCCGTTGCAGTCTTCTCGTATAAATTCACCACGGTTCTCGGTGTGCCTATCGGTGATCGCCCTATCGAGATCTATATAGAACGTGGTGGATCGGTCGATCGGTCGACATAAACGACAACAGTGACGGTGACGGTAGGCGTAAACAAATATTGTTTACAACATTGTCCCCCGCAGTGAGGGGATCCGTTTCCACTCACTCTAGTTCCTGTCACTGGCACTCTTTTTCGCTTACGATTTCGTTATTTAGTGTATAGTGTTTTAACGTTCTTTTCCCTACTTATCCTGGATATCGCAAGTAAGTATTTTTGGCTTAACGTCTAATAACGCGAGTTTTGTTGCAGGTCTTTTGAATATGCCGTTATTGGTTTGCACGCTCGCTTGCCTTACTTGGCCATCGTTAGCCCTGACTACCTCAACCACGCGTCCTTTCGGCCAACTGTTTCGCGGTAAACTGTTGTCGACAATAATTACAATATCACCTACTTGAATCGGACGTACGTTTTTAAACCATTTCGATCTGCGAGTCAGCATGGGAAGGTAGTCGGCTACCCATCGCTTCCAAAACACTTCCGCATTGTGTTGAGCAGCCCTCCAGGACGATTTTATAACGGCCTCGCCATCGGCAAATACGCAGGGCGGCTTGCAGCCGTTAGAGCTTCTGAGCAGTAGATGATTCGGCGTCAGCGGGGTGTCCATCTCATCGTTCAGCGGTACATAAGTGAGTGGGCGCGAGTTAATGATGAGCTCAAATTCTGCGAACGTTGACATCAGCACCTCGTCCGTGGGCTTCCTCGGGAGATCAAATTGACCCATTACCTTCTTTACAGAGCGGACCAACCTCTCCCAGCATCCGCCGAAATGTGGAGCCGCGGGCGGATTAAAACTCCAATTCATCTCAGGGCCAGTGAATTCAACCATCAGCGCATCGTGGTCCACGTCTCGAAGCGCTTCCTCAAGCTCCCGGGCTGATCCAACGAAGTTTGTCCCTCTATCGCTGATCATCTCTAAGGGCTTACCACGCCGAGCTATGAAGCGTCGAATAGCCATTATGCACGACGCCGTGGTCAGCGAGTGAGCCATCTCTAGGTGGATAGCTCGGGATGTGAGACAGGTAAACAGGACTCCCCATCTTTTCTCCACTCTTCTTCCCACGGCAACTAGGAGGGGCCCGAAATAGTCGACGCCTGTAAAGGAAAACGCTCGCTGCCCGACTGCAGTACGTTGATGTGGGATATTTCCCATCGAAGGAGACTCCGGTTTGGCTCCGTCTACCTTACATCGCTGACAGGAGTTGCGCACGCGATTGTACTCACCTAGCACACGGGGTATATAATACCGCGCTCGCAGCTCGCTAACAACTGTACGGTGGTTACAGTGTTTGTACCGTTCGTGATAATCGAGTATTAGCAGCTCGGTACCACGATGCTTCCGCGGGAGGATTATCGGTTGTCTGAGTGTTTCGCTGATAGATAACGTCTCGGCAAGGCGACCTCGCATCCTTATTAGTCCATGTTCGTCCAGTACCGGTGATAGTTTGTACAGCGAGCTATTCTGCTCCACTTTAGTCTTCCACGGATGTAACTGAGAGTTCGCCTTCTTCAAGCAGCGTATTTCGTATGCGTACACGTCCGCCTGTATTTGGTTGATTACGATGCGCTCAGCCTGAGCGAGCTCTTCTTGTATTAGCGGCCCTCCTAAAATGACATCCTTTTGCATGGCACGACGAATATTAGCTACAAATCTTACCACGTACGCCACCGTTCGCAGAAGCCTTTTCCACTTGGAGAAACGGTGGAAATCGACGAGAGGATCTACTACGCTGTGATGCAACACGCTAGGTCTTAGTTCTTCTGGTGTATTTGTAGGAGGCACTTCGTAACCCGGCCATAGCGATTCCGAGTTCCATAGGAAGCTCGGCCCGGTGAACCAGCGGCTTGTAGGCGAAAGATCCGGTGTTCTCGTCCACTTTGTACCGTCGTCGGCTACGTTTAGCTTTGTCGAAATCCAGCGCCACTGCTCTACGTCTGTCGTTTCAAGCAGTTCTCCGACGCGAAATGCTACGAACTGGTTGTACCGCCGATGATCCGAACGCAGCCAGCTCAGCACGTTCCGTGAATCGGTCCAAAACAACGTACGCGAGATATTTAACCGATGCGAAGCGATGATAGTAGCAGCTAGTCGTGCACCGATCACTGCTGCCTGTAGTTCCAATCGCGGTATCGAGACGAAACGCATCGGTGCCACACGAGTTTTCGAGCCCACAAGAGCGCATTCTATCACTTCATCTTCCTCGAACCTCAGATACGCGACCGCAGCCATGCCCGTTTCACTCGCGTCGCAGAAAACGTGTAACTGTACCCTGGCTCGGATCGACGTGAGTCTGCGATGACATCGGCTGATTTTTACATTCTGGATCTCAGGCAGCACACTTTGCCACGTCCTCCATTTTTCCGCCAAATGACCATCCAGCTCCTGGTCCCACCCTATTCCGGAACGCCAAATCTCCTGCAGCAGAACCTTCAAGAACATCAAGAACAGTCCGAGTAAGCCCATGGGGTCGTAGACACTCATCAGGATCCGAAGTAGGTTCCGCTTCGTCACGCTTGTCGTTCCGGCTTGCAGCTTCTCTTTAAATTGTCCGGAGAGGCGGAAGGTGAAGGTATCCGACGCCGTATCCCACCACATACCGAGCACCTTTTCAGTGGTTAAATCGTAGCCCATGTTGATGCCCTTGTGTTGTTCTGCTTGCGCTTGAAGCTGGTTCACTACTAACGTCGAATTCGATACCCAGTTCCGAATCTCGAAACCTCCTTGCGCGTGTACGTACCGGACTTCTTTTGCAAGGGTTACAGCTTCTACTTCCGTCTCGACGCTTACGAGCATGTCGTCCACGTAGTGCTCGTCTCTGATGCATAGTGCGGCTCGTGGGTACTGTTTTTCGAATCGATCCGCGTTACGGTTCTTCACGAACTGCGCACTACTCGGAGAACAAGCAGCTCCGAACGTCATCACTGTAACCGCATATACAGCTGGATCGCCGTGAGGTTCGTCTCCATCCCAAAAGATCATCTGGCTTCGTTGGTCCTGCTTGCGCATCGTCACCTGATGAAACATTTCCCGAATGTCTCCTACAACCGCTATACGATACTCTCTGAATTTAAAGAGAACAGAGAGTAGCCCCGCGAGTAGATCGGGACCCGGTAAGAGAAAGGAATTGAAGCTAACGCCACTCACCTTGGCCGCTGCATCGAAAACCATACGGATTTTGCCGGGTTTGTTTGGGTTAGTTACGGGAAATATCGGCAGGAACCAGTCGTTGAGCTGTTTGTTTTCTGCTTCAGAGGCGCTTAAACGTCGAATGTAGCCTTTCTGGATGTAATCGCTCATTTTCGCGTTCACTGCAACCGCTAATTCCGGATCTTTTTCCATCTTCTTTTTCAGGGTCTGGTGACGTTTTAGTGCTGCAGCCTTGTTGCACGGCAGGCGGATGTCGTCGTACTTCCACAACAAGCCCGTTACAAATCGATCGCCCTGCAGCTTGGTTTCCTTGCGGAGTATCTCCAAAGCGCGTTCGTCATCCTTAGATTTAAGCGGATTTTGGAGCTTAACAATTCCGAGAGAGTCCAGTGAGAAAAAAGCCTTGACCTCGGCTGTCAGTGTACCATCCATGTTATCGTCACTGCTGCAAATATGGAAGCTTCTGTGGCTTTCGGCCACGTTAATAGTTGCAATAGGACACGGTCCATACAAAATCCAACCCAGACGCGTTTTTGTTGCAATAGGTTCATTAACCCGTCCTTCGGCACATTTCAGCGGCTTCCCCAGTCGACAGTTATCCACGCCAATCAATATCCGAGGTGTGGCATTAACATAGGAGGTCAGAGGTAGCCCTTTCAGGTGCGGATAAACGGCTCCCAATTGATTAGTGTTAACCGACTGCGCAGGCAACGCCAGATTTTTAACCGTGTGCACTTTCGCCAACTCATGCACTATTGCTCCTTGGTACTCACCGGAAATTCGAACCGGCAATTGCACTGACGTCGTTTCTTCTCTGGTGGTGTCGCCTGTCCACCTTAGACTTAACGGTTTTGATAAACCGGATAAGCCCAACTCCTCCAGAAGGCTATGGTCCATAAATGTCGCCGACGAGCCTTCGTCCAGAAACGCGAACGTTTTGACGGTTCTGCCATTGTTCCCATGCACCGTGACCGGTACATATCGAAACAGGTTGTGGTCGTTTGAGGCGGAGTGTGTCAGGCAGTGCTTCTCCGCTTCGTTCACTACACTTAGGGCTCCATGCAACAGCTTGTGGTGCATTGCCTCGCAGCCATTCAACCCACAAGTCGTCTTTACGTTACACCAACCCCTGTGGAATTTGAGACACTTACGGCACAGTTTACTGTCTCGTACGTGGTCCTTCCTAACAGCAACGGTCATCTTTCGAAAGCGCTCGCATTCGTCCAGCGCGACACACTCTCCCTGGCATGCAGAACATTTAGGTTGTGGAGGAGCGTACTTACCCCTAGCGTCCGGGGTGTGCACGTTCAGATGCGCCGTGGTCGTCGGGCGTTGCTCTGGACGGCTAGGTTTCACGCTGCGCCGACGATCTGCGTCACTCGATGTTTCTGTTTTCACCGGAACAACGACGATGAGGGCTTCAGCTAGCTCGCCAATCCACCTTCCGAAGTCTGACAGCGTCACACTGGGTAACTCCTTTTGATGTCGCGCCCATTCGATGGTCGTAGATGATGGCAGTTTTGCAATCAGCTCTTTTAATAGTACCACGTTACACGTGTACTCTGGTAACCCGGATGCCTGGATAGTGGCACACAGCTTTTTTACAGCAAATCCGAATTCGGCCAAGGTCTCCAGCCGTTCAGCTCTCGGGGCCGGCATGCCCCTCACTTTCTCCATAAGACTCTCGACAATCACGTCAGGTCGCCCAAATCGAAGCTTAAGAATGTTCATGGCTTCTTTTATCCCAGATGGCAGCAACAGCAAAGAATTAACTGCTTCTAGCGCCTTTCCTTTTAACGCCTTCTGCAACCTAAGCAGATTTTCGTCGTCCGTGTAGCCGCAGGCTGCCGTCGAGTGTTCGTAACTCGAAATGAAAATCGGCCACTCCTCTGCGGAACCCGTAAAGGTCGGTAACTCTTTTCCGCTGGCTTTCCTCGCTGCTCTCTGCGATTCGCTCAAGGAAGACGATCCTAAAAAGCCAAGAGTAGCTGCATCCGAGAATGCGTTACGTTGGTACGTACCGGGTGCGTGTGGTTGCGGGTGTGCCAGCGTACTATGTCCGATTCGGTGTCCGTTCGTATGTACAGATGTGTCGGGTCCGTAGAAATATGCACGTGGTTGCGGAAACGTGCTTTCCCTGGTGCGGGGATCTCTCAACATAAGCTCGTCCATCGCGCGTTGCCACTCCTGGAGTTCGTCTTCAGCGCTCCTTACCGCAGTTTCCGCGCCATTTTGTTGATTCAGCAGCCATGTGCTCCCTCGTCCCAGTGCACTTGCATTTTCACGTGCTTCACGTGCATCACTCTCCATCTGCAAAAACTCCAACTCGCGCTCGCGTAGCTCTATCTGGCGTTGCTGGAATTCGATTTTCAGTCTATCAAGTTCCAGCCGTTTCCTGTGAAGTTCGATGTCGGCGGTCATGAACCGTTCAGAGGTTGCTGACCGATGAGCATTCGCCATCGTTGGGTTCGAGGCGCCATCATTGACGCGTCTCGAACCACGCGGTTGTGTATGGCCATTTTGTGCGTGTGTTGGTGTATTATTAAGGAACGGTCGGGCTGCCTCCGGTGGCACGTTCGCCGCGTCGAGGTTTCTGTACCTCACCGGAAAGTATCCCCACGGAGTTTGAACGGTTTGCTCACCCCGGTGACCTAGCGTCCCTTCGCTCTGGGTCGATCCTTCGACGGCCGCTGGCGATCGAGCCGAACAGGACGGTGTTGTATTCATAGCGACTACTCCGTCGCGCTCTGCCGTCCGGTCCTCCGAGGGTAACTGGTCCTCTCGCTGGTTCGCCGCCTGCCCGCCTTGCTCAGTTCGATCGTCCTGGTTCATCCTAGCGATACACTTTTTCACGCACAGTCCACGATTGCACTCCGCTTATCCGACGCGATTATCCTCGATGGATAATTTACTCTTTTATACACGATCGATTATACTCGAAACACGCCCGAAACTACGGTTTTAGCGATTATTTAAACTGAATTATTGAAGTTTCACACTAATTTTTTGGAATGTAGAAAAAGAACACGAATATTACTTCAGTTTATTAGGGACGCTTGCGCGAACCAAAAAATTAGTTCGTTTTATTCACTGGTTCGCTTTCTACAATAAAAATGGGCTCTTTCTTCGCCCGATCCTTCTTTTTATCCCGTTGCAGTCTTCTCGTATAAATTCACCACGGTTCTCGGTGTGCCTATCGGTGATCGCCCTATCGAGATCTATATAGAACGTGGTGGATCGGTCGATCGGTCGACATAAACGACAACAGTGACGGTGACGGTAGGCGTAAACAAATATTGTTTACAACACTGATACTAAACCGCTTAGTGGTCCTCACGAAGGAAGCAGTGGTCTGTCGGACAGGCAGTTTGGGTTCCGGAAGAAGCGGTCTACTGGAGACGCGGTTGCTGCAGTGCTGGAGAGGGCGCGCAACGCTTTCGCGAGGAAGCGAACGGGAAATCGCTACTGCGCAGTTATCACGCTAGACGTGAAGAACGCGTTTAACAGCGCCAGTTGGGAAGCCATAGCACTCGCTCTGGACAACATGATGGTACCCCCGTACCTCTGCAGGCTGCTCAGGAGCTATCTAGAGCAACGAGTGCTTATGTACGACACCGAACGAGGCATTCAGTCAATGGACATCAAGGCTGGAGTTCCACAAGGTTCGATCCTCGGTCCAACTTTGTGGAACGTAATGTACGACGGAGTTCTGCGCCTCAAACTACCTCCAGGAGCGGAGTTGACTGGTTTCGCCGATGATATCGCTTTAACGGTCCTTGGCGAATCTATAGAGGAGATCGAGTTCCTCGCCTCCGACTCTGTAGGTAGAGTAGAGTCATGGATGCGAAGCGTTAAACTAGGCATTGCGCATAACAAGACGGAGTTCCTGTTGATCAGCAGCCATAAGGTGATTAAAACAGCGCGCTTTCGCGTGGGCACGGAGCTCATTGCTTCCGTACGGCAACTGAAGTACCTGGGAGTGGTCATCGACGATCGTCTTAGCTTCCGGAAGCATCTCGAGTACGCCTGCAGCAATGCCACCAAAGCTGCAAATATGTTGATGTCGATCATGCCAAACACTGGTGGTCCCAAGAGTAGTAGCAGACGACTTCTCGCCGATGTAGCTACTACACGCCTGAGATACAATGCCGGAAACTGGGCGCATATTCTGGCGGTTAAGGCGAATCAGCGTGTTGTAAATAGGGTGTATCGGTTGCTAGCGCTGAGAGTGATCTGCGCCTATAGGACAACTTCGTACTCGGCGGCATGTGTGGTGGCTAATATGATGCCTATTTGCATCATCTTGGCAGAAGACCGTGAGTGTTCCGGAGGTAGCGGCATTATCGGAGCGAGAATGTCCAGGTCCTCCGCTAGGACTATATCCAGGGCGAAGTGGCAGGCAGAATGGGACCTCTCCACCAAAGGACGTTGGACACATGCACTAATCCCGAACTTAGCGGTATGGATTGATAGGAAGCATGGAGAAGTGAATTTCTTTGTGACCCAATTCCTTACTGGCCATGGGTGCTTCAGGAGTTACCTTCACAAGTACCAGCACACGAGTTCCTCGAGGTGCCCAGTATGCGTGACCGTAGATGAAACAGCCGAACACGTGCTCTTCCACTGCCCCAGATTTGTCGACGAACGGCATGAAGCCAGTGAAAAGTGTGGTTCAACAATCAACAAAGGCAACCTGGTCGAGCTAATGATCGAGGTCTGCAGAAAGTGGGATGCCGTGGCATTAGCTATGCGATTGATCGCCACAAAACTTCAGCACGCCTGGAGGGTGGACCAAAGACTTGGCCGAGTGTGAAGGGAGTTACGTGTGATGTGTTTTGCTTCATGTGCTTAATGTGTCAGTGTGTGTTTGAGTGTCGGTGAGTACTTGTGGATATTGCAAGTCTGAACTGAACCCTGAATGTACGTCTCGTCCCGTAGAATAGTCTATGGTGTTAAGTTAAGGTGTGGACTAAGTCCATTGTAGAGCCCCACCCGTGAAGTTATACCGCGAGGTGATCCCGTGGGTGGTGGCAGCAACACTACGTGGCCAAGGAGAGTTTTTTTACTGGGTAGAAATCCCATGTCACCGTTGGTGGTGTCTAAGAAGATTTTATCTCTCCTTTAAAAAAAAAAAAAAAAAAAAAAAAAAAAACATTAGCCAAGACACATTAGCCAAGACACCTTAGCCAAGACACCTTAGCCAAGACTCCTTAGCCAAGACACCTTAGCCAAGACACCTTAGCCAAGACACATTAGCCAAGACACATTCGTCAAGACACCTTAGCCAAGACACATTAGCCAAGACACCTTAGCCAAGACACCTTAGCCAAGACACCTTAGCCAAGACACCTTAGCCAAGACACATTAGCCAAGACACATTAGCCAAGACACCTTAGCCGAGACACATTAGCCAAGACACTTTAGCCAAGACACCTTAGCCGAGACACTTTAGCCAAGACACATTAGCCAAGACACCTTAGCCAAGACACCTTAGCCAAGATACATTAGCCAAGACACCTTAGCCAAGACACCTTAGCCAAGACACATTAGCCAAGACACATTAGCCAAGACACATTAGTCAAGACACCTTAGCCAAGACACATTAGCCAAGACACCTTAGCCAAGACACCTTAGCCAAGACACCTTAGCCAAGACACCTTAGCCAAGACACCTTAGCCAAGACACATTAGCCAAGACACCTTAGCCGAGATAGGCTGAAACTGGGCAAGGCTCCTGGCCCCGATGGTATTCCGGTCGAAGCGACCGTGGCCGCTATCAAAGTACATCCAGAAGTTTTCCGGAATGTTTTCCAACGTTGCTTCGATACTGGCCACTTCCCCTCGGTGTGGAAGAGACAGAGGCTCGTCCTCCTCCCGAAACCCGGGAAACCACCTGGTGCCTCGTCGGCGCTAAGGCCATTAGGGGTTATTGACAGCTTCGCTAAAGTATTAGAGATACTGATACTAAACCGCTTAGTGGTCCTCACGGAAGGAAGCAGTGGTCTGTCGGACAGGCAGTTTGGGTTCCGGAAGAAGCGGTCTACTGGAGACGCGGTTGCTGCAGTGCTGGAGAGGGCGCGCAACGCTTTCGCGAGGAAGCGAACGGGAAATCGCTACTGCGCAGTTATCACGCTAGACGTGAAGAACGCGTTTAACAGCGCCAGTTGGGAAGCCATAGCACTCGCTCTGGACAACATGATGGTACCCCCGTACCTCTGCAGGCTGCTCAGGAGCTATCTAGAGCAACGAGTGCTTATGTACGACACCGAACGAGGCATTCAGTCAATGGACATCAAGGCTGGAGTTCCACAAGGTTCGATCCTCGGTCCAACTTTGTGGAACGTAATGTACGACGGAGTTCTGCGCCTCAAACTAACTCCAGGAGCGGAGTTGACTGGTTTCGCCGATGATATCGCTTTAACGGTCCTTGGCGAATCTATAGAGGAGATCGAGTTCCTCGCCTCCGACTCTGTAGGTAGAGTAGAGTCATGGATGCGAAGCGTTAAACTAGGCATTGCGCATAACAAGACGGAGTTCCTGTTGATCAGCAGCCATAAGGTGATTAAAACAGCGCGCTTTCGCGTGGGCACGGAGCTCATTGCTTCCGTACGGCAACTGAAGTACCTGGGAGTGGTCATCGACGATCGTCTTAGCTTCCGGAAGCATCTCGAGTACGCCTGCAGCAATGCCACCAAAGCTGCAAATATGTTGATGTCGATCATGCCAAACACTGGTGGTCCCAAGAGTAGTAGCAGACGACTTCTCGCCGATGTAGCTACTACACGCCTGAGATACAATGCCGGAAACTGGGCGCATATTCTGGCGGTTAAGGCGAATCAGCGTGTTGTAAATAGGGTGTATCGGTTGCTAGCGCTGAGAGTGATCTGCGCCTATAGGACAACTTCGTACTCGGCGGCATGTGTGGTGGCTAATATGATGCCTATTTGCATCATCTTGGCAGAAGACCGTGAGTGTTCCGGAGGTAGCGGCATTATCGGAGCGAGAATGTCCAGGTCCTCCGCTAGGACTATATCCAGGGCGAAGTGGCAGGCAGAATGGGACCTCTCCACCAAAGGACGTTGGACACATGCACTAATCCCGAACTTAGCGGTATGGATTGATAGGAAGCATGGAGAAGTGAATTTCTTTGTGACCCAATTCCTTACTGGCCATGGGTGCTTCAGGAGTTACCTTCACAAGTACCAGCACACGAGTTCCTCGAGGTGCCCAGTATGCGTGACCGTAGATGAAACAGCCGAACACGTGCTCTTCCACTGCCCCAGATTTGTCGACGAACGGCATGAAGCCAGTGAAAAGTGTGGTTCAACAATCAACAAAGGCAACCTGGTCGAGCTAATGATCGAGGTCTGCAGAAAGTGGGATGCCGTGGCATTAGCTATGCGATTGATCGCCACAAAACTTCAGCACGCCTGGAGGGTGGACCAAAGACTTGGCCGAGTGTGAAGGGAGTTACGTGTGATGTGTTTTGCTTCATGTGCTTAATGTGTCAGTGTGTGTTTGAGTGTCGGTGAGTACTTGTGGATATTGCAAGTCTGAACTGAACCCTGAATGTACGTCTCGTCCCGTAGAATAGTCTATGGTGTTAAGTTAAGGTGTGGACTAAGTCCATTGTAGAGCCCCACCCGTGAAGTTATACCGCGAGGTGATCCCGTGGGTGGTGGCAGCAACACTACGTGGCCAAGGAGAGTTTTTTTACTGGGTAGAAATCCCATGTCACCGTTGGTGGTGTCTAAGAAGATTTTATCTCTCCTTGAAAAAAAAAAAAAAAACATTAGCCAAGACACATTAGCCAAGACACCTTAGCCAAGACACCTTAGCCAAGACTCCTTAGCCAAGACACCTTAGCCAAGACACCTTAGCCAAGACACATTAGCCAAGACACCTTAGCCGAGACACATTAGCCAAGACACTTTAGCCAAGACACCTTAGCCGAGACACATTAGCCAAGACACCTTAGCAAAGACACCTTAGCCAAGACACCTTAGCCAAGACACCTTAGCCAAGACACTTTAGCCAAGACACATTAGCCAAGACACCTTAGCCAAGACACCTTAGCCAAGACACATTAGCCAAGACACCTTAGCCAAGACACCTTAGCCGAGACACATTAGCCAAGACACCTAAGCCAAGACACTTTAGCCAAGACACATTAGCCAAGACACCTTAGCCAAGACACTTTAGCCAAGACACCTTAGCCAAGACACCTTAGCCAAGACACCTTAGCCAAGACACATTAGCCGAGACACCTTAGCCAAGACACCTTAGCGAAAACACCTTAGACAAGACACATTAGCCAAGACACCTTAGCCAAGACACCTTAGCCAAGACACATTAGCCAAGACACCTTAGCCAAGACACTTTAGCCAAGACACATTAGCCAAGACACATAAGCCGAGACACATTAGCCAAGACACCTTAGCCAAGACACCTTAGCCAAGACACTTTAGCCGAGACACATTAGCCAAGACACCTTAGCCAAGACACTTTAGCCGAGACACATTAGCCAAGACACCTTAGCCAAGACACATTAGCCAAGACACTTTAGCCGAGACACATTAGCCAAGACACTTTAGCCAAGACACCTCAGCCGAGACACATTAGCCAAGACACCTTAGCCAAGACACATTAGCCAAGACACCTTAGCCAAGACACCTTAGCCAAGACACCTTAGCCAAGACACCTTAGCCAAGACACCTTAGCCAAGACACCTTAGCCAAGACACTTTAGCCGAGACACATTAGCCAAGACACCTTAGCCAAGACACTTTAGCCAAGACACATTAGCCAAGACACCTTAGCCAAGACACCTTAGCCGAGACACATTAGCCGAGACACCTTAGCTAAGACACCTTAGCCAAGACACATTAGCCAAGACACCTTAGCCAAGACACTTTAGCCAAGACACCTTAGCCAAGACACATTAGCCAAGACACCTTAGAAAAGACACCTTAGCCAAGACACTTTAGCAAAGACACATTAGCCGAGACACATTAGCCAAGACACCTTAGCCAAGACACCTTAGCCAAGACACCTTAGCCAAGACACCTTAGCCAAGACACTTTAGCCGAGACACATTAGCCAAGACACCTAAGCCAAGACACATTAGCCAAGACACCTTAGCCAAGACACCTTAGCCAAGACACCTTAGCCAAGACACATTAGCCAAGACACCTTAGCCAAGACACATTAGCCAAGACACCTTAGCCGAGACACATTAGCCAAAACACTTTAGCCAAGACACCTCAGCCGAGACACATTAGCCAAGACACCTTAGCCAAGACACCTTAGCCAAGACACTTTAGCCGAGACACATTAGCCAAGACACCTTAGCCAAGACACTTTAGCCAAGACACATTAGCCAAGACACCTTAGCCGAGACACATTAGCCAAGACACTTTAGCCAAGACACCTTAGCCAAGACACCTTAGCCGAGACACATTAGCCAAGACACCTTAGCCAAGACACTTTAGCCAAGACACATTAGCCAAGACACCTTAGCCAAGACACCTTAGCCAAGACACCTTAGCCAAGACACATTAGCCAAGACACCTTAGCCAAGACACATTAGCCAAGACACCTTAGCCGAGACACATTAGCCAAGACACTTTAGCCAAGACACCTTAGCCGAGACACATTAGCCAAGACACCTTAGCCAAGACACCTTAGCCGAGACACATTAGTCAAGACACCTTAGCCAAGACACATTAGCCAAGACACCTTAGCCAAGACACCTTAGCCGAGACACATTAGCCAAGACACCTTAGCCAAGACACATTAGCCAAGACACCTTAGCCAAGACACATTAGCCAAGACACATTAGCCAAGACACCTTAGCCAAGACACCTTAGCCAAGACACATTAGCCAAGACACATTAGCCAAGACACCTTAGCCAAGACACCTTAGCCGAGACACATTAGCCAAGACACCTTAGCCAAGACACCTTAGCCGAGACACATTAGTCAAGACACCTTAGCCGAGACACATTAGCCAAGACACCTTAGCCAAGACACCTTAGCCAAGACACTTTAGCCGAGACACATTAGCCAAGACACCTTAGCCAAGACACTTTAGCCAAGACACATTAGCCAAGACACCTTAGCCGAGACACATTAGCCAAGACACATTAGCCAAGACACCTTAGCCAAGACACCTTAGCCGAGACACATTAGCCAAGACACCTTAGCCAAGACACTTTAGCCAAGACACATTAGCCAAGACACCTTAGCCAAGACACCTTAGCCAAGACACCTTAGCCAAGACACATTAGCCAAGACACCTTAGCCAAGACACATTAGCCAAGACACCTTAGCCGAGACACATTAGCCAAGACACTTTAGCCAAGACACCTTAGCCGAGACACATTAGCCAAGACACCTTAGCCAAGACACCTTAGCCGAGACACATTAGTCAAGACACCTTAGCCAAGACACATTAGCCAAGACACATTAGCCAAGACACCTTAGCCAAGACACTTTAGCCAAGACACATTAGCCAAGACACCTTAGCCAAGACACCTTAGCCGAGACACATTAGCCAAGACACCTAAGCCAAGACACTTTAGCCAAGACACATTAGCCAAGACACCTTAGCCAAGACACTTTAGCCAAGACACCTTAGCCAAGACACCTTAGCCAAGACACCTTAGCCAAGACACATTAGCCGAGACACCTTAGCCAAGACACCTTAGCGAAGACACCTTAGCCAAGACACATTAGCCAAGACACCTTAGCCAAGACACCTTAGCCAAGACACATTAGCCAAGACACCTTAGCCAAGACACTTTAGCCAAGACACATTAGCCAAGACACATAAGCCGAGACACATTAGCCAAGACACATTAGCCAAGACACCTTAGCCAAGACACATTAGCCAAGACACCTTAGCCAAGACATCTTAGCCAAGACACATTAGCCAAGACACTTTAGCCAAGACACCTTAGCCGAGACACATTAGCCAAGACACCTTAGCCAAGACACCTTAGCCGAGACACATTAGTCAAGACACCTTAGCCAAGACACATTAGCCAAGACACCTTAGCCAAGACACCTTAGCCAAAACACATTAGCCAAGACACCTTAGCCAAGACACATTAGCCAAGACACCTTAGCCAAGACACATTAGCCAAGACACATTAGCCAAGACACCTTAGCCAAGACACCTCAGCCAAGACACATTAGCCAAGACACCTTAGCCAAGACACCTTAGCCGAGACACATTAGCCAAGACACCTTAGCCAAGACACATTAGCCAAGACACCTTAGCCAAGACACCTTAGCCAAGACACCTTAGCAAAGACACATTAGCCAAGACACCTTAGCCGAGACACATTAGCCAAGACACATTAGCCAAGACACCTAACCAAGACACCTTAGCCAAGACACCTTAGCCAAGACACTTTAGCCGAGACACATTAGCCAAGACACCTTAGCCAAGACACTTTAGCCGAGACACATTAGCCAAGACACCTTAGCCAAGACACATTAGCCAAGACACCTTAGCCAAGACACCTTAGCCAAGACACATTAGCCAAGACACCTTAGCCAAGACACTTTAGCCAAGACACATTAGCCAAGACACATAAGCCGAGACACATTAGCCAAGACACATTAGCCAAGACACCTTAGCCAAGACACATTAGCCAAGACACCTTAGCCAAGACATCTTAGCCAAGACACATTAGCCAAGACACTTTAGCCAAGACACCTTAGCCGAGACACATTAGCCAAGACACCTTAGCCAAGACACCTTAGCCGAGACACATTAGTCAAGACACCTTAGCCAAGACACATTAGCCAAGACACCTTAGCCAAGACACCTTAGCCGAGACACATTAGCCAAGACACCTTAGCCAAGACACATTAGCCAAGACACCTTAGCCAAGACACATTAGCCAAGACACATTAGCCAAGACACCTTAGCCAAGACACTTTAGCCAAGACACATTAGCCAAGACACCTTAGCCAAGACACCTTAGCCGAGACACATTAGCCAAGACACCTTAGCCAAGACACATTAGCCAAGACACCTTAGCCAAGACACCTTAGCCAAGACACCTTAGCAAAGACACATTAGCCAAGACACCTTGGCCGAGACACATTAGCCAAGACACATTAGCCAAGACACCTTAGCCAAGACACCTTAGCCAAGACACCTTAGCCAAGACACTTTAGCCGAGACACATTAGCCAAGACACCTTAGCCAAGACACTTTAGCCGAGACACATTAGCCAAGACACCTTAGCCAAGACACATTAGCCAAGACACCTTAGCCGAGACACATTAGCCAAGACACTTTAGCCAAGACACCTCAGCCGAGACTCATTAGCCAAGACACCTTAGCCAAGACACATTAGCCAAGACACCTTAGCCAAGACACCTTAGCCAAGACACCTTAGCCAAGGCACCTTAGCCAAGACACCTTAGCCAAGACACCTTAGCCAAGACACATTAGCCAAGACACCTTAGCCAAGACACCTTAGCCGAGACACATTAGCCAAGACACCTTAGCCAAGACACCTTAGCCGAGACACATTAGCCAAGACACCTTAGCCAAGACACCTTAGCCGAGACACATTAGCCAAGACACCTTAGCCAAGACACATTAGCCAAGACACCTTAGCCAAGACACATTAGCCAAGACACATTAGCCAAGACACCTTAGCCAAGACACCTTAGCCAAGACACATTAGCCAAGACACCTTAGCCAAGACACCTTAGCCGAGACACATTAGCCAAGACACCTTAGCCAAGACACATTAGCCAAGACACCTTAGCCAAGACACCTTAGCCAAGACACCTTAGCAAAGACACATTAGCCAAGACACCTTAGCCGAGACACATTAGCCAAGACACCTTAGCCAAGACACCTTAGCCAAGACACCTTAGCCAAGACACTTTAGCCGAGACACATTAGCCAAGACACCTTAGCCAAGACACTTTAGCCGAGACACATTAGCCAAGACACCTTAGCCAAGACACATTAGCCAAGACACCTTAGCCGAGACACATTAGCCAAGACACTTTAGCCAAGACACCTCAGCCGAGACACATTAGCCAAGACACCTTAGCCAAGACACATTAGCCAAGACACCTTAGCCAAGACACCTTAGCCAAGACACCTTAGCCAAGACACCTTAGCCAAGACACCTTAGCCAAGACACCTTAGCCAAGACACTTTAGCCGAGACACATTAGCCAAGACACCTTAGCCAAGACACTTTAGCCAAGACACATTAGCCAAGACACCTTAGCCAAGACACCTTAGCCGAGACACATTAGCCGAGACACCTTAGCTAAGACACCTTAGCCAAGACACATTAGCCAAGACACCTTAGCCAAGACACTTTAGCCAAGACACCTTAGCCAAGACACATTAGCCAAGACACCTTAGAAAAGACACCTTAGCCAAGACACCTTAGCAAAGACACATTAGCCGAGACACATTAGCCAAGACACCTTAGCCAAGACACCTTAGCCAAGACACCTTAGCCAAGACACCTTAGCCAAGACACTTTAGCCGAGACACATTAGCCAAGACACCTAAGCCAAGACACATTAGCCAAGACACCTTAGCCAAGACACCTTAGCCAAGACACCTTAGCCAAGACACATTAGCCAAGACACCTTAGCCAAGACACATTAGCCAAGACACCTTAGCCGAGACACATTAGCCAAGACACTTTAGCCAAGACACCTCAGCCGAGACACATTAGCCAAGACACCTTAGCCAAGACACATTAGCCAAGACACCTTAGCCAAGACACCTTAGCCAAGACACATTAGCCAAGACACCTTAGCCAAGACACATTAGCCAAGACACCTTAGCCGAGACACATTAGCCAAGACACTTTAGCCAAGACACCTCAGCCGAGACACATTAGCCAAGACACCTTAGCCAAGACACATTAGTCAAGACACCTTAGCCAAGACACATTAGCCAAGACACTTTAGCCAAGACACCTTAGCCAAGACACATTAGCCAAGACACCTTAGCCAAGACACATTAGCCGAGACACATTAGTCAAGACACCTTAGCCAAGACACATTAGCCAAGACACCTTAGCCAAGACACCTTAGCCGAGACACATTAGCCAAGACACCTTAGCCAAGACACATTAGCCAAGACACCTTAGCCAAGACACATTAGCCAAGACACATTAGCCAAGACACCTTAGCCAAGACACCTTAGCCAAGACACATTAGCCAAGACACCTTAGCCAAGACACCTTAGCCGAGACACATTAGCCAAGACACCTTAGCCAAGATATCTTAGCCAAGACACCTTAGCCAAGACACCTTAGCCAAGACACCTTAGCCAAGACACATTAGCCAAGACACATTAACCGAGACACATTAGCCAAGACACTTTAGCCGAGACACATTAGCCGAGACACATTAGCCAAGACACATTAGCCAGAACACCTTAGCCAAGACACCTTAGCCAAGACACCTTAGCCAAGACACCTTAGCCAAGACACCTTAGCCAAGACACTTTAGCCAAGACACATTAGCCAAGACACTTTAGCCGAGACACATTAGCCAAGATACATTAGCCAAGACACCTTAGCCAAGACACTTTAGCCAAGACACATTAGCCAAGACACATAAGCCGAGACACCTTAGCCAAGACACATTAGCCAAGACACCTTAGCCAAGACACCTTAGCCAAGACACCTTAGCCAAGACACCTTAGCCAAGACACCTTAGCCAAGACACTTTAGCCGAGACACATTAGCCAAGACACCTTAGCCAAGACATCTTAGCCAAGACACCTTAGCCAAGACACCTTAGCCAAGACACTTTAGCCGAGACACATTAGCCAAGACACATTAGCCAAGACACCTTAGCCAAGACACCTTAGCCAAGACACATTAGCCAAGACACCTTAGCCAAGACACCTTAGCCGAGACACATTAGCCAAGACACCTTAGCCAAGACACATTAGCCAAGACACCTTAGCCAAGACACCTTAGCCAAGACACCTTAGCCAAGACACATTATCCAAGACACCTTAGCCAAGACACCTTAGCCAAGACACCTTAGCCAAGACACATTAGCCAAGACACCTTAGCCAAGACACCTTAGCCAAGACACCTTAGCCAAGACACCTTAGCCAAGACACCTTAGCCAAGACACTTTAGCCGAGACACATTAGCCAAGACACCTTAGCCAAGACACTTTAGCCGAGACACATTAGCCAAGACACCTTAGCCAAGACACCTGAGCCGAGACACATTAGCCAAGACACCTTAGCCAAGACACCTTAGCCAAGACACTTTAGCCGAGACACATTAGCCAAGACACCTTAGCCAAGAAACCTTAGCCAAGACACATTAGCCAAGACACCTTAGCCGAGACACATTAGCCAAGACACCTTAGCCAAGACACCTTAGCCAAGACACATTAGCCAAGACACCTTAGCCAAGACACCTTAGCCAAGACACCTTAGCCAAGACACTTTAGCCGAGACACATTAGCCAAGACACCTTAGCCAAGACACCTTAGCCGAGACACATTAGCCAAGACACTTTAGCCAAGACACCTCAGCCGAGACACATTAGCCAAGACACCTTAGCCAAGACACCTTAGCCAAGACACTTTAGCCGAGACACATTAGCCAAGACACCTTAGCCGAGACACATTAGCCAAGACACCTTAGCCAAGACACCTTAGCCAAGACACCTAAGCCAAGACACCTTAGCCAAGACACTTTAGCCGAGACACCTTAGCCAAGACACCTTAGCCAAGACACATTAGCCAAGACACCTTAGCCGAGACACATTAGCCAAGACACTTTAGCCAAGACACCTCAGCCGAGACACATTAGCCAAGACACCTTAGCCAAGACACCTTAGCCAAGACACCTTAGCCAAGACACATTAGCCAAGACACCTTAGCCGAGACACATTAGCCAAGACACCTTAGCCAAGACACCTTAGCCAAGACACCTTAGCCAAGACACCTTAGCCAAGACACTTTAGCCGAGACACCTTAGCCAAGACACCTTAGCCAAGACACATTAGCCAAGACACCTTAGCCGAGACACATTAGCCAAGACACCTTAGCCAAGACACCTTAGCCAAGACACCTTAGCCAAGACACCTTAGCCGAGACACATTAGCCAAGACACCTTAGCCAAGACACTTTAGCCGAGACACATTAGCCAAGACACCTTAGCCAAGACACATTAGCCAAGACACCTTAGCCGAGACACATTAGCCAAGACACTTTAGCCGAGACACATTAGCCAAGACACCTTAGCCAAGACACCTTAGCCAAGACACCTTAGCCAAGACACCTTAGCCAAGACACCTTAGCCAAGACACCTTAGCCAAGACACTTTAGCCGAGACACATTAGCCAAGACACCTTAGCCAAGACACCTTAGCCAAGACACATTATCCAAGACACCTTAGCCAAGACATCTTAGCCAAGACACATTAGCCAAGACACATAAGCCGAGACACATTAGCCAAGACACCTTAGCCAAGACACCTTAGCCAAGACACTTTAGCCGAGACACATTAGCCAAGACACCTTAGCCAAGACACCTTAGCCAAGACACCTTAGCCAAGACACATTAGCCGAGACACATTAGCCAAGACACATTAGCCAAGACACATTAGCCAAGACACATTAGCCGAGACACATCAGCCAAGACACTTTAGCCAAGACACATTAGCCAAGACACCTTAGCCGAGACACCTTAGCCAAGACACCTTAGCCAAGACACCTTAGCCAAGACACCTTAGCCAAGACACCTTAGACAAGACACTTTAGCCAAGACACATTAGCCAAGACACCTTAGCCAAGACACCTTAGCCAAGACACATTAGCCAAGACACCTTAGCCAAGACACATTAGCCAAGACATTTTAGCCAAGACACCTTAGCCAAGACACTTTAGCCAAGACACATCAGCCAAGACACTTTAGCCAAGACACCTTAGCCAAGACACCGTAGCCAAGACACTTTCGCCAAGACAGATTAGCCAAGACACATTAGCCAAGACACCTTAGCCAAGACACTTTAGCCAAGACACATTAGCCAAGACACCTTAGCCAAGACACCTTAGCCAAGACACTTTAGCCAAGACACATCAGCCAAGAAACCTTAGCCAAGCCACATTAGCCAAGACACCTTAGCCAAGACGCCTTAGCCAAGACACATTAGCCAAGACACCTAAGCCAAGACACCTTAGCCAAGACACCTTAGCCAAGACACTTTAGCCAAGACACATTAGCCGAGACACCTTAGCCAAGACACATTAGCCGAGACACAGCAGCCAAGACACATTAGCCAAGACACCTTAGCCAAGACACATTAGCCAAGACTCCTTAGCAAGGACACCTTAGCCAAGACACCTTAGCCAAGACACTTTTGCCCAGACACATTAGCCAAGACACCTTAGCCAAGACACATAAGCCAAGACAATTTAGCCAAGACACTTTAGCCAAGACACATTAGCCAAGACACCTTAGCCAAGACACTTTAGCCGAGACACATTAGCCAAGACACCTTAGCCAAGACACCTTAGCCAAGAAACTTTAGCCAAGACACATTAGCCGAGACACCTTAGCCAAGACACATTAGCCAAGACACATTAGCCAAGACACATTAGCCAAGACACATTAGCCAAGACACATTAGCCAAGACACCTTAGCGAAGACACCTTAGCCAAGACACATTAGCCAAGACACATTAGCCAAGACACATTAGCCAAGACACCTTAGCCAAGACACATTAGCCAAGACACATTAGCCAAGACACATTAGCCAAGACACCTTAGCCAAGACACATTAGCCAAGACACCTTAGCCAAAACACCTTAGCCAAGACACCTTAGCCAAGACACCTTAGAAAACACACCTTAGCCGAGACACATTAGCCAAGACACATTAGCCGAGACACCTTAGCCAAGACACATTAGCCAAGACACCTTAGCCAAGACACCTTAGCCAAGACACATTAGCCAACACACCTTAGCCAAGACACCTTAGCCAAGACACCTTAGCCAAGACACATTAGCCAAGACACATTAGCCAAGACACCTTAGCCAAGACACCTTGACCAAGACACCTTAGCCAAGACACATTAGCCGAGACACATTATTCAAGACACTTTAGCCAAGACACATTAGACGAGACACCTTAGCCAAGACACATTAGCCAAGACACCTTAGCCAAGACACCTTATCCAAGACACATTAGCCAAGACACCTTATCCAAGACACATTAGCCAAGACACATTAGCCAAGACACTTTAGCCGAGACACCTTAGCCAAGACACCTTAGCCAAGACACATTAGCCAAGACACATTAGCCAAGACACATTAGCCAAGACACATTAGCCGAGACACATTAGCCAAGACACATTAGCCAAGACACATTAGTCAAGACACCTTAGCCAAGACACCTTAGCCGAGACACATTAGTCAAGACACCTTAGCCAAAACACCTTAGCCAAGACACATTAGCCAAGACACATTAGCCAAGACACATTAGCCAAGACACATTAGCCAAGACGCCTTAGCGAAGACACCTTAGCCAAGACACATTAGCCTAGACACATTAGCCAAGACACATTAGCCAAGACACCTTAGCCAAGACACATTAGCCAAGACACATTAGCCAAGACACATTAGCCGAGACACATTAGCCAAGACACATTAGTCAAGACACATTAGCCAAGACACCTTAGCCAAGAAACTTTAGCCGAGACACCTTAGCCAAGACACCTTAGCCAAGACACATTAGCCAAGACACATTAGTCAAGACACATTAGCCGAGACACATTAGCCAAGACACATTAGCCAAGACACATTAGTCAAGACACCTTAGCCAAGACACTTTAGCCGAGACACATTAGCCAAGACACTTTAGCCGAGACACCTTAGCCAAGACACCTTAGCCAAGACACATTAGCCAAGACACATTAGCCAAGACACATTAGCCAAGACACATTAGCCAAGACACATTAGCCAAGACACATTAGCCAAGACACATTAGCCAAGACACATTAGTCAAGACACCTTAGCCAAGACACCTTAGCCGAGACACATTAGTCAAGACACCTTAGCCAAAACACCTTAGACAAGACACCTTAGCCAAGACACATTAGCCAAGACACATTAGCCAAGACAGATTAGCCAAGACCCATTAGCCAAAACACATTAGCCAAGACACATTAGCCAAGACACATTAGCCAAGACACATTAGCCAAGACAGATTAGCCAAGACACATTAGCCAAGACACCTTAGCTAAGACACATTAGCCAAGACACATTAGCCAAGACACATTAGCCAAGACACATTAGCCAAGACACATTAGCCAAGACAGATTAGCCAAGACCCATTAGCCAAAACACATTAGCCAAGACACATTAGCCAAGACACATTAGTCAAGACACATTAGCCGAGACACATTAGCCAAGACACATTAGCCAAGACACATTAGTCAAGACACCTTAGCCAAGACACCTTAGCCGAGACACATTAGTCAAGACACCTTAGCCAAAACACCTTAGACAAGACACCTTAGCCGAGACACATTAGTCAAGACACCTTAGCCAAAACACCTTAGACAAGACACCTTAGCCAAGACACATTAGCCAAGACACATTAGCCAAGACACATTAGCCAAGACACCTTAGCGAAGACACCTTAGCCAAGACACAATAGCCAAGACACATTAGCCAAGACACATTAGCCAAGACACATTAGCCAAGACACATTAGCCAAGACACATTAGTCAAGACACCTTAGCCAAGACACCTTAGCCGAGACACATTAGTCAAGACACATTAGCCAAAACACCTTAGACAAGACACCTTAGCCAAGACACATTAGCCAAGACACATTAGCCAAGACACATTAGCCAAGACACATTAGCCAAGAAACCTTAGCCAAGACACCTTAGCCAAGACACCTTAGACAAGACACCTTAGCCAAGACACATTAGCCAAGACACATTAGCCAAGACACCTTAGCCAAGACACCTTAGCGAAGACACCTTAGCCAAGACACAATAGCCAAGACACATTAGCCAAGACACATTAGCCAAGACACATTAGTCAAGACACCTTAGCCAAGACACCTTAGCCGAGACACATTAGTCAAGACACCTTAGCCAAAACACCTTAGACAAGACACCTTAGCCAAGACACATTAGCCAAGACACATTAGCCAAGACACATTAGCCAAGACACATTAGCCAAAACACATTAGCAAAGACACATTAGCCAAGACACATTAGCCAAGACAGATTAGCCAAGACACATTAGCCAAAACACATTAGCCAAGACACCTTAGCCAAGACACTTTAGCCAAGACACCTTAGCCAAGACACATTAGCCAAGACACATTAGCCAAGACACATTAGCCAAGACACATTAGCCAAGACACATTAGCCAAGACACATTAGCCAAGACACATTAGCCAAGACACATTAGTCAAGACACCTTAGCCAAGACACCTTAGCCGAGACACATTAGTCAAGACACCTTAGCCAAAACACCTTAGACAAGACACCTTAGCCAAGACACATTAGCCAAGACACATTAGCCAAGACACCTTAGCTAAGACACATTAGCCAAGACACATTAGCCAAGACACATTAGCCAAGACACATTAGCCAAGACACATTAGCCAAGACAGATTAGCCAAGACCCATTAGCCAAAACACATTAGCCAAGACACATTAGCCAAGACACATTAGCCAAGACACATTAGTCAAGACACCTTAGCCAAGACACCTTAGCCGAGACACATTAGTCAAGACACCTTAGCCAAAACACCTTAGACAAGACACCTTAGCCAAGACACATTAGCCAAGACACATTAGCCAAGACACATTAGCCAAGACACATTAGCCAAGACACCTTAGCCAAGACACCTTAGCCAAGACACATTAGCCAAGACACCTTAGCCAAGACACATTAGCCAAGACACATTAGCCAAGACACATTAGCCAAGACACATTAGCCAAGACACATTAGCCAAGACACATTAGCCAAGACACATTAGTCAAGACACCTTAGCCAAGACACCTTAGCCGAGACACATTAGTCAAGACACCTTAGCCAAAACACCTTAGACAAGACACCTTAGCCAAGACACATTAGCCAAGACACATTAGCCAAGACACCTTAGCTAAGACACATTAGCCAAGACACATTAGCCAAGACACATTAGCCAAGACACATTAGCCAAGACACATTAGCCAAGACAGATTAGCCAAGACCCATTAGCCAAAACACATTAGCCAAGACACATTAGCCAAGACACATTAGTCAAGACACATTAGCCGAGACACATTAGCCAAGACACATTAGCCAAGACACATTAGTCAAGACACCTTAGCCAAGACACCTTAGCCGAGACACATTAGTCAAGACACCTTAGCCAAAACACCTTAGACAAGACACCTTAGCCGAGACACATTAGTCAAGACACCTTAGCCAAAACACCTTAGACAAGACACCTTAGCCAAGACACATTAGCCAAGACACATTAGCCAAGACACCTTAGCCAAGACACCTTAGCGAAGACACCTTAGCCAAGACACAATAGCCAAGACACATTAGCCAAGACACATTAGCCAAGACACATTAGCCAAGACACATTAGCCAAGACACATTAGTCAAGACACCTTAGCCAAGACACCTTAGCCGAGACACATTAGTCAAGACACATTAGCCAAAACACCTTAGACAAGACACCTTAGCCAAGACACATTAGCCAAGACACATTAGCCAAGACACATTAGCCAAGACACATTAGCCAAGAAACCTTAGCCAAGACACCTTAGCCAAGACACCTTAGCCAAGACACATTAGCCAAGACACATTAGCCAAGACACATTAGCCAAGACACATTAGCCAAGACACATTAGCCAAGACACCTTAGCCAAGACACCGTAGCCAAGACACATTAGCCAACACACATTAGCCAAGACACATTAGCCAAAACACATTAGCAAAGACACATTAGCCAAGACACATTAGCCAAGACACATTAGCCGAGACACCTTAGCCAAGACTTCTTAGCCAAGACACATTAGCCAAGACACATTAGCCAAGACACATTAGCCGAGACACATTAGCCAAGACACATAAGCCAAGACACCTTAGCGAAGACACCTTAGCCAAGACACATTAGCCAAGACACATTAGCCAAGACACATTAGCCAAGACACATTAGCCAAGACAGATTAGCCAAGACACATTAGCCAAAACACATTAGCCAAGACACCTTAGCCAAGACACTTTAGCCAAGACACCTTAGCCAAGACACATTAGCCAAGACACATTAGCCAAGACACATTAGCCAAGACACATTAGCCAAGACACATTAGCCAAAACACATTAGCAAAGACACATTAGCCAAGACACATTAGCCAAGACAGATTAGCCAAGACACATTAGCCAAAACACATTAGCCAAGACACCTTAGCCAAGACACTTTAGCCAAGACACCTTAGCCAAGACACATTAGCCAAGACACATTAGCCAAGACACATTAGTCAAGACACCTTAGCCAAGACACCTTAGCCGAGACACATTAGTCAAGAAACCTTAGCCAAAACACCTTAGACAAGACACCTTAGCCAAGACACATTAGCCAAGACACATTAGCCAAGACACCTTAGCCAAGACACCTTAGCGAAGACACCTTAGCCAAGACACAATAGCCAAGACACATTAGCCAAGACACATTAGCCAAGACACATTAGCCAAGACACATTAGCAAAGACACATTAGTCAAGACACCTTAGCCAAGACACCTTAGCCGAGACACATTAGCCAAGACACATTAGCCAAGACACATTAGCCAAGACACATTAGCCAAGACACATTAGCCAAGACACATTAGCCAAGACACATTAGCCAAGACAGATTAGCCAAGACACATTAGCCAAAACACATTAGCCAAGACACCTTAGCCAAGACACTTAAGCCAAGACACCTTAGCCAAGACACATTAGCCAAGACACATTAGCCAAGACACATTAGCCAAGACACCTAAGCCAAGACACATTAGCCGAGACACCTTAGCCAAGACTTCTTAGCCAAGACACATTAGCCAAGACACATAAGCCAAGACACCTTAGCGAAGACACCTTAGCCAAGACAGATTAGCCAAGACACATTAGCCAAAACACATTAGCCAAGACACCTTAGCCAAGACACTTTAGCCAAGACACCTTAGCCAAGACACATTAGCCAAGACACATTAGCCAAGACACATTAGCCAAGACACATTAGCCAAGACACATTAGCCAAGACACATTAGCCAAGACACATTAGCCAAGACACATTAGCCAAGACAGATTAGCCAAGACACATTAGCCAAAACACATTAGCCAAGACACCTTAGCCAAGACACATAAGCCAAGACACCTTAGCCAAGACACATTAGCCAAGACACATTAGCCAAGACACATTAGCCAAGACAGATTAGCCAAGACACATTAGCCAAAACACATTAGCCAAGACACCTTAGCCAAGACACTTTAGCCAAAACACCTTAGACAAGACACCTTAGCCAAGACACATTAGCCAAGACACATTAGCCAAGACACATTAGCCAAGACACATTAGCCAAGACACCTTAGCCAAGACACCTTAGCCAAGACACCTTAGCCAAGACACATTAGCCGAGACACATTAGCCAAGACACCTTAGCCAAGACACATTAGCCAAGACACATTAGCCAAGACACATTAGCCAAGACACCTTAGCCAAGACACCTTAGCCAAGACACATTAGCCAACACACATTAGCCAAGACACATTAGCCAAGACACATTAGCCAAGACACATTAGCCAAGACGCATTAGCCAAGACACATTAGCCAAGACACATTAGCCAAGACACATTAGCCAAGACAGATTAGCCAAGACACATTAGCCAAAACACATTAGCCAAGACACCTTAGCCAAGACACTTTAGCCAAGACACCTTAGCCAAGACACATTAGCCAAGACACATTAGCCAAGACACATTAGCCAAGACACATTAGCCAAGACACATTAGCCAAGACACATTAGCCAAGACACATTAGCCAAGACACATTAGCCAAGACAGATTAGCCAAGACACATTAGCCAAAACACATTAGCCAAGACACCTTAGCCAAGACACTTTAGCCAAGACACCTTAGCCAAGACACATTAGCCAAGACACATTAGCCAAGACACATTAGCCAAGACACCTTAGCCAAGACACATTAGCCGAGACACCTTAGCCAAGACTTCTTAGCCAAGACACATTAGCCAAGACACATTAGCCAAGACACTTTAGCCACGACACCTTAGCCACGACACATTAGCCAAGACACATTAACCGAGACACCTTAGCCAAGACACATTAGCCAAGACACATTAGCCAAGACACATTAGCCAAGACACCTTAACCAAGACACATTAGCCAAGACACATTAGCCAAGACACTTTAGCCACGACACCTTAGCCAAGACACCTTAGCCAAGACACATTTGCCAAGACACCTTAGCCAAGACACCTTAGCCAAGACACATTAACCGAAACACCTTAGCCAAGACACATTAGCCAAGACACCTTAGAGAAAGACACATTAGCCAAGACACATTAGCCAAGACACCTTAGCCAAGACACATTAACCGAGACACCTTAGCCAAGACACATTAGCCAAGACACCTTAGCCAAGACACATTAGCCAAGACACCTTAGAAAAGACACATTAGCCAAGACACATTAGCCAAGACACATTAGCCAAGACACCTTAGCCAAGACACATTAACCAAGACACATTAGCCAAGACACCTTAGCCAAGACACATTAGCCAAAACACATTAGCCAAGACACCTTAGCCAAGACACATTAACCGAGACACCTTAGCCAAGACACATTAGCCAAGACACCTTAGCCAAGACACATTAACCGAGACACCTTAGCCAAGACACATTAGCCAAGACACCTTAGCCAAGACACATTAGCCAAGACACCTTAGCCAAGACACCTTAGCCAAGACACCTTAGCCGAGACACCTTAGCCAAGACACCTTAGCCAAGACACCTTAGCCAAGACACCTTAGCCAAGACACCATAGCCAAGACACATTAGCCAAGACACATTAGCCAAGACACATTAGCCAAGACACCTTAGCCGAGACACATTATCCGAGACACCTTAGCCAAGACACATTAGCAAAGACACCTTAGCCAAGACACATTAGCCAAAACACCTTAGCCAAGACACATTAGCCAAGACACCTTAGCCGAGACACCTTAGCCAAGACACCTTAGCCAAGACACCTTAGCCAAGACACCTTAGCCAAGACACCTTAGCCAAGACACATTAGCCAAGACACATTAGCCAAGACACATTAGCCAAGACACATTAACCAAGACACATTAGCCAAGACACCTTAGCCAAGACACATTAGCCAAGACACCTTAGCCAAGACACATTAGCCAAGACACATTAGCCAAGACACATTAGCCAAGACACCTTAGCCAAGACACATTAGCAAAGACACCTTAGCAAAGACACATTAGCCAAGACACCTTAGCCAAGACACATTAACCGAGACACCTTAGCCAAGACACATTAGCCAAGACACCTTAGCCAAGACACATTAGCCAAGACACATTAGCCAAGACACATTAGCCAAGACAGATTAGCCAAGACACATTAGCCAAAACACATTAGCCAAGACAGATTAGCCAAGACACATTAGCCAAAACACATTAGCCAAGACACCTTAGCCAAGACACTTTAGCCAAGACACCTTAGCCAAGACACATTAGCCAAGACACATTAGCCAAGACACATTAGCCAAGACACATTAGCCAAGACACATTAGCCAAGACACCTTAGCCAAGACACATTAACCAAAGCACATTAGAAGAGACACATTAGCCAAGACACATTAGCCAAGACACCTTAGCCGAGACACATTAGCAAAGACACCTTAGCCACGACACCTTAGCCGAGACACATTAGCCAAGACACATTAGCCAAGACACATTAGCCAAGACACATTAGCCGAGACACCTTAGCCAAGACACATTAGCCAAGACACATTAGCCAAGACAGATTAGCCAAGACACATTAGCCAAAACACATTAGCCAAGACACCTTAGCCAAGACACTTTAGCCAAGACACCTTAGCCAAGACACATTAGCCAAGACACATTAGCCAAGACACATTAACCAAGACACCTTAGCCAAGACACATTAGCCGAGACACCTTAGCCAAGACTTCTTAGCCAAGACACATTAGCCAAGACACATTAGCCGAGACACATTAGCCGAGACACATTAGCCAAGACACATAAGCCAAGACACCTTAGCGAAGACACCTTAGCCAAGACACATTAGCCAAGACACATTAGCCAAGACACATTAGCCAAGACACCTTAGCCAAGACACATTAGCCAAGACACATTAGCCAAGACACTTTAGCCACGACACCTTAGCCACGACACATTAGCCAAGACACATTAACCGAGACACCTTAGCCAAGACACATTAGCCAAGACACATTAGCCAAGACACATTAGCCAAGACACCTTAACCAAGACACATTAGCCAAGACACATTAGCCAAGACACTTTAGCCACGACACCTTAGCCAAGACACCTTAGCCAAGACACATTTGCCAAGACACCTTAGCCAAGACACCTTAGCCAAGACACATTAGCCAAGACACATTAGCCAAGACACATTAGCCAAGACACATTAGCCAAGACAGATTAGCCAAGACACATTAGCCAAAACACATTAGCCAAGACACCTTAGCCAAGACACTTTAGCCAAGACACCTTAGCCAAGACACATTAGCCAAGACACATTAGCCAAGACACATTAGCCAAGACACATTAGCCAAGACACATTAGCCAAGACACATTAGCCAAGACACATTAGCCAAGACACATTAGCCAAGACAGATTAGCCAAGACACATTAACCAAAACACATTAGCCAAGACACCTTAGCCAAGACACTTTAGCCAAGACACCTTAGCCAAGACACATTAGCCAAGACACATTAGCCAAGACACATTAGCCAAGACACCTTAGCCAAGACACATTAGCCGAGACACCTTAGCCAAGACTTCTTAGCCAAGACACATTAGCCAAGACACATTAGCCGAGACACATTAGCCGAGACACATTAGCCAAGACACATAAGCCAAGACACCTTAGCGAAGACACCTTAGCCAAGACACATTAGCCAAGACACATTAGCCAAGACACATTAGCCAAGACACCTTAGCCAAGACACATTAGCCAAGACACATTAGCCAAGACACTTTAGCCACGACACCTTAGCCACGACACATTAGCCAAGACACATTAACCGAGACACCTTAGCCAAGACACATTAGCCAAGACACATTAGCCAAGACACATTAGCCAAGACACCTTAACCAAGACACATTAGCCAAGACACATTAGCCAAGACACTTTAGCCACGACACCTTAGCCAAGACACCTTAGCCAAGACACATTTGCCAAGACACCTTAGCCAAGACACCTTAGCCAAGACACATTAACCGAGACACCTTAGCCAAGACACATTAGCCAAGACACCTTAGCCAAGACACATTAGCCAAGACACATTAGCCAAGACACCTTAGCCAAGACACATTAACCGAGACACCTTAGCCAAGACACATTAGCCAAGACACCTTAGCCAAGACACCTTAGCCAAGACACCTTAGAAAAGACACATTAGCCAAGACACATTAGCCAAGACACATTAGCCAAGACACCTTAGCCAAGACACATTAACCAAGACACATTAGCCAAGACACCTTAGCCAAGACACATTAGCCAAGACACCTTAGCCAAGACACCTTAGCCAAGACACATTAACCGAGACACCTTAGCCAAGACACATTAGCCAAGACACCTTAGCCAAGACACATTAACCGAGACACCTTAGCCAAGACACATTAGCCAAGACACCTTAGCCAAGACACATTAGCCAAGACACCTTAGCCAAGACACCTTAGCCAAGACACCTTAGCCGAGACACCTTAGCCAAGACACCTTAGCCAAGACACCTTAGCCAAGACACCTTAGCCAAGACACCATAGCCAAGACACATTAGCCAAGACACATTAGCCAAGACACATTAGCCAAGACACCTTAGCCAAGACACATTATCCGAGACACCTTAGCCAAGACACATTAGCCAAGACACCTTAGCCAAGACACATTAGCCAAAACACCTTAGCCAAGACACATTAGCCAAGACACCTTAGCCGAGACACCTTAGCCAAGACACCTTAGCCAAGACACCTTAGCCAAGACACCTTAGCCAAGACACCTTAGCCAAGACACATTAGCCAAGACACATTAGCCAAGACACATTAGCCAAGACACATTAACCAAGACACATTAGCCAAGACACCTTAGCCAAGACACATTAGCCAAGACACCTTAGCCAAGACACCTTAGCCAAGACACATTAGCCAAGACACATTAGCCAAGACACATTAGCCAAGACACCTTAGCCAAGACACATTAGCAAAGACACATTAGCAAAGACACATTAACCGAGACACCTTAGCCAAGACACATTAGCCAAGACACCTTAGCCAAGACACATTAGCCAAGACACATTAGCCAAGACACATTAGCCAAGACACATTAGCCAAGACACCTTAGCCAAGACACATTAGCCAAGACACATTAGCCAAGACACATTAGCCAAGACACATTAGCCGAGACACATTAGCCAAGACACATTAGCCAAGACATCTTAGCCAAGACACCTTAGCCAAGACACCTTAGCCAAGACACCTTAGCCAAGACACATTAGCCAAGACACATTAGCCAAGACACCTTAGCCAAGACACATTAACCATAGCACATTAGAAGAGACACATTAGCCAAGACACATTAGCCAAGACACCTTAGCCGAGACACATTAGCAAAGACACCTTAGCCACGACACCTTAGCCGAGACACATTAGCCAAGACACATTAGCCAAGACACATTAGCCAAGACACATTAGCCGAGACACCTTAGCCAAGACACATTAGCCAAGACACATTAGCCAAGACACATTAGCCAAGACACATTAGCCAAGACACATTAGCCAAGACACATTAGCCAAGACACATTAGCCAAGACACCTTAGACAAGACACCTTAGCCAAGACACATTAGCCAAGACACATTAGCCAAGACACATTAGCCAAGACACCTTAGCCAAGACACATTAGCAAAGACACCTTAGCCACGACACCTTAGCCACGACACCTTAGCCAAGACACATTAACCGAGACACCTTAGCCAAGACACATTAGCCAAGACACATTAGCCAAGACACCTTAGCCAAGACACATTAGCCGAGACACCTTAGCCAAGACACCTTAGCCAAGACACATTAGCCAAGACACATTAGCCAAGACACATTAGCCAAGACACCTTAGCCGAGACACATTAGCCGAGACACATTAGCCAAGACACATTAGCCAAGACACATTAGCCAAGACACATTAGCCAAGACACCTTAGCTAAGACACATTAGCCAAGACACATTAGCCAAGACACATTAGCCACGACACCTTAGCGAAGACACCTTAGCCAAGACACATTAGCCAAGACACATTAGCCAAGACACATTAGCCAAGACACCTTAGCCAAGACACATTAGCCAAGACACATTAGCCAAGACACATTAGCCAAGACATATTAGCCAAGACACATTAGCCAAGACACCTTAGCCAAGACACATTACCAAAGACACCTTAGCCACGACACCTTAGCCGAGACACATTAGCCAAGACACATTAGCCAAGACACATTAGCCAAGACACATTAGCCAAGACACATTAGCCGAGACACATTAGCCAAGACACATTAGCCAAGACACATAAGCCGAGACACATTAGCCAAGACACATTAGCCAAGACACATTAGCCAAGACACATTAGCCAAGACACCTTAGCCAAGACACCTTAGCCAAGACACATTAGCCAAGACACATTAGCCAAGACACATTAGCCAAGACACATTAGCCAAGACACATTAGCCAAGACACATTAGCCAAGACACATTAGCCAAGACACATTAGCCAAGACACATTAGCCAAGACAGATTAGCCAAGACACATTAGCCAAGACACCTTAGCCAAGACACATTAGCCACGACACCTTAGCCAAGACACATTAGCCACGACACATTAGCCAAGACACATTAGCCAAGACACATTAGCCAAGACACATTAGCCAAGACACCTTAGCCAAGACACATTACCAAAGACACCTTAGCCACGACACCTTAGCCAAGACACATTACCAAAGACACATTAGCCGAGACACATTAGCCAAGACACATTAGCCAAGACACATTAGCCAAGACACCTTAGCCAAGACACATTAGCCAAGACACATTAGCCAAGACACATTAGCCAAGACACATTAGCCAAGACACATTAGCCGAGACACATTAGCCAAGACACATTAGCCAAGACACATAAGCCGAGACACATTAGCCAAGACACATTAGCCAAGACACATTAGCCAAGACACATTAGCCAAGACACATTAGCCAAGACACCTTAGCCAAGACACATTACCAAAGACACATTAGCCGAGACACATTAGCCAAGACACATTAGCCAAGACACCTTAGCCAAGACACATTAGCCAAGACACATTAGCCAAGACACATTAGCCAAGACACATTAGCCAAGACACATTAGCCAAGACACATTAGCCGAGACACATTAGCCAAGACACATTAGCCAAGACACATAAGCCGAGACACATTAGCCAAGACACATTAGCCAAGACACATTAGCCAAGACACATTAGCCAAGACACATTAGCCAAGACACCTTAGCCAAGACACATAAGCCGAGACACATTAGCCAAGACACATTAGCCAAGACACATTAGCCAAGACACATTAGCCAAGACACCTTAGCCAAGACACCTTAGCCAAGACACATTAGCCAAGACACATTAGCCAAGACACATTAGCCAAGACACATTAGCCAAGACACATTAGCCAAGACACATTAGCCAAGACACATTAGCCAAGACACCTTAGCCAAGACACATTACCAAAGACACCTTAGCCACGACACCTTAGCCGAGACACATTAGCCAAGACACATTAGCCAAGACACATTAGCCAAGACACATTAGCCGAGACACATTAGCCAAGACACATTAGCCAAGACACATAAGCCGAGACACATTAGCCAAGACACATTAGCCAAGACACATTAGCCAAGACACATTAGCCAAGACACCTTAGCCAAGACACCTTAGCCAAGACACATTAGCCAAGACACCTTAGCCAAGACACATTAGCCAAGACACATTAGCCAAGACACATTAGCCAAGACACATTAGCCAAGACACATTAGCCAAGACACATTAGCCAAGACACATTAGCCAAGACACATTAGCCAAGACAGATTAGCCAAGACACGTTAGCCAAGACACCTTAGCCAAGACACATTAGCCACGACACCTTAGCGAAGACACCTTAGCCAAGACACATAAGCCGAGACACATTAGCCAAGACACATTAGCCAAGACACATTAGCCAAGACACATTAGCCAAGACACCTTAGCCAAGACACCTTAGCCAAGACACATTAGCCAAGACACATTAGCCAAGACACATTAGCCAAGACACATTAGCCAAGACACATTAGCCAAGACACATTAGCCAAGACACATTAGCCAAGACACATTAGCCAAGACACATTAGCCAAGACACCTTAGCCAAGACACATTAGCCACGACACCTTAGCGAAGACACCTTAGCCAAGACACATTAGCCAAGACACATTAGCCAAGACACCTTAGCCAAGACACCTTAGCCAAGACACATTAGCCAAGACACATTAGCCAAGACACATTAGCCAAGACATATTAGCCAAGACACATTAGCCAAGACACCTTAGCCAAGACACATTACCAAAGACACCTTAGCCACGACACCTTAGCCGAGACACATTAGCCAAGACACATTAGCCAAGACACATTAGCCAAGACACATTAGCCAAGACACATTAGCCGAGACACATTAGCCAAGACACATTAGCCAAGACACATAAGCCGAGACACATTAGCCAAGACACATTAGCCAAGACACATTAGCCAAGACACATTAGCCAAGACACCTTAGCCAAGACACCTTAGCCAAGACACATTAGCCAAGACACATTAGCCAAGACACATTAGCCAAGACACATTAGCCAAGACACATTAGCCAAGACACATTAGCCAAGACACATTAGCCAAGACACATTAGCCAAGACACATTAGCCAAGACACATTAGCCAAGACAGATTAGCCAAGACACATTAGCCAAAACACATTAGCCAAGACACCTTAGCCAAGACACTTTAGCCAAGACACCTTAGCCAAGACACATTAGCCAAGACACATAAGCCAAGACACATTAGCCAAGACACCTTAGCCAAGACACATTAGCCGAGACACCTTAGCCAAGACTTCTTAGCCAAGACACATTAGCCAAGACACATTAGCCAAGACACATTAGCCAAGACACATTAGCCGAGACACATTAGCCAAGACACATTAGCCGAGACACATTAGCCAAGACACATAAGCCATGACACCTTAGCCAAGACACATTAGCCAAGACACATTAGCCAAGACACATTAGCCAAGACACATTAGCCAAGACACATTAGCCAAGACACATTAGCCAAGACACATTAGCCAAGATACATTAGCCAAGACACCTTAGCCAAGACACATTAGCCAAGACACCTTAGCCAAGACACATTAGCCAAGACACCTTAGCCAAGACACCTTAGCCAAGACACCTTAGCCAAGACACCTTAGCCAAGACACCTTAGCCAAGACACCTTAGCCAAGACACCTTAGCCAAGATACCTTAGCTAAGACACCTTAGCCAAGACACATTAGCCAAGACACCTTAGCCAAGACACCTTAGCCAAGACACCTTAGCCAAGACACCTTAGCCAAGACACATTAGCCAAGACACCTTAGTCAAGACACCTTAGCCAAGACACCTTAGCCAAGACACCTTAGCCAAGACACCTTAGCCAAGACACCTTAGCCAAGACACATTAGCCACGACACCTTAGCCACGACACATTATCCAAGACACATTAACCGAGACACCTTAGCCAAGACACATTAGCCAAGACACATTAGCCAAGACACATTAGCCAAGACACCTTAGCCAAGACACCTTAGCCAAGACACATTAGCCAAGACACATTAGCCAAGACACATTAGCCACGACACCTTAGCCAAGACACCTTAGCCAAGACACATTAGCCAAGACACCTTAGCCAAGACACCTTAGCCAAGACACATTAACCGAGACACCTTAGCCAAGACACATTAGCCAAGACACCTTAGCCAAGACACATTAGCCAAGACACATTAGCCAAGACACCTTAGCCAAGACACATTAACCGAGACACCTTAGCCAAGACACATTAGCCAAGACACCTTAGCCAAGACACATCAGCCAAGACACCTTAGAAAAGACACATTAGCCAAGACACATTAACCGAGACACATTAGCCAAGACACCATAGCCAAGACACATTAGCCAAGACACATTAGCCAAGACACATTAGCCAAGACACCTTAGCCAAGACACATTAACCAAGACACATTAGCCAAGACACCTTAGCCAAGACACATTAGCCAAGACACCTTAGCCAAGACACCTTAGCCAAGACACCTTAGCCAAGACACATTAGCCAAGACACATTAGCCAAGCCACATTAGCCAAGACACCTTAGCCAAGACACATTAGCAAAGACACCTGAGCCACGACACCTTAGCCACGACACCTTAGCCAAGACACATTAACCGAGACACCTTAGCCAAGACACATTAGCCAAGACACATTAGCCAAGACACATTAGCCAAGACACCTTAGCCAAGACACATTAGCCAAGACACATTAGCCAAGACACATTAGCCAAGACACATTAGCCAAGACACCTTAGCCGAGACACATTAGCCGAGACACATTAGCCAAGACACATTAGCCAAGACACATTAGCCAAGACACCTTAGCCAAGACACATTAGCCAAGACACATTAGCCAAGACACCTTAGCCAAGACGCATTAGCCAAGACACCTTAGCCAAGACACCTTAGCCAAGACACCTTAGCCAAGACACATTAGCCAAGACACATTAGCCAAGACACCTTAGCCAAGACACCTTAGCCGAGACACCTTAGCCAAGACACCTTAGCCAAGACACCTAAGCCAAGACACCTTAGCCAAGACACCTTAGCCAAGACACCTTAGCCAAGACACATTAGCCGAGACACATTAGCCAAGACACCTTAGCCAAGACACCTTAGCCAAGACACCTTAGCCGAGACACATTAGCCAATACACTTTAGCCGAGACACTTTAGCCAAGACACCTTAGCCAAGACACCTTAGCCAAGACACCTTAGCCAAGACACCTTAGCCAAGACACATTAGCCGAGACGCATTAGCCGAGACACATTAGCCAAGACACCTTAGCCAAGACACATTAGCCGAGACACCTTAGCCAAAAGACATTAGCCAAGACACCTTAGCTAAGACACCTTAGCCAAGACACATTAGCCAAGACACCTTAGCCAAGACACCTTAGCCAAGACACCTTAGCCAAGACACCTTAGCCAAGACACTTTAGCCAAGACACATTAGCCGAGACACATTAGCCAAGACACCTTAGCGAAGACACCTTAGCCAAGACACATTAGCCAAGACACCTTAGCCAAGACACCTTAGCCGAGACACATTAGCCAAGACACCTTAGCCAAGACACCTTAGCCAAGACACTTTAGCCGAGACACTTTAGCCAAGACACCTTAGCCAAGACACCTTAGCCGAGACACATTAGCCAAGACACCTTAGCCAAGACACCTTAGCCAAGACACCTTAGCCAAGACACCTTAGCCAAGACACCTTATCCAAGACACCTTAGCCAAGACACCTTAGCCAAGACACCTTAGCCAAGACACTTTAGCCAAGACACATTAGCCAAGACACCTTAGCCAAGACACCTTAGCCAAGACACCTTAGCCAAGACACCTTAGCCAAGACACCTTAGCCAAGACACCTTAGCCAAGACACCTTAGCCAAGACACTTTAGCCGAGACATCTTAGCCGAGACACATTAGCCAAGACACATTAGCCAAGACACCTTAGCCAAAACACCTTAGCCAAGACACCTTAGCCAAGACACCTTAGCCGAGACACATTAGCCAAGACACCTTAGCCGAGACACCTTAGCCAAGACACATTAGCCAAGACACCTTAGCCAAGACACCTTAGCCGAGACACATTAGCCAATACACCTTAGCCAAGACACCTTAGCCAAGACACCTTAGCCAAGACACCTTAGCCAAGACACTTTAGCCGAGACACTTTAGCCAAGACACCTTAGCCAAGACACCTTAGCCAAGACACCTTAGCCGAGACACATTAGCCAAGACACCTTATCCAAGACACCTTAGCCAAGACACCTTAGCCAAGACACCTTAGCCAAGACACCTTAGCCAAGACACATTAGCCAAGACACCTTATCCAAGACACCTTAGCCAAGACACCTTAGCCAAGACACCTTAGCCAAGACACATTAGCCAAGACACATTAGCCAAGACACCTTAGCCAAGACACCTTAGCCAAGACACATTAGCCAAGACACCTTAGCCAAGACACCTTAGCCAAGACACATTAGCCAAGACACATTAGCCAAGACACCTTAGCCAAGACACCTTAGCCAAGACACCTTAGCCAAGACACATTAGCCAAGACACCTTAGCCAAGACACATTAGCCAAGACACATTAGCCAAGACACATTAGCCAAGACACCTTAGCCAAGACACCTTAGCCAAGACACATTAGCCGAGACACATTAGCCAAGACACCTTAGCCAAGACACCTTAGCCAAGACACCTTAGCCAAGACACATTAGCCAAGACACCTTAGCCAAGACACCTTAGCCGAGACACATTAGCCAAGACACGTTCGCCAAGACACCTTAGCCAAGACACCTTAGCCAAGACACCTTAGCCAAGACACTTTAGCCGAGACACATTAGCCAAGACACCTTAGCCAAGACACCTTAGCCAAGACACCTTAGCCGAGACACATTAGCCAAGACACCTTAGCCAAGACACCTTAGCCAAGACACCTTAGCCAAGACACCTTATCCAAGACACCTTAGCCAAGACACCTTAGCCAAGACACCTTAGCTAAGACACATTAGCCAAGACACCTTAGCCAAGACACCTTAGCCGAGACACCTTAGCCAAAAGACATTAGCCAAGACACCTTAGCTAAGACACCTTAGCCAAGACACATTAGCCAAGACACCTTAGCCAAGACACATTAGCCAAGACACCTTAGCCAAGACACCTTAGCCAAGACACTTTAGCCAAGACACCTTAGCCAAGACACCTTAGCCAAGACACCTTAGCCAAGACACATTAGCCAAGACACCTTAGCCAAGACACATTAGCCAAGACACCTTAGCCGAGACACCTTAGCCAAAAGACATTAGCCAAGACACCTTAGCTAAGACACCTTAGCCAAGACACCTTAGCCAAGACACCTTAGCCAAGACACCTTAGCCAAGACACCTTAGCCAAGACACAATAGCCAAGACACATTAGCCAAGACACCTTAGCCAAGACACCTTAGCCAAGACACCTTAGCCAAGACACCTTAGCCAAGACACCTTAGCCAAGACACCTTAGCCAAGACACCTTAGCCAAGACACCTTATCCAAGACACCTTAGCCAAGACACCTTAGCCAAGACACCTTAGCTAAGACACATTAGCCAAGACACCTTAGCCAAGACACCTTAGCCGAGACACCTTAGCCAAAAGACATTAGCCAAGACACCTTAGCTAAGACACCTTAGCCAAGACACATTAGCCAAGACACCTTAGCCAAGACACATTAGCCAAGACACCTTAGCCAAGACACCTTAGCCAAGACACTTTAGCCAAGACACCTTAGCCAAGACACCTTAGCCAAGACACCTTAGCCAAGACACATTAGCCAAGACACCTTAGCCAAGACACCTTAGCCAAGACACCTTAGCCGAGACACCTTAGCCAAAAGACATTAGCCAAGACACCTTAGCCAAGACACATTAGCCAAGACACCTTAGCCAAGACACCTTAGCCAAGACACATTAGCCAAGACACATTAGCCAAGACACCTTAGCCAAGACACCTTAGCCAAGACACCTTAGCCAAGACACCTTAGCCAAGACACCTTAGCCGAGACACATTAGCCAAGACACCTTAGCCGAGACACCTTAGCCAAAAGACATTAGCCAAGACACCTTAGCTAAGACACCTTAGCCAAGACACATTAGCCAAGACACCTTAGCCAAGACACATTAGCCAAGACACCTTAGCCAAGACACCTTAGCCGAGACACCTAAGCCAAGAATCCTTAGCTAAGACACATTAGCCAAGACACCTTAGCCAAGACGCATTAGCCAAGACACCTTAGCCAAGACACCTTAGCCAAGACACATTAGCCAAGACACCTTAGCAATGACACATTAGCCAAGACACCTTAGCCAAGACACATTAGCCAAGACACCTTAGCCAAGACACCTTAGCCAAGACACCTTAGCCAAGACACCTTAGCCAAGACACCTTAGCCAAGACACATTAGCCAAGACACCTTAGCCGAGACACATTAGCCAAGACACCTTAGCCAAGACACCTTAGCCAAGACACTTTAGCCAAGACACCTTAGCCAAGACACTTTAGCCGAGACACATTAGCCAAGACACATTAGCCAAGACACCTTAGCCAAGACACATTAGCCAAGACACATTAGCCAAGACACCTTAGCCAAGACACCTTAGCCAAGACACCTTAGCCAAGACACCTTAGCCAAGACACAATAGCCAAGACACCTTAGCCAAGACACATTAGCCAAGACACCTTAGCCAAGACACCTTAGCCAAGACACTTTAGCCAAGACACCTTAGCCAAGACACCTTAGCCAAGACACCTTAGCCAAGACACATTAGCCAAGACACCTTAGCCAAGACACATTAGCCAAGACACTTTAGCCGAGACACCTTAGCCAAAAGACATTAGCCAAGACACCTTAGCTAAGACACCTTAGCCAAGACACATTAGCCAAGACACCTTAGCCAAGACACCTTAGCCTAGACACCTTAGCCAAGACACTTTAGCCAAGACACCTTAGCCAAGACACCTTAGCCAAGACACCTTAGCCAAGACACATTAGCCAAGACACCTTAGCCAAGACACCTTAGCCAAGACACCTTAGCCAAGACACCTTAGCCGAGACACATTAGCCAAGACACATTAGCCAAGACACATTAGCCAAGACACCGTAGCCAAGACACATTAGCCAAGACAGCTTAGCCAAGACACCTTAGCCAAGACACCTTAGCCAAGACACCTTAGCCAAGACACCTAAGCCGAGACACCTTAGCCGAGACACATTAGCCAAGACACCTTAGCCTAGACACCTTAGCCAAGACACATTAACCGAGACACATTAGCCAAGACACCTTAGCCAAGACACCTTAGCCAAGACACCTTAGCCAAGACACATTAGCCAAGACACCTTAGCTAAGACACCTTAGCCAAGACACCTTAGCCAAGACACCTTAGCCAAGACACCTTAGCCAAGACACCTTAGCCAAGACACATTAGCCAAGACACCTTAGCCGAGACACATTAGCCAAGACACCTTAGCCAAGACACCTTAGCCAAGACACTTTAGCCAAGACACCTTAGCCAAGACACTTTAGCCGAGACACATTAGCCAAGACACATTAGCCAAGACACCTTAGCCAAGACACATTAGCCAAGACACATTAGCCAAGACACCTTAGCCAAGACACATTAGCCAAGACACATTAGCCAAGACACCTTAGCCAAGACACATTAGCCAAGACACCTTAGCCAAGACACATTAGCCAAGACACCTTAGCCAAGACACATTAGCCAAGACACCTTAGCTAAGACACATTAGCTAAGACACCTTAGCCAAGACACATTAGCCAAGACACATTAGCCAAGACACCTTAGCCGAGACACATTAGCAAAGACACATTAGCCAAGACACCTTAGCCAAGACACATTAGCCAAGACACCTTAGCCAAGACACCTTAGCCAAGACACCTTAGCCAAGACACAATAGCCAAGACACCTTAGCCAAGACACATTAGCCAAGACACCTTAGCCAAGACACCTTAGCCAAGACACCTTAGCCAAGACACCTTAGCCGAGACACATTAGCCAAGACACATTAGCCAAGACACCTTAGCCAAGACACCTTAGCCAAGACACCTTAGCCAAGACACCTTAGCCAAGACACCTTAGCCAAGACACTTTAGCCGAGACACATTAGCCAAGACACCTTAGCCAAGACACCTTAGCCAAGACACCTTAGCCAAGACACATTAGCCAAGACACCTTAGCCAAGACACCTTAGCCAAGACACCGTAGCCAAGACACATTAGCCAAGACACCTTAGCCAAGACACTTTAGCCGAGACACATTAGCCAAGACACCTTAGCCAAGACACATTAGCCAAGACACCTTAGCCAAGACACATTAGCCAAGACACCTTAGCCAAGACACATTAGCCAAGACACTTTAGCCAAGACACCTTAGCCAAGACACCTTAGCCAAGACACATTAGCCAAGACACTTTAGCCAAGACACCTTAGCCAAGACACCTTAGCCAAGACACATTAGCCAAGACACTTTAGCCAAGAAACCTTAGCCAAGACACCTTAGCCAAGACACCTTAGCCAAGACACCTTAGCCAAGACACCTTAGCCAAGACACTTTAGCCGAGACACATTAGCCAAGACACCTTAGCCAAGACACCTTAGCCAAGACACCTTAGCCAAGACACCTTAGCCAAGACACTTTAGCCGAGACACATTAGCCAAGACACCTTAGCCAAGACACCTTAGCCAAGACACCTTAGCCAAGACACCTTAGCCAAGACACCTTAGCCAAGACACCTTAGCCAAGACACATTAGCCAAGACACATTAGCCAAGACACATTAGCCAAGACACCTTAGCCAAGACACCTTAGCCAAGACACCTTAGCCAAGACACCTTAGCCAAGACACCTTAGCCAAGACACATTAGCCAAGACACATTAGCCGAGACACCTTAGCCAAGACACCTTAGCCAAGACACATTAGCCAAGACACATTAGCCAAGACACCTTAGCCAAGACACATTAGCCAAGACACATTAGCCAAGACACATTAGCCAAGACACATTAGCCAAGACACCTTAGCCAAGACACCTTAGCCAAGACACCTTAGCCAAGACACATTAGCCAAGACACATTAGCCAAGACACATTAGCCAAGACACCTTAGCCAAGACACCTTAGCCATGACACATTAGCCAAGACACATTAGCCTAGACACATTAGCCAAGACACATTAGCCAAGACACATTAGCCAAGACACCTTAGCCAAGACACATTAGCCAAGACACATTAGCCAAGACACATTAGCCAAGACACATTAGCCAAGACACCTTAGCCAAGACACCTTAGCCAAGACACCTTAGCCAAGACACCTTAGCCAAGACACATTAGCCAAGACACATTAGCCAAGACACATTAGCCAAGACACATTAGCCAAGACACATTAGCCAAGACACCTTAGCCAAGACACATTAGCCAAGACACCTTAGCCAAGAAACCTTAGCCAAGACACCTTAGCCATGACACATTAGCCAAGACACATTAGCCAAGACACCTTAGCCAAGACACATTAGCCAAGGCACATTAGCCAAGACACATTAGCCAAGACACATTAGCCAAGACACATTAGCCAAGACACATTAGCCAAGACACCTTAGCCAAGACACCTTAGCCAAGACACCTTAGCCAAGACACATTAGCCGAGACACATTAGAAAAGACACCTTAGCCAAGACACATTAGCCAAGACACCTTAGCCAAGACACCTTAGCCAAAACACATTAGCCAAGACACATTAGCCAAGACACATTATCCAAGACACCTTAGCCAAGACACCTTAGCCAAGACACCTTAGCCAAGGCACCTTAGCCAAGACACCTTAGCCAAGACACCTTAGCCAAGACACCTTAGCCAAGGCACCTTAGCCAAGACACTTTAGCCGAGACACATTAGCTAAGACACCTTAGCCAAGACACCTTAGCCAAGACACATTAGCCAAGACACATTAACCAAGACACCTTAGCAAAGACACATTAGCTGAGACACATTAGCCAAGACAACTTAGCCATAACACCTTAGCCAAGACACCTTAGCCATGACACATTAGCCAAGACACCTTAGCCAAGACACATTAGCCAAGGCACATTAGCCAAGACACATTAGCCAAGACACTTTAGCCAAGACACATTTGCCGAAACACCTTAGCCAATACACCTTAGCCAAGACACCTTAGCCAAGACACCTTAGCCAAGACACATTAGCCAAGACACCTTAGCCAAGACACCTTAGCCAAGACACATTAGCCAAGACACATTAGCCAAGACACCTTAGCCAAGACACATTAGCCGAGACACATTAGCCAAGACACCTTAGCCAAGACACATTAGCCAAGACACCTTAGCCAAGACACCTTAGCCAAGACACAATAGCCAAGACACATTAGCCAAGACACATTAGCCAAGACACCTTAGCCAAGACACATTAGCCAAGACACATTAGCCAAGACACCTTAGCCAAGACACATTAGCCAAGCCACATTAGCCAAGACACATTAGCCAAGACACCTTAGCCAAGACACCTTAGCCAAGACACATTAGCCAAGACACATTAGCCAAGACACATCAGCCAAGACACATTAGCCAAGACACATTAGCCAAGACACATTAGCCAAGACACCTTAGCCAAGACACATTAGCCAAGACACCTTAGCCAAGACACCTTAGCCAAGACACCTTAGTCAAGACACCTTAGCCAAGACACATTAGCCGAGACACATTAGCCAAGACACCTTAGCCAAGACACCTTAGCCAAGACACCTTAGCCAAGACACCTTAGCCAAGACACATTAGCCAAGACACATTAGCCAAGACACATTAGCCAAGACACCTTAGCCAAGACACATTAGCCAAGACACATTAGCCAAGACACCTTAGCCAAGACACATTAGCCATGCCACATTAGCCAAGACACATTAGCCAAGACACCTTAGCCAAGACACCTTAGCCAAGACACATTAGCCAAGACACATTAGCCAAGACACATCAGCCAAGACACATTAGCCAAGACATCTTAGCCAAGACACCTTAGCCAAGACACATTAGCCAAGACACATTAGCCAAGACACATTAGCCAAGACACCTTAGCTAAGACACCTTAGCCAAGACACCTTAGCTAAGACACCTTAGCCAAGACACATTAGCCAAGACACATTAGCCAAGACACCTTAGCCAACACACATTAGCCAAGACACATTAGCCAAGACACCTTAGCCAAGACACCTCAGCAAAGACACATTAGCCAAGACACCTTAGCCAAGACACATTAGCCAAGACACATTAGCCAAGACACATTAGCCAAGACACATTAGCCAAGACATCTTAGCCAAGACACCTTAGCCAAGACACCTTAGCCAAGACACCTTAGCCAAGACACATTAGCCAAGACACATTAGCCAAGACACATTAGCCAAGACACCTTAGCCAAGACACATTAGCCAAGACACCTTAGCCAAGACACATTAGCCAAGGCACATTAGCCAAGACACATTAGCCAAGACACCTTAGCCAAAACACATTAGCCGAGACACATTAGCCAAGACACCTTAGCCAAGACACATTAGCCAAGACACCTTAGCCAAGACACCTTAGCCAAGACACATTAGCCAAGACACATCAGCCACGACACATCAGCCAAGACACATTAGCCAAGACACCTTAGCCAAGACACCTTAGCCAAGACACATTAGCCAAGACACATTAGCCAAGACACATTAGCCAAGACACATTAGCCAAGACACCTTAGCCAAGACACATTAGCCAAGACACATTAGCCAAGACACATTAGCCGAGACACATTAGCCAAGACACCTTAGCCAAGACACCTTAGCCAAGACACCTTAGCCAAGACACATTAGCCAAGACACATTAGCCAAGACACCTTAGCCAAGACACCTTAGCCAAGACACATTAGCCAAGACACATTAGCCAAGACACATTAGCCAAGACACATTAGCCAAGACACCTTAGCCAAGACACATTAGCCAAGACACATTAGCCAAGACACCTTAGCCAAGACACATTAGCCAAGCCACATTAGCCAAGACACCTTAGCCAAGACACCTTAGCCAAGACACCTTAGCCAAGACACCTTAGCCAAGACACATTAGCCAAGACACATTAGCCAAGACACATTAGCCAAGACACCTTAGCCAAGACACATTAGCCAAGACACATTAGCCAAGACACCTTAGCCAAGACACCTTAGCCAAGACACCTTAGCTAAGACACCTTAGCCAAGACACATTAGCCAAGACACATTAGCCAAGACACCTTAGCCAACACACATTAGCCAAGACACATTAGCCAAGACACCTTAGCCAAGACACATTAGCCAAGACACATTAGCCAAGACACATTAGCCAAGACACCTCAGCCAAGACACATTAGCCAAGACACCTTAGCCAAGACACCTTAGCCAAGACACATTAGCCAAGACACATTAGCCAAGACACATTAGCCGAGACACATTAGCCAAGACACCTTAGCCAAGACACCTTAGCCAACACACATTAGCCAAGACACATTAGCCAAGACACATTAGCCAAGACACATAAGCCAAGACACATTAGCCAAGACACCTTAGCCAAGACACATTAGCCAAGGCACATTAGCCAAGACACATTAGCCAAGACACATTAGCCAAGACACCTTAGCCAAGACACCTTAGCCAAGACACATTAGCCGAGACACATTAGCCAAGACACCTTAGCCAAGACACATTAGCCAAGACACCTTAGCCAAGACACATTAGCCAAGACACATTAGCCAAGACACATTAGCCAAGACACATTAGCCAAGACACCTTAGCCAAGACACATTAGTCAAGACACATTAGCCAAGACACATTAGCCAAGACACCTTAGCCAAGACACCTTAGCCAAGACACATTAGCCAAGACACATTAGCCAAGACACCTCAGCCAAGACACATTAGCCAAGACACCTTAGCCAAGACACCTTAGCCAAGACACATTAGCCAAGACACATTAGCCAAGACACATTAGCCAAGACACATTAGCCAAGACACCTTAGCCAAGACACCTTAGCCAACACACATTAGCCAAGACACATTAGCCAAGACACATTAGCCAAGACACATAAGCCAAGACACATTAGCCAAGACACATTAGCCAAGGCACATTAGCCAAGACACATTAGCCAAGACACATTAGCCAAGACACCTTAGCCAAGACACCTTAGCCAAGACACATTAGCCGAGACACATTAGCCAAGACACCTTAGCCAAGACACATTAGCCAAGACACCTTAGCCAACACACATTAGCCAAGACACATTAGCCAAGACACATTAGCCAAGACACATTAGCCAAGACACCTTAGCCAAGACACATTAGTCAAGACACATTAGCCAAGACACATTAGCCAAGACACCTTAGCCAAGACACATTAGCCAAGGCACATTAGCCAAGACACATTAGCCAAGACACCTTAGCCAAGACACATTAGCCAAGACACATTAGCCAAGACACCTTAGCCAAGACACCTTAGCCAAGACACCTTAGCCAAGACACATTAGCCGAGACACATTAGCCAAGACACCTTAGCCAAGACACATTAGCCAAGACACATTAGCCAAGACACCTTAGCCAAGAAACATTAGCCAAGGCACATTAGCCAAGACACATTAGCCAAGACACCTTAGCCAAGACACATTAGCCAAGACACATTAGCCAAGACACCTTAGCCAAGACACCTTAGCCAAGACACCTTAGCCAAGACACATTAGCCGAGACACATTAGCCAAGACACCTTAGCCAAGACACATTAGCCAAGACACATTAGCCAAGACACCTTAGCCAAGACACATTAGCCAAGAAACATTAGCCGAGACACATTAGCCAAGACACCTTAGCCAAGACACCTTAGCCAAGAAACCTTAGCCAAGACACATTAGCCGAGACACATTAGCCAAGACACCTTAGCCAAGACACATTAGCCAAGACACCTTAGCCAAGACACCTTAGCCAATACACCTTAGCCAAGACACATTAGCCAAGACACCTTAGCCAAGACACCTTAGCCAAGACACCTTAGCCAAGACACCTTAGCCAAGACACATTAGCCAAGACACCTTAGCCGAGACACCTTAGCCAAAAGACATTAGCCAAGACACCTTAGCTAAGACACCTTAGCCAAGACACATTAGCCAAGACACCTTAGCCAAGACACATTAGCCAAGACACCTTAGCCAAGACACCTTAGCCTAGACACCTAAGCCAAGAATCCTTAGCTAAGACACATTAGCCAAGACACCTTAGCCAAGACACCTTAGCCAAGGCACATTAGCCGAGACACCTTAGCCAAGACACCTTAGCCAAGACACATTAGCCAAGACACATTAGCCAAGACACCTTAGCCAAGACACATTAGCCAAGGCACATTAGCCAAGACACATTAGCCAAGACACCTTAGCCAAGACACATTAGCCAAGACACATTAGCCAAGACACCTTAGCCAAGACACCTTAGCCAAGACACCTTAGCCAAGACACATTAGCCGAGACACATTAGCCAAGACACCTTAGCCAAGACACATTAGCCAAGACACATTAGCCAAGACACCTTAGCCAAGACACATTAGCCAAGAAACATTAGCCGAGACACCTTAGCCAAGACACCTTAGCCAAGACACATTAGCCAAGACACATTAGCCAAGACACCTTAGCCAAGACACATTAGCCAAGACACATTAGCCAAGACACCTTAGCCAAGACACATTAGCCAAGGCACATTAGCCAAGACACATTAGCCAAGACACCTTAGCCAAGACACATTAGCCAAGACACATTAGCCAAGACACCTTAGCCAAGACACCTTAGCCAAGACACCTTAGCCAAGACACATTAGCCGAGACACATTAGCCAAGACACCTTAGCCAAGACACATTAGCCAAGACACCTTAGCCAAGACACATTAGCCAAGACACATTAGCCAAGACACATTAGCCAAGACACATTAGCCAAGACACCTTAGCCAAGACACATTAGCCAAGACACCTTAGCCAAGACACATTAGCCAAGGCACATTAGCCAAGACACATTAGCCAAGACACATTAGCCAAGACACCTTAGCCAAGACACCTTAGCCAAGACACATTAGCCGAGACACATTAGCCAAGACACCTTAGCCAAGACACATTAGCCAAGACACCTTAGCCAAGACACATTAGCCAAGACACATTAGCCAAGACACATTAGCCAAGACACATTAGCCAAGACACATTAGCCAAGACACCTTAGCCAAGACACATTAGTCAAGACACATTAGCCAAGACACATTAGCCAAGACACCTTAGCCAAGACACATTAGCCAAGACACATTAGCCAAGACACATTAGCCAAGACACCTTAGCCGAAACACATTAGCCAAGACACATTAGCCAAGACACCTTAGCCAAGACACCTTAGCCAAGACACCTTAGCCAAGACAAATTAGCCGAGACACATTAGCCAAGACACCTTAGCCAAGACACATTAGCCAAGACACCTTAGCCAAGACACATTAGCCAACACACATTAGCCAAGACACATTAGCCAAGACACATTAGCCAAGACACATAAGCCAAGACACATTAGCCAAGACACCTTAGCCAAGACACATTAGCCAAGGCACATTAGCCAAGACACATTAGCCAAGACACATTAGCCAAGACACCTTAGCCAAGACACCTTAGCCAAGACACATTAGCCGAGACACCTTAGCCAAGACACCTTAGCCAAGACACATTAGCCAAGACACCTTAGCCAAGACACATTAGCCAAGACACATTAGCCAAGACACATTAGCCAAGACACATTAGCCAAGACACCTTAGCCAAGACACATTAGTCAAGACACATTAGCCAAGACACATTAGCCAAGACACCTTAGCCAAGACACATTAGCCAAGACACATTAGCCAAGACACATTAGCCAAGACACCTCAGCCAAGACACATTAGCCAAGACACCTTAGCCAAGACACCTTAGCCAAGACACATTAGCCAAGACACATTAGCCAAGACACATTAGCCAAGACACATTAGCCAAGACACCTTAGCCAAGACACCTTAGCCAACACACATTAGCCAAGACACATTAGCCAAGACACATTAGCCAAGACACATAAGCCAAGACACATTAGCCAAGACACCTTAGCCAAGACACATTAGCCAAGGCACATTAGCCAAGACACATTAGCCAAGACACATTAGCCAAGACACCTTAGCCAAGACACCTTAGCCAAGACACATTAGCCGAGACACATTAGCCAAGACACCTTAGCCAAGACACATTAGCCAAGACACCTTAGCCAAGACACATTAGCCAAGACACATTAGCCAAGACACATTAGCCAAGACACATTAGCCAAGACACCTTAGCCAAGACACATTAGTCAAGACACATTAGCCAAGACACATTAGCCAAGACACCTTAGCCAAGACACATTAGCCAAGACACATTAGCCAAGACACATTAGCCAAGACACCTTAGCCAAGACACATTAGCCAAGACACATTAGCCAAGACACCTTAGCCAAGACACCTTAGCCAAGACACCTTAGCCAAGACACATTAGCCGAGACACATTAGCCAAGACACCTTAGCCAAGACACATTAGCCAAGACACCTTAGCCAAGACACATTAGCCAAGACACATTAGCCAAGACACATTAGCCAAGACACATTAGCCAAGACACCTTAGCCAAGACACATTAGCCAAGACACATTAGCCAAGACACCTTAGCCAAGACACATTAGCCAAGAAACATTAGCCGAGACACCTTAGCCAAGACACCTTAGCCAAGACACATTAGCCAAGACACATTAGCCAAGACACCTTAGCCAAGACACATTAGCCAAGACACATTAGCCAAGACACCTTAGCCAAGACACATTAGCCAAGGCACATTAGCCAAGACACATTAGCCAAGACACCTTAGCCAAGACACATTAGCCAAGACACATTAGCCAAGACACCTTAGCCAAGACACCTTAGCCAAGACACCTTAGCCAAGACACATTAGCCGAGACACATTAGCCAAGACACCTTAGCCAAGACACATTAGCCAAGACACATTAGCCAAGACACCTTAGCCAAGACACATTAGCCAAGAAACATTAGCCGAGACACCTTAGCCAAGACACCTTAGCCAAGACACATTAGCCAAGACACATTAGCCAAGACACCTTAGCCAAGACACATTAGCCAAGACACATTAGCCAAGACACCTTAGCCAAGACACCTTAGCCAAGGCACATTAGCCAAGACACATTAGCCAAGACACCTTAGCCAAGACACATTAGCCAAGACACATTAGCCAAGACACCTTAGCCAAGACACCTTAGCCAAGACACCTTAGCCAAGACACATTAGCCGAGACACATTAGCCAAGACACCTTAGCCAAGACACATTAGCCAAGACACCTTAGCCAAGACACATTAGCCAAGACACATTAGCCAAGACACATTAGCCAAGACACCTTAGCCAAGACACCTTAGCCAAGACACATTAGTCAAGACACCTTAGCCAAGACACCTTAGCCAAGACACATTAGCCAAGAAACATTAGCCGAGACACCTTAGCCAAGACACCTTAGCCAAGACACATTAGCCAAGACACATTAGCCAAGACACCTTAGCCAAGACACATTAGCCAAGACACATTAGCCAAGACACATTAGCCAAGACACCTTAGCCAAGACACCTTAGCCAAGACACATTAGCCAAGACACATTAGCCAAGACACCTTAGCCAAGACACATTAGCCAAGACACATTAGCCAAGACACATTAGCCAAGACACATTAGCCAAAACACCTTAGCCAAGACACATTAGCCAAGACACATTAGCCAAGACACATTAGCCAAGACACATTAGCCAAGACACATTAGCCAAGACACCTTAGCCAAGACAAATTAGCCAAGACACATTAGCCAAGACACATTAGCCAAGACACCTTAGCCAAGACACATTAGCCAAGACACATTAGCCAAGACACATTAGCCAAGACACATTAGCCAAGACACATTAGCCAAGACACCTTAGCCAAGACAAATTAGCCAAGACACATTAGCCAAGACACATTAGCCAAGACACCTTAGCCAAGACACATTAGCCAAGACACATTAGCCAAGACACATTAGCCAAGACAAATTAGCCAAGACACATTAGCCAAGACACATTAGCCAAGACACCTTAGCCAAGACACATTAGCCAAGACACCTTAGCCAAGACACATTAGCCAAGGCACATTAGCCAAGACACATTAGCCAAGACACCTTAGCCAAGACACATTAGCCAAGACACATTAGCCAAGACACCTTAGCCAAGACACCTTAGCCAAGACACCTTAGCCAAGACACATTAGCCGAGACACATTAGCCAAGACACCTTAGCCAAGACACATTAGCCAAGACACATTAGCCAAGACACCTTAGCCAAGACACATTAGCCAAGAAACATTAGCCGAGACACCTTAGCCAAGACACCTTAGCCAAGACACATTAGCCAAGACACATTAGCCAAGACACCTTAGCCAAGACACATTAGCCAAGACACATTAGCCAAGACACCTTAGCCAAGACACCTTAGCCAAGGCACATTAGCCAAGACACATTAGCCAAGACACCTTAGCCAAGACACATTAGCCAAGACACATTAGCCAAGACACCTTAGCCAAGACACCTTAGCCAAGACACCTTAGCCAAGACACATTAGCCGAGACACATTAGCCAAGACACCTTAGCCAAGACACATTAGCCAAGACACATTAGCCAAGACACCTTAGCCAAGACACCTTAGCCGAGACACCTTAGCCAAGACACATTAGCCGAGACACATTAGCCAAGACACCTTAGCCAAGACACATTAGCCAAGACACCTTAGCCAAGACACATTAGCCAAGACACATTAGCCAAGACACATTAGCCAAGACACCTTAGCCAAGACACCTTAGCCAAGACACATTAGTCAAGACACCTTAGCCAAGACACCTTAGCCAAGACACATTAGCCAAGAAACATTAGCCGAGACACCTTAGCCAAGACACCTTAGCCAAGACACATTAGCCAAGACACATTAGCCAAGACACCTTAGCCAAGACACATTAGCCAAGACACATTAGCCAAGACACATTAGCCAAGACACATTAGCCAAAACACCTTAGCCAAGACACATTAGCCAAGACACATTAGCCAAGACACATTAGCCAAGACACATTAGCCAAGACACATTAGCCAAGACACCTTAGCCAAGACAAATTAGCCAAGACACATTAGCCAAGACACATTAGCCAAGACACCTTAGCCAAGACACATTAGCCAAAACACATTAGCCAAGACACATTAGCCAAGACACATTAGCCAAGACACATCCCAGTCATGCAAAAGCGAGTTCATGCGGTCGAGTTTCTTTTGTTCTCATGGTCCCTAACGGGTCTGTTCGAAATCCACCGCGGAGTCCCGGAGGAAGACATTTAGCGACCACACGCACACACTGAAACCGGGTTGGTATATAAAGCCCCACGTAGCCACGCCCGCTTCAGTCGCCCGCGAGCGTTCGTAGCGTGTGGACTTACGCCGGATTTTAGCAAAAAAATGAATGAATTTCAGAAAATAAAAACGCCAGGGGGGTTCCTCAAATTCACTTTCTCGTGAGAGCGTGAGAGAATCTTTTTTCCCCATACAACTTCCTTGGAGCTTTTGCTAAAATGATTGAGAACATTGGACAAATAAATGAAGAAAAGTGAATGCGCTTTTGCACGCTGCGACCACCGCGTACGCTGCGGACGCGTTGCTTTCCACATGGACTCATTCACCGGCATTAAACATTCACCCGCAAGGATCGTGCAAGCGCCCGTACACTGCGAGGGCTAGCGTTGCTTTCCACATGGACGCCGTGAGGATTCCACATGGATTCCACATGGACTTTAAAGCTTCCACATTCCATAAGCCAAGACACATTAGCCAAGACACCTTAGCCAAGACACATTAGCCAAGACACCTTAGCCAAGACAGCTCAGCCAAGACACATTAGCCAAGACACATTAGCCAAGACACATTAGCCAAGACACATTAGCCAAGACACCTTAGCCAAGACACCTTAGCCAAGACACATTCGCCGAGACACATTAGCCAAGACACCTTAGCCAAGACACATTAGCCAAGACACCTTAGCCAAGACACCTTAGCCAAGACACCTTAGCCAAGACACCTTAGCCAAGACACATTAGCCAAGACACATTAGCCAAGACACCTTAGCCAAGACACATTAGCCAAGACACATTAGCCAAGACACATTAGCCAAGACACATTAGCCAAAACACCTTAGCCAAGACACATTAGCCAAGACACATTAGCCAAGACACATTAGCCAAGACACATTAGCCAAGACACATTAGCCAAGACACCTTAGCCAAGACACATTAGCCAAGACACATAAGCCAAGACACATTAGCCAAGACACCTTAGCCAAGACACATTAGCCAAGGCACATTAGCCAAGACACATTAGCCAAGACACATTAGCCAAGACACCTTAGCCAAGACACCTTAGCCAAGACACATTAGCCGAGACACATTAGCCAAGACACCTTAGCCAAGACACATTAGCCAAGACACCTTAGCCAAGACACCTTAGCCAAGACACATTAGCCAAGACACATTAGCCAAGACACATTAGCCAAGACACCTTAGCCAAGACACATTAGTCAAGACATATTAGCCAAGACACATTAGCCAAGACACCTTAGCCAAGACACATTAGCCAAGACACATTAGCCAAGACACATTAGCCAAGACACCTCAGCCAAGACACATTAGCCAAGACACCTTAGCCAAGACACCTTAGCCAAGACACATTAGCCAAGACACATTAGCCAAGACACATTAGCCAAGACACATTAGCCAAGACACCTTAGCCAAGACACCTTAGCCAACACACATTAGCCAAGACACATTAGCCAAGACACATTAGCCAAGACACATAAGCCAAGACACATTAGCCAAGACACCTTAGCCAAGACACATTAGCCAAGGCACATTAGCCAAGACACATTAGCCAAGACACATTAGCCAAGACACCTTAGCCAAGACACCTTAGCCAAGACACATTAGCCGAGACACATTAGCCAAGACACCTTAGCCAAGACACATTAGCCAAGACACCTTAGCCAAGACACATAAGCCAAGACACATTAGCCAAGACACATTAGCCAAGACACATTAGCCAAGACACCTTAGCCAAGACACATTAGTCAAGACACATTAGCCAAGACACATTAGCCAAGACACCTTAGCCAAGACACATTAGCCAAGGCACATTAGCCAAGACACATTAGCCAAGACACCTTAGCCAAGACACATTAGCCAAGACACATTAGCCAAGACACCTTAGCCAAGACACCTTAGCCAAGACACCTTAGCCAAGACACATTAGCCAAGACACATTAGCCAAGACACCTTAGCCAAGACACATTAGCCAAGACACCTTAGCCAAGACACATTAGCCAAGACACATTAGCCAAGACACATTAGCCAAGACACATTAGCCAAGACACCTTAGCCAAGACACCTTAGCCAAGACACCTTAGCCAAGACACATTAGCCAAGACACATTAGCCAAGACACCTTAGCCAAGACACATTAGCCAAGACACATTAGCCAAGACACCTTAGCCAAGACACATTAGCCAAGGCACATTAGCCAAGACACATTAGCCAAGACACCTTAGCCAAGACACATTAGCCAAGACACATTAGCCAAGACACCTTAGCCAAGACACCTTAGCCAAGACACCTTAGCCAAGACACATTAGCCGAGACACATTAGCCAAGACACCTTAGCCAAGACACATTAGCCAAGACACATTAGCCAAGACACATTAGCCAAGACACATTAGCCAAGAAACATTAGCCGAGACACCTTAGCCAAGACACCTTAGCCAAGACACATTAGCCAAGACACATTAGCCAAGACACCTTAGCCAAGACACATTAGCCAAGACACATTAGCCAAGACACCTTAGCCAAGACACCTTAGCCAAGGCACATTAGCCAAGACACATTAGCCAAGACACCTTAGCCAAGACACATTAGCCAAGACACATTAGCCAAGACACCTTAGCCAAGACACCTTAGCCGAGACACCTTAGCCAAGACACATTAGCCGAGACACATTAGCCAAGACACCTTAGCCAAGACACATTAGCCAAGACACCTTAGCCAAGACACATTAGCCAAGACACATTAGCCAAGACACATTAGCCAAGACACCTTAGCCAAGACACCTTAGCCAAGACACATTAGTCAAGACACCTTAGCCAAGACACCTTAGCCAAGACACATTAGCCAAGAAACATTAGCCGAGACACCTTAGCCAAGACACCTTAGCCAAGACACATTAGCCAAGACACATTAGCCAAGACACCTTAGCCAAGACACATTAGCCAAGACACATTAGCCAAGACACATTAGCCAAGACACATTAGCCAAAACACCTTAGCCAAGACACATTAGCCAAGACACATTAGCCAAGACACATTAGCCAAGACACATTAGCCAAGACACATTAGCCAAGACACCTTAGCCAAGACAAATTAGCCAAGACACATTAGCCAAGACACATTAGCCAAGACACCTTAGCCAAGACACATTAGCCAAGACACATTAGCCAAGACACATTAGCCAAGACACATTAGCCAAGACACATCCCAGTCATGCAAAAGCGAGTTCATGCGGTCGAGTTTCTTTTGTTCTCATGGTCCCTAACGGGTCTGTTCGAAATCCACCGCGGAGTCCCGGAGGAAGACATTTAGCGACCACACGCACACACTGAAACCGGGTTGGTATATAAAGCCCCACGTAGCCACGCCCGCTTCAGTCGCCCGCGAGCGTTCGTAGCGTGTGGACTTACGCCGGATTTTAGCAAAAAAATGAATGAATTTCAGAAAATAAAAACGCCAGGGGGGTTCCTCAAATTCACTTTCTCGTGAGAGCGTGAGAGAATCTTTTTTCCCCATACAACTTCCTTGGAGCTTTTGCTGAAATGATTGAGAACATTGGACAAATAAATGAAGAAAAGTGAATGCGCTTTTGCACGCTGCGACCACCGCGTACGCTGCGGACGCGTTGCTTTCCACATGGACTCATTCACCGGCATTAAACATTCACCCGCAAGGATCGTGCAAGCGCCCGTACACTGCGAGGGCTAGCGTTGCTTTCCACATGGACGCCGTGAGGATTCCACATGGATTCCACATGGACTTTAAAGCTTCCACATTCCATAAGCCAAGACACATTAGCCAAGACACCTTAGCCAAGACACATTAGCCAAGACACCTTAGCCAAGACAGCTCAGCCAAGACACATTAGCCAAGACACATTAGCCAAGACACATTAGCCAAGACACATTAGCCAAGACACCTTAGCCAAGACACCTTAGCCAAGACACATTCGCCGAGACACATTAGCCAAGACACCTTAGCCAAGACACATTAGCCAAGACACCTTAGCCAAGACACATTAGCCAAGACACCTTAGCCAAGACACCTTAGCCAAGACACCTTAGCCAAGACACATTAGCCAAGACACCTTAGCCAAGACACATTAGCCAAGACACATTAGCCAAGACACCTTAGCCAAGACACCTTAGCCAAGACACCTTAGCCAAGAGACCTTAGCCAAGACACCTTAGCCAAGACACATTAGCCAAGGCACATTAGCCAAGACACATAAGCCAAGACACATTAGCCGAGACACATTAGCCAAGACACATAAGCCAAGACACATTAGCCAAGACACATTAGCCGAGACACATTAGTCAAGACACCTTAGCCAAGACACCTTAGCCAAGACACATTAGCCAAAACACATTAGCCAAGACACCTTAGCCAAGACACATTAGCCAAGACACATTAGCCAAGACACCTTAGCCAAGACACCTTAGCCAAGACACCTTAGCCAAGACACATTAGCCAAGACACATTAGCCAAGACACCTTAGCCAAGACACATTAGCCAAGACACATTAGCCAAGACACCTTAGCCAAGACACCTTAGCCAAGACACCTTAGCCAAGACACCTTAGCCAAGACACATTAGCCAAGACACCTTAGCCAAGACACATTAGCCAAGACACCTTAGCCAAGACACATTACCCAAGACACATTAGCCAAGACACCTTAGCCAAGACACCTTAGCCAAGACACATTAGCCAAGACACATTAGCCAAGACACATTAGCCAAGACACCTTAGCCAAGACACATTAGCCAAGACACATTAGCCAAGACACCTTAGCCAAGACACCTTAGCCAAGACACCTTAGCCAAGACACCTTAGCCAAGACACATTAGCCAAGACACCTTAGCCGAGACACATTAGCCAAGACACCTTAGCCGAGACACATTAGCCAAGACACCTTAGCCAAGACACCTTAGCCGAGACACATTTGCCGAGACACATTAGCCAAGACACATAAGCCAAGACACCTTAGCCAAGACACATTAGCCAAGACACATGAGCTAATTCACATTAGCTAATTCACATTAGCCGAGACACATTAGCCAAGACACCTTAGCCAAGACACATTAGCCAAGACACATTAGCCAAGACACATTAGCGAAGACACCTTAGCCAAGACACATTAGCCAAGACACATTAGCCAAGACACCTTAGCCAAGACACCTTAGCCAAGACACCTTAGCCAAGACACCTTAGCCAAGACACATTAGCCAAGACACATAAGCCAAGACACATTAGCCGAGACACATTAGCCAAGACACATTAGCCAAGACACATTAGCCAAGACACATTAGCCGAGACACATTAGTCAAGACACCTTAGCCAAGACACCTTAGCCAAGACACATTAGCCAAAACACATTAGCCAAGACACCTTAGCCAAGACACATTAGCCAAGACACATTAGCCAAGACACCTTAGCCTAGACACCTTAGCCAAGACACATCAGCCAAGACACATTAGCCAAGACACCTTAGCCAAGACACCTTAGCCAAGACACATTAGCCAAGACACATTAGCCACGACACCTTAGCCTAGACACATTAGCCAAGACACATTAGCCAGGACACATTAGCCGAGACACATTAGTCAAGACACCTTAGCCAAGACACCTTAGCCAAGACTTTTTAGCCAAGACACATTAGCCAAGACACCTTAGCCAAGACACCTTAGCCAAGACACCTTAGCCGAGACACATTAGCCAAGACACCTTAGCCAAGACACCTTAGCCAAGACACCTTAGCCAAGACACATAAGCCAAGACACCTTAGCCAAGACACCTTAGCCAAGACACATTAGCCAAGACACCTTAGCCAAGACACATTAGCCAAGACACCTTAGCCAAGACACCTTAGCCAAGACACATTAGCCACGACACCTTAGCCTAGACACATTAGCCAAGTCACATTAGCCAAGACACATTAGCCGAGACACATTAGTCAAGACACCTTAGCCAAGACACCTTAGCCAAGACTTTTTAGCCAAGACACATTAGCCAAGACACCTTAGCCAAGACACATTAGCCGAGACACCTTAGCCAAGACACATAAGCCAAGACACCTTAGCCAAGACACATTAGCCAAGACACATTAGCCAAGACACATTAGCCGAGACACATTAGTCAAGACACCTTAGCCAAGACACCTTAGCCAAGACACATTAGCCAAGACACCTTAGCCAAGACACATTAGCCAAGACACATTAGCCAAGATACATTAGCCGAGACACATTAGCCAAGACACCTTAGCCAAGACAGCTTAGCCAAGACACATTAGCCAAGACACATTAGCCAAGACACATTAGCCAAGACACATTAGCCGAGACACATTAGTCAAGACACCTTAGCCAAGACACCTTAGCCAAGACACATTAGCCAAGACACCTTAGCCAAGACACATTAGCCAAGACACATTAGCGAAGACACATTAGCCGAGACACATTAGCCAAGACACATTAGCCAAGACACCTTAGCCAAGACACCTTAGCCAAGACACCTTAGCCAAGACACATTAGCCGAGACACATTAGCCAAGACACCTTAGCCAAGACACCTTAGCCAAGACACATTAGCCAAGACACCTTAGCCAAGACACATTAGGCAAGACACATTAGCCAAGACACCTTAGCCAAGACACCTTAGCCAAGACACATTAGCCAAGACACATTAGCCAAGACACATTAGCCAAGACACATTAGCCGAGACACCTTAGCCAAGACACCTTAGCCAAGACAGATTAGCCAAGACACATTAGCCAAAACACATTAGCCGGGACATATTAGCCAAGACACCTTAGCCAAGACACCTTAGCCAAGACACCTTAGCCAAGACACCTTAGCCAAGCATCTTAGCCAAGACACCTTAGCCAAAACACATTAGTCAAGACACCTCAGCCAAGACACCTTAGCCAAGACACATTAGCCAAGACACATTAGCCAAGACACATTAGCCGAGACACATTAGTCAAGACACCTTAGCCAAGACACCTTAGCCAAGACACATTAGCCAAGACACCTTAGCCAAGACACATTAGCCAAGACACATTAGCCAAGATACATTAGCCGAGACACATTAGCCAAGACACCTTAGCCAAGACAGCTTAGCCAAGACACATTAGCCAAGACACATTAGCCAAGACACATTAGCCAAGACACATTAGCCGAGACACATTAGTCAAGACACCTTAGCCAAGACACCTTAGCCAAGACACATTAGCCAAGACACCTTAGCCAAGACACCTTAGCCAAGACACATTAGCCAAGACACATTAGCCGAGACACATTAGCCAAGACACATTAGCCAAGACACCTTAGCCAAGACACCTTAGCCAAGACACCTTAGCCAAGACACATTAGCCGAGACACATTAGCCAAGACACCTTAGCCAAGACACCTTAGCCAAGACACATTAGCCAAGACACCTTAGCCAAGACACATTAGGCAAGACACATTAGCCAAGACACCTTAGCCAAGACACCTTAGCCAAGACACATTAGCCAAGACACATTAGCCAAGACACATTAGCCAAGACACATTAGCCGAGACACATTAGCCAAGACACCTTAGCCAAGTCACATTAGCCAAGACACATAAGCCACGACACCTTAGCCTAGACACCTTAGCCAAGACACATTAGCCAAGACACATTAGCCGAGACACATTAGTCAAGACACCTTAGCCAAGACACCTTAGCCAAGACACATTAGCCAAGACACCTTAGCCAAGACACCTTAGCCTAGACACCTTAGCCAAGACACATTAGCCAAGACACATTAGCCGAGACACATTAGTCAAGACACCTTAGCCAAGACACCTTAGCCAAGACACATTAGCCAAGACACATTAGCCGAGACACATTAGTCAAGACACCTTAGCCAAGACACCTTAGCCAAGACACATTAGCCAAGACAGATTAGCCAAGACACATTAGCCAAAACACATTAGCCGGGACATATTAGCCAAGACACCTTAGCCAAGACACCTTAGCCAAGACACCTTAGCCAAGCATCTTAGCCAAGACACCTTAGCCAAAACACATTAGTCAAGACACCTCAGCCAAGACACCTTAGCCAAGACACATTAGCCAAGACACATTAGCCAAGACACATTAGCCAAGACACCTTAGCCAAGACACCTTAGCCAAGACACATTAGCCAAGACACATTAGCCACGACACCTTAGCCTAGACACATTAGCCAAGACACATTAGCCAAGACACATTAGCCGAGACACATTAGTCAAGACACCTTAGCCAAGACACCTTAGCCAAGACTTTTTAGCCAAGACACATTAGCCAAGACACCTTAGCCAAGACACCTTAGCCAAGACACATTAGCCAAGACACCTTAGCCAAGACACATTAGCCAAGACACCTTAGCCAAGACACCTTAGCCAAGACACTTTAGCCAAGACACATTAGCCGAGACACCTTAGCCTAGACACATTAGCCAAGACACCTTAGCCAAGACACATTAGCCGAGACACATTAGTCAAGACACCTTAGCCAAGACTATTTAGCCAAGACACATTAGCCAAGACACCTTAGCCAAGACACCTTAGCCAAGACACCTTAGCCGAGACACATTAGCCAAGACACCTTAGCCAAGACACCTTAGCCAAGACACATAAGCCAAGACACCTTAGCCAAGACACCTTAGCCAAGACACATTAGCCAAGACACATTAGCCAAGACACATTAGCCGAGACACATTAGTCAAGACACCTTAGCCAAGACACCTTAGCCAAGACACATTAGCCAAGACACCTTAGCCAAGACACATTAGCCAAGACACATTAGCCAAGATACATTAGCCGAGACACATTAGCCAAGACACCTTAGCCAAGACAGCTTAGCCAAGACACATTAGCCAAGACACATTAGCCAAGACACATTAGCCAAGACACATTAGCCGAGACACATTAGTCAAGACACCTTAGCCAAGACACCTTAGCCAAGACACATTAGCCAAGACACCTTAGCCAAGACACATTAGCCAAGACACATTAGCCAAGACACATTAGCCGAGACACATTAGCCAAGACACATTAGCCAAGACACCTTAGCCAAGACACCTTAGCCAAGACACCTTAGCCAAGACACATTAGCCGAGACACATTAGCCAAGACACCTTAGCCAAGACACCTTAGCCAAGACACATTAGCCAAGACACCTTAGCCAAGACACATTAGGCAAGACACATTAGCCAAGACACCTTAGCCAAGACACCTTAGCCAAGACACATTAGCCAAGACACATTAGCCAAGACACATTAGCCAAGACACATTAGCCGAGACACATTAGCCAAGACACATTAGCCAAGTCACATTAGCCAAGACACATAAGCCACGACACCTTAGCCTAGACACCTTAGCCAAGACACATTAGCCAAGACACATTAGCCGAGACACATTAGTCAAGACACCTTAGCCAAGACACCTTAGCCAAGACACATTAGCCAAGACACCTTAGCCAAGACACCTTAGCCAAGACACCTTAGCCGAAACACATTAGCCAAGACACCTTAGCCAAGACACCTTAGCCAAGACACCTTAGCCAAGACACATTAGCCAAGACACATTAGCCGAGACACCTTAGCCAAGACACCTTAGCCGAAACACATTAGCCAAGACACATTAGCCAAGACACCTTAGCCAAGACACCTTAGCCAAGACACATTAGCCAAGACACATTAGCCAAGACACCTTAGCCAAGACACCTTAGCCAAGACACCTTAGCCAAGACACATTAGCCAAGACACATTAGCCAAGTCACATTAGCCAAGACACATAAGCCACGACACCTTAGCCTAGACACCTTAGCCAAGACACATTAGCCAAGACACATTAGCCAAGACACCTTAGCCAAGTCACATTAGCCAAGACACATAAGCCACGATACCTTAGCCTAGACACATTAGCCAAGACACATTAGCCAAGTAACATTAGCCGAGACACATTAGTCAAGACACCTTAGCCAAGACACATTAGCCAAGACACATTAGCCAAGACACCTTAGCCAAGACACATTAGCCAAGACACCTTAGCCAAGACACCTTAGCCAAGACACATTAGCCAAGACACCTTAGCCAAGACACCTTAGCCAAGACACATTAGCCAAGACACATTAGCCAAGACACCTTAGCCAAGACACCTTAGCCAAGACACCTTAGCCAAGACACATTAGCCAAGACACATTAGCCGAGACACATTAGTAAAGACACCTTAGCCAAGACACCTTAGCCAAGACACATTAGCCAAGACACATTAGCCAAGACACCTTAGCCAAGACACCTTAGCCAAGACACCTTAGCCAAGACACCTAAGCCAAGACACTTTAGCCAAGACACCTTAGCCGAGACACCTTAGCCAAGACACTTTAGCCAAGACACATTAGCCAAGACACCTTAGCCAAGACACCTTAGCCGAGACACATTAGCCAAGACACCTTAGCCAAGACACCTTAGCCAAGACACTTTAGCCAAGACACATTAGCCAAGACACATTAGCCAAGACACCTTAGAAAAGACACCTTAGCCAAGACACCTTAGCCAAGACACCTTAGCCAAGACACCTTAGCCAAGACACCTTAGCCAAGACACATTAGCCAAGACACCTTAGCCAAGACACCTTAGCCAAGACACTTTAGCCGAGACACATTAGCCAAGACACATTAGCCAAGACACATTAGCCAAGACACATTAGCCAAGACACCTTAGCCAAGACACCTTAGCCAAGACACCTTAGCCAAGACACATTAGCCAAGACACCTTAGCCGAGACACATTAGTAAAGACACCTTAGCCAAGACACCTTAGCCAAGACACATTAGCCAAGACACATTAGCCAAGACACCTTAGCCAAGACACCTTAGCCAAGACACCTTAGCCAAGACACATTAGCCAAGACACATTAGCCGAGACACATTAGTAAAGACACCTTAGCCAAGACACCTTAGCCAAGACACATTAGCCAAGACACATTAGCCAAGACACCTTAGCCAAGACACCTTAGCCAAGACACCTTAGCCAAGACACCTAAGCCAAGACACTTTAGCCAAGACACCTTAGCCGAGACACCTTAGCCAAGACACTTTAGCCAAGACACATTAGCCAAGACACCTTAGCCAAGACACCTTAGCCGAGACACATTAGCCAAGACACCTTAGCCAAGACACCTTAGCCAAGACACTTTAGCCAAGACACATTAGCCAAGACACATTAGCCAAGACACCTTAGAAAATACACCTTAGCCAAGACACCTTAGCCAAGACACCTTAGCCAAGACACCTTAGCCAAGACACCTTAGCCAAGACACATTAGCCAAGACACCTTAGCCAAGACACCTTAGCCAAGACACCTTAGCCAAGACACCTTAGCCGAGACACATTAGCCAAGACACATTAGCCAAGACACATTAGCCAAGACACCTTAGCCAAGACACCTTAGCCAAGACACATTAGCCAAGACACCTTAGCCAAGACACCTTAGCCAAGACACCTTAGCCAAGACACTTTAGCCGAGACACATTAGCCAAGACACCTTAGCCAAGACACCTTAGCCAAGACACCTTAGCCAAGACACCTTAGCCAAGACACCTTAGCCAAGACACTTTAGCCAAGACACATTAGCCAAGACACATTAGCCAAGACACCTTAGAAAAGACACCTTAGCCAAGACACCTTAGCCAAGACACCTTAGCCAAGACACCTTAGCCAAGACACCTTAGCCAAGACACATTAGCCAAGTCACATTAGCCAAGACACATAAGCCACGACACCTTAGCCAAAACACATTAGCCAAGACACATTAGCTAAGACACCTTAGCCAAGACACATTAGCCAAGACACCTTAGCCAAGACACCTTAGCCAAGACACCTTAGCCAAGACACCTTAGCCAAGACACCTTAGCCAAGACACTTTAGCCGAGACACATTAGCCAAGACACATTAGCCAAGACACATTAGCCAAGACACATTAGCCAAGACACCTTAGCCAAGACACCTTAGCCAAGACACCTTAGCCAAGACACATTAGCCAAGACACATTAGCCGAGACACATTAGTAAAGACACCTTAGCCAAGACACCTTAGCCAAGACACATTAGCCAAGACACATTAGCCAAGACACCTTAGCCAAGACACCTTAGCCAAGACACCTTAGCCAAGACACCTTAGCCAAGACACCTTAGCCAAGACACTTTAGCCGAGACACATTAGCCAAGACACATTAGCCAAGACACATTAGCCAAGACACTTTAGCCAAGACACCTTAGCCAAGACACCTTAGCCAAGACACCTTAGCCAAGACACATTAGCCAAGACACCTTAGCCAAGACACCTTAGCCAAAACACATTAGCCAAGACACCTTAGCTAAGACACCTTAGCCAAGACACATTAGCCAAGACACCTTAGCCAAGACACCTTAGCCAAGACACCTTAGCCAAGACACCTTAGCCAAGACACCTTAGCCAAGACACTTTAGCCGAGACACATTAGCCAAGACACATTAGCCAAGACACATTAGCCAAGACACCTTAGCCAAGACACCTTAGCCAAGACACCTTAGCCAAGACACATTAGCCAAGACACATTAGCCGAGACACATTAGTAAAGACACCTTAGCCAAGACACCTTAGCCAAGACACATTAGCCAAGACACATTAGCCAAGACACCTTAGCCAAGACACCTTAGCCAAGACACCTTAGCCAAGACACCTTAGCGAAGACACCTTAGCCAAGACACTTTAGCCGAGACACATTAGCCAAGACACATTAGCCAAGACACATTAGCCAAGACACCTTAGCCAAGACACCTTAGCCAAGACACCTTAGCCAAGACACCTTAGCCAAGACACATTAGCCAAGACACCTTAGCCAAGACACCTTAGCCAAGACACTTTAGCCGAGACACATTAGCCAAGACACCTTAGCCAAGACACCTTAGCCAAGACACCTTAGCCAAGACACCTTAGCCAAGACACCTTAGCCAAGACACTTTAGCCGAGACACATTAGCCAAGACACATTAGCCAAGACACATTAGCCAAGACACCTTAGCCAAGACACCTTAGCCAAGACACCTTAGCCAAGACACCTTAGCCAAGACACATTAGCCAAGACACCTTAGCCAAGACACCTTAGCCAAGACACTTTAGCCGAGACACATTAGCCAAGACACCTTAGCCAAGACACCTTAGCCAAGACACCTTAGCAAAGACACCTTAGCCAAGACACCTTAGCCAAGACACTTTAGCCAAGACACATTAGCCAAGACACATTAGCCAAGACACCTTAGAAAAGACACCTTAGCCAAGACACCTTAGCCAAGACACCTTAGCCAAGACACATTAGCCAAGACACCTTAGCCAAAACACAATAGCCAAGACACCTTAGCCAAAACACATTAGCCAAGACACCTTAGCTAAGACACCTTAGCCAAGACACATTAGCCAAGACACCTTAGCCAAGACACCTTAGCCAAGACACCTTAGCCAAGACACCTTAGCTAAGACACCTTAGCCAAGACACCTTAGCCAAGACACTTTAGTAAAGACACCTTAGCCAAGACACCTTAGCCAAGACACATTAGCCAAGACACATTAGCCAAGACACCTTAGCCAAGACACCTTAGCCAAGACACCTTAGCCAAGACACCTAAGCCAAGACACTTTAGCCAAGACACCTTAGCCAAGACACATTAGCCAAGACACCTTAGCCAAAACACATTAGCCAAGACACCTTAGCCAAAACACATTAGCCAAGACACCTTAGCTAAGACACCTTAGCCAAGACACATTAGCCAAGACACCTTAGCCAAGACACCTTAGCCAAGACACCTTAGCCAAGACACCTTAGCCAAGACACCTTAGCCAAGACACTTTAGCCGAGACACATTAGCCAAGACACATTAGCCAAGACACATTAGCCAAGACACATTAGCCAAGACACCTTAGCCAAGACACCTTAGCCAAGACACCTTAGCCAAGACACATTAGCCAAGACACATTAGCCGAGACACATTAGTAAAGACACCTTAGCCAAGACACCTTAGCCAAGACACATTAGCCAAGACACATTAGCCAAGACACCTTAGCCAAGACACCTTAGCCAAGACACCTTAGCCAAGACACCTTAGCCAAGACACTTTAGCCGAGACACATTAGCCAAGACACATTAGCCAAGACACATTAGCCAAGACACTTTAGCCAAGACACCTTAGCCAAGACACCTTAGCCAAGACACCTTAGCCAAGACACATTAGCCAAGACACCTTAGCCAAGACACCTTAGCCAAAACACATTAGCCAAGACACCTTAGCTAAGACACCTTAGCTAAGACACATTAGCCAAGACACCTTAGCCAAGACACCTTAGCCAAGACACCTTAGCCAAGACACCTTAGCCAAGACACCTTAGCCAAGACACTTTAGCCGAGACACATTAGCCAAGACACATTAGCCAAGACACATTAGCCAAGACACCTTAGCCAAGACACCTTAGCCAAGACACCTTAGCCAAGACACATTAGCCAAGACACATTAGCCGAGACACATTAGTAAAGACACCTTAGCCAAGACACCTTAGCCAAGACACATTAGCCAAGACACATTAGCCAAGACACCTTAGCCAAGACACCTTAGCCAAGACACCTTAGCCAAGACACCTTAGCCAAGACACCTTAGCCAAGACACTTTAGCCGAGACACATTAGCCAAGACACATTAGCCAAGACACATTAGCCAAGACACCTTAGCCAAGACACCTTAGCCAAGACACCTTAGCCAAGACACCTTAGCCAAGACACATTAGCCAAGACACCTTAGCCAAGACACCTTAGCCAAGACACTTTAGCCGAGACACATTAGCCAAGACACCTTAGCCAAGACACCTTAGCCAAGACACCTTAGCCAAGACACCTTAGCCAAGACACCTTAGCCAAGACACTTTAGCCGAGACACATTAGCCAAGACACATTAGCCAAGACACATTAGCCAAGACACCTTAGCCAAGACACCTTAGCCAAGACACCTTAGCCAAGACACCTTAGCCAAGACACATTAGCCAAGACACCTTAGCCAAGACACCTTAGCCAAGACACTTTAGCCGAGACACATTAGCCAAGACACCTTAGCCAAGACACCTTAGCCAAGACACCTTAGCCAAGACACCTTAGCCAAGACACCTTAGCCAAGACACTTTAGCCAAGACACATTAGCCAAGACACATTAGCCAAGACACCTTAGAAAAGACACCTTAGCCAAGACACCTTAGCCAAGACACCTTAGCCAAGACACATTAGCCAAGACACCTTAGCCAAAACACAATAGCCAAGACACCTTAGCCAAAACACATTAGCCAAGACACCTTAGCTAAGACACCTTAGCCAAGACACATTAGCCAAGACACCTTAGCCAAGACACCTTAGCCAAGACACCTTAGCCAAGACACCTTAGCTAAGACACCTTAGCCAAGACACCTTAGCCAAGACACTTTAGCCGAGACACATTAGCCAAGACACATTAGCCAAGACACATTAGCCAAGACACATTAGCCAAGACACCTTAGCCAAGACACCTTAGCCAAGACACCTTAGCCAAGACACATTAGCCAAGACACATTAGCCGAGACACATTAGTAAAGACACCTTAGCCAAGACACCTTAGCCAAGACACATTAGCCAAGACACATTAGCCAAGACACCTTAGCCAAGACACCTTAGCCAAGACACCTTAGCCAAGACACATTAGCCAAGACACATTAGCCGAGACACATTAGTAAAGACACCTTAGCCAAGACACCTTAGCCAAGACACATTAGCCAAGACACATTAGCCAAGACACCTTAGCCAAGACACCTTAGCCAAGACACCTTAGCCAAGACACCTTAGCCGAGACACATTAGCCAAGACACCTTAGCCAAGACACCTTAGCCAAGACACTTTAGCCAAGACACATTAGCCAAGACACCTTAGCCAAGACACCTTAGCCGAGACACATTAGCCAAGACACCTTAGCCAAGACACCTTAGCCAAGACACCTTAGCCAAGACACCTTAGCCAAGACACATTAGCCAAGACACCTTAGCCAAGACACCTTAGCCAAGACACCTTAGCCAAGACACCTTAGCCGAGACACATTAGCCAAGACACATTAGCCAAGACACATTAGCCAAGACACCTTAGCCAAGACACCTTAGCCAAGACACATTAGCCAAGACACCTTAGCCAAGACACCTTAGCCAAGACACCTTAGCCAAGACACTTTAGCCGAGACACATTAGCCAAGACACCTTAGCCAAGACACCTTAGCCAAGACACCTTAGCCAAGACACCTTAGCCAAGACACCTTAGCCAAGACACTTTAGCCAAGACACATTAGCCAAGACACATTAGCCAAGACACCTTAGAAAAGACACCTTAGCCAAGACACCTTAGCCAAGACACCTTAGCCAAGACACCTTAGCCAAGACACCTTAGCCAAGACACATTAGCCAAGACACCTTAGCCAAAACACATTAGCCAAGACACCTTAGCCAAAACACATTAGCCAAGACACCTTAGCTAAGACACCTTAGCCAAGACACATTAGCCAAGACACCTTAGCCAAGACACCTTAGCCAAGACACCTTAGCCAAGACACCTTAGCCAAGACACCTTAGCCAAGACACTTTAGCCGAGACACATTAGCCAAGACACCTTAGCCAAGACACCTTAGCCAAGACACATTAGCCAAGACACCTTAGCCAAGACACATTAGCCAAGACACATAAGCCAAGACACATAAGCCAAAACACATTAGCCAAGACACCTTAGCCAAGACACATTAGCCAAGACACCTTAGCCAAGACACCTTAGCCAAGACACCTTAGCCAAGACACATAAGCCGAGACACATTAGCCAAGACACCTTAGCCAAGACACTATAGCCAAGACACCTTAGCCAAGACACATTAGCCAAGACACCTTAGCCAAGACACCTTAGCCAAGACACCTTAGCCAAGACACTTTAGCCAAGACACATTAGCCAAGACACATTAGCCAAGACACCTTAGAAAAGACACCTTAGCCAAGACACCTTAGCCAAGACACCTTAGCCAAGACACCTTAGCCAAGACACCTTAGCCAAGACACATTAGCCAAGACACCTTAGCCAAGACACATTAGCCGAGACACATTAGCCAAGACACCTTAGCCAAATCACCTTAGCCAAGACACATTAGCCAAGACACCTTAGCCAAGACACATTAGCCAAGACACATAAGCCAAGACACATAAGCCAAAACACATTAGCCAAGACACCTTAGCCAAGACACATTAGCCAAGACACCTTAGAAAAGACACCTTAGCCAAGACACCTTAGCCAAGACACTTTAGCCAAGACACATTAGCCAAAACACATTAGCCAAGACACCTTAGCCAAGACACCTTAGCCAAGACACATTAGCCAAGACACTTTAGCCAAGACACATTAGCCAAGACACCTTAGCCAAGACACCTTAGCCAAGACACATTAGCCAAGACACCTTAGCCAAGACACCTTAGCCAAGACACCTTTGCCAAGACACTTTAGCCAAGACACATTAGCCAAGACACATTAGCCAAGACACCTTAGAAAAGACACCTTAGCCAAGACACTTTAGCCAAGACACATTAGCCAAGACACATTAGCCAAGACACCTTAGCCAAGACACTTTAGCCAAGACACCTTAGCCAAGACACATTAGCCAAGACACCTTAGCCAAGACACCTTAGCCAAGACACCTTAGCCAAGACACTTTAGCCAAGACACATTAGCCAAGACACATTAGCCAAGACACCTTAGAAAAGACACCTTAGCCAAGACACCTTAGCCAAGACACCTTAGCCAAGACACCTTAGCCAAGACACATTAGCCAAGACACCTTAGCCAAGACACATTAGCCGAGACACATTAGTAAAGACACCTTAGCCAAGACACCTTAGCCAAGACACATTAGCCAAGACACCTTAGCCAAGACACATTAGCCAAGACACATTAGCCAAGACACCTTAGAAAAGACACCTTAGCCAAGACACCTTAGCCAAGACACCTTAGCCAAGACACCTTAGCCAAGACACCTTAGCCAAGACACATTAGCCAAGACACCTTAGCCAAAACACATTAGCCAAGACACCTTAGCCAAAACACATTAGCCAAGACACCTTAGCTAAGACACATTAGCCAAGACACATTAGCCAAGACACCTTAGCCAAGACACCTTAGCCAAGACACATTAGCCAAGACACATTAGCCAAGACACCTTAGCCAAGACACCTTAGCCAAGACACTTTAGCCGAGACACATTAGCCAAGACACCTTAGCCAAGACACCTTAGCCAAGACACCTTAGCCCAGACACCTTAGCCAAGACACCTTAGCCAAGACACTTTAGCCAAGACACATTAGCCAAGACACATTAGCCAAGACACCTTAGAAAAGACACCTTAGCCAAGACACCTTAGCCAAGACACCTTAGCCAAGACACCTTAGCCAAGACACCTTAGCCAAGACACATTAGCCAAGACACCTTAGCCAAAACACATTAGCCAAGACACCTTAGCCAAAACACATTAGCCAAGACACCTTAGCTAAGACACCTTAGCCAAGACACATTAGCCAAGACACCTTAGCCAAGACACATTAGCCAAGACACCTTAGCCAAGACACCTTAGCCAAGACACCTTAGCCAAGACACTTTAGCCGAGACACATTAGCCAAGACACCTTAGCCAAGACACCTTAGCCAAGACACATTAGCCAAGACACCTTAGCCAAGACACATTAGCCAAGACACATAAGCCAAGACACATAAGCCAAAACACATTAGCCAAGACACCTTAGCCAAGACACATTAGCCAAGACACCTTAGCCAAGACACCTTAGCCAAGACACCTTAGCCAAGACACATAAGCCGAGACACATTAGCCAAGACACCTTAGCCAAGACACCTTAGCCAAGACACCTTAGCCAAGACACCTTAGCCAAGACACATTAGCCAAGACACATTAGCCAAGACACTTTAGCCAAGACACATTAGCCAAGACACATTAGCCAAGACACCTTAGCCAAGACACTTTAGCCAAGACACCTTAGCCAAGACACATTAGCCAAGACACCTTAGCCAAGACACCTTAGCCAAGACACCTTAGCCAAGACACTTTAGCCAAGACACATTAGCCAAGACACATTAGCCAAGACACCTTAGAAAAGACACCTTAGCCAAGACACCTTAGCCAAGACACCTTAGCCAAGACACCTTAGCCAAGACACATTAGCCAAGACACCTTAGCCAAAACACATTAGCCAAGACACCTTAGCCAAAACACATTAGCCAAGACACCTTAGCTAAGACACCTTAGCCAAGACACATTAGCCAAGACACCTTAGCCAAGACACATTAGCCAAGACACCTTAGCCAAGACACCTTAGCCAAGACACCTTAGCCAAGACACTTTAGCCGAGACACATTAGCCAAGACACCTTAGCCAAGACACCTTAGCCAAGACACCTTAGCCAAGACACCTTAGCCAAGACACATTAGCCAAGACACCTTAGCCAAGACACTTTAGCCAAGACACATTAGCCAAGACACATTAGCCAAGACACCTTAGAAAAGACACCTTAGCCAAGACACCTTAGCCAAGACACCTTAGCCAAGACACCTTAGCCAAGACACATTAGCCAAGACACCTTAGCCAAAACACATTAGCCAAGACACCTTAGCCAAAACACATTAGCCAAGACACCTAAGCTAAGACACCTTAGCCAAGACACATTAGCCAAGACACCTTAGCCAAGACACATTAGCCAAGACACCTTAGCCAAGACACCTTAGCCAAGACAACTTAGCCAAGACACTTTAGCCAAGACACATTAGCCAAGACACCTTAGCCAAGACACCTTAGCCAAGACACATTAGCCAAGACACCTTAGCCAAGACACATTAGCCAAGACACATAAGCCAATACACATAAGCCAAAACACATTAGCCAAGACACCTTAGCCAAGACACATTAGCCAAGACACCTTAGCCAAGACACCTTAGCCAAGACACCTTAGCCAAGACACATAAGCCGAGACACATTAGCCAAGACACCTTAGCCAAGACACCTTAGCCAAGACACTTTAGCCAAGACACATTAGCCGAGACACCTTAGCCAAGACACCTTAGCCAAGACACCTTAGCCAAGACACCTTAGCCAAGACACATTAGCCAAGACACCTTAGCCAAGACACCTTAGCCAAGACACAATAGCCGAGACACATTAGCCAAGACATCTTAGCCAAGACACCTTAGCCAAGACACCTTAGCAAACACACTTTAGCCGAGACACATTAGCCAAGACACCTTAGCCAAGACACCTTAGCCAAGACACCTTAGCCAAGACACCTTAGCCAAGACACCTTAGCCAAGACACCTTAGCCAAGACACCTCAGCCGAGACACATTAGCCAAGACACCTTAGCCGAGACACCTTAGCCAAGACACCTTAGCCAAGACACCTTAGCCAAGACACATTAGCCAAGACACATTAGCCACGACACCTTAGCCTAGACACATTAGCCAAGACACATTAGCCAAGACACATTAGCCGAGACACATTAGTCAAGACACCTTAGCCAAGACACCTTAGCCAAGACTTTTTAGCCAAGACACATTAGCCAAGACACCTTAGCCAAGACACCTTAGCCAAGACACCTTAGCCGAGACACATTAGCCAAGACACCTTAGCCAAGACACCTTAGCCAAGACACCTTAGCCAAGACACATAAGCCAAGACACCTTAGCCAAGACACCTTAGCCAAGACACATTAGCCAAGACACATTAGCCAAGACACATTAGCCGAGACACATTAGTCAAGACACCTTAGCCAAGACACCTTAGCCAAGACACATTAGCCAAGACACCTTAGCCAAGACACATTAGCCAAGACACATTAGCCAAGATACATTAGCCGAGACACATTAGCCAAGACACCTCAGCCAAGACAGCTTAGCCAAGACACATTAGCCAAGACACATTAGCCAAGACACATTAGCCAAGACACATTAGCCGAGACACATTAGTCAAGACACCTTAGCCAAGACACCTTAGCCAAGACACATTAGCCAAGACACCTTAGCCAAGACACATTAGCCAAGACACATTAGCCAAGACACATTAGCCAAGACACCTTAGCCAAGACACCTTAGCCAAGACACCTTAGCCAAGACAGATTAGCCGAGACACATTAGCCAAGACACCTTAGCCAAGACACCTTAGCCAAGACACATTAGCCAAGACACCTTAGCCAAGACACATTAGGCAAGACACATTAGCCAAGACACCTTAGCCAAGACACCTTAGCCAAGACACATTAGCCAAGACACATTAGCCAAGACACATTAGCCAAGACACATTAGCCAAGACACATTAGCCGAGACACATTAGTCAAGACACCTTAGCCAAGACACCTTAGCCAAGACACATTAGCCAAGACACCTTAGCCAAGACACATTAGCCAAGACACATTAGCCAAGACACCTTAGCCGAGACACATTAGCCAAGACACATTAGCCAAGACACCTTAGCCAAGACACCTTAGCCAAGACACCTTAGCCAAGACACATTAGCCGAGACACATTAGCCAAGACACCTTAGCCAAGACACCTTAGCCAAGACACATTAGCCAAGACAGCTTAGCCAAGACACATTAGCCAAGGCACATTAGCCAAGACACATTAGCCAAGACACATTAGCCGAGACACATTAGTCAAGACACCTTAGCCAAGACACCTTAGCCAAGACACATTAGCCAAGACACCTTAGCCAAGACACATTAGCCAAGACACATTAGCCAAGACACATTAGCCGAGACACATTAGCCAAGACACATTAGCCAAGACACCTTAGCCAAGACACCTTAGCCAAGACACCTTAGCCAAGACACATTAGCCGAGACACATTAGCCAAGACACCTTAGCCAAGACACCTTAGCCAAGACACATTAGCCAAGACACCTTAGCCAAGACACATTAGGCAAGACACATTAGCCAAGACACCTTAGCCAAGACACCTTAGCCAAGACACATTAGCCAAGACACATTAGCCAAGACACATTAGCCAAGACACATTAGCCAAGACACCTTAGCCAAGACACCTTAGCCAAGACACCTTAGCCAAGACACCTTAGCCAAGACACATTAGCCAAGACACATTAGCCGAGACACCTTAGCCAAGACACCTTAGCCAAGACACCTTAGCCAAGACACATTAGCCAAGACACATTAGCCAAGATACATTAGCCGAGACACATTAGCCAAGACACCTTAGCCAAGACAGCTTAGCCAAGACACATTAGCCAAGACACATTAGCCAAGACACATTAGCCAAGACACATTAGCCGAGACACATTAGTCAAGACACCTTAGCCAAGACACCTTAGCCAAGACACCTTAGCCAAGACACCTTAGCCAAGACACATTAGCCAAGACACATTAGCCAAGACACATTAGCCAAGACACCTTAGCCAAGACACCTTAGCCAAGACACATTAGCCGAGACACATTAGCCAAGACACCTTAGCCAAGACACCTTAGCCAAGACACATTAGCCAAGACACCTTAGCCAAGACACATTAGGCAAGACACATTAGCCAAGACACCTTAGCCAAGACACCTTAGCCAAGACACATTAGCCAAGACACATTAGCCAAGACACGTTAGCCAAGACACATTAGCCCAGACACATTAGCCAAGACACATTAGCCAAGTCACATTAGCCAAGACACATAAGCCACGACACCTTAGCCTAGACACATTAGCCAAGACACATTAGCCAAGACACATTAGCCGAGACACATTAGTCAAGACACCTTAGCCAAGACACCTTAGCCAAGACTTTTTAGCCAAGACACATTAGCCAAGACACCTTAGCCAAGACACCTTAGCCGAGACACATTAGCCAAGACACCTTAGCCAAGACACCTTAGCCAAGACACCTTAGCCAAGACACATAAGCCAAGACACCTTAGCCAAGACACCTTAGCCAAGACACATTAGCCAAGACACATTAGCCAAGACACATTAGCCGAGACACATTAGTCAAGACACCTTAGCCAAGACACCTTAGCCAAGACACATTAGCCAAGACACATTAGCCAAGACACATTAGCCAAGACACATTAGCCAAGACACCTTAGCCGAGACACATTAGCCAAGACACATTAGCCAAGACACCTTAGCCAAGACACCTTAGCCAAGACACCTTAGCCAAGACACATTAGCCGAGACACATTAGCCAAGACACCTTAGCCAAGACACCTTAGCCAAGACACATTAGCCAAGACAGCTTAGCCAAGACACATTAGCCAAGACACATTAGCCAAGACACATTAGCCAAGACACATTAGCCGAGACACCTTAGCCAAGACACCTTAGCCAAGACACCTTAGCCAAGACACATTAGCCAAGACACCTTAGCCAAGACACATTAGCCAAGACACATTAGCCAAGACACATTAGCCGAGACACATTAGCCAAGACACATTAGCCAAGACACCTTAGCCAAGACACCTTAGCCAAGACACAGTAGCCAAGACACCTTAGCCAAGACACCTTAGCCAAGACACATTAGCCAAGACACATTAGCCGAGACACCTTAGCCAAGACACCTTAGCCAAGACACATTAGCCAAGACACATTAGCCAAGATACATTAGCCGAGACACATTAGCCAAGACACCTTAGCCAAGACAGCTTAGCCAAGACACATTAGCCAAGACACATTAGCCAAGACACATTAGCCAAGACACATTAGCCGAGACACATTAGTCAAGACACCTTAGCCAAGACACCTTAGCCAAGACACCTTAGCCAAGACACCTTAGCCAAGACACATTAGCCAAGACACATTAGCCAAGACACATTAGCCAAGACACCTTAGCCAAGACACCTTAGCCAAGACACATTAGCCGAGACACATTAGCCAAGACACCTTAGCCAAGACACATTAGGCAAGACACATTAGCCAAGACACCTTAGCCAAGACACCTTAGCCAAGACACATTAGCCAAGACACATTAGCCAAGACACATTAGCCAAGACACATTAGCCGAGACACATTGGCCAAGACACATTAGCCAAGTCACATTAGCCAAGACACATAAGCCACGACACCTTAGCCTAGACACATTAGCCAAGACACATTAGCCAAGACACATTAGCCGAGACACATTAGTCAAGACACCTTAGCCAAGACACCTTAGCCAAGACTTTTTAGCCAAGACACATTAGCCAAGACACCTTAGCCAAGACACCTTAGCCGAGACACATTAGCCAAGACACCTTAGCCAAGACACCTTAGCCAAGACACCTTAGCCAAGACACCTTAGCCAAGACACATAAGCCAAGACACCTTAGCCAAGACACCTTAGCCAAGACACATTAGCCAAGACACATTAGCCAAGACACATTAGCCGAGACACATTAGTCAAGACACCTTAGCCAAGACACCTTAGCCAAGACACATTAGCCAAGACACCTTAGCCAAGACACATTAGCCAAGACACATTAGCCAAGATACATTAGCCGAGACACATTAGCCAAGACACCTTAGCCAAGACAGCTTAGCCAAGACACATTAGCCAAGACACATTAGCCAAGACACATTAGCCAAGACACATTAGCCGAGACACATTAGTCAAGACACCTTAGCCAAGACACCTTAGCCAAGACACATTAGCCAAGACACCTTAGCCAAGACACATTAGCCAAGACACATTAGCCAAGACACATTAGCCAAGACACATTAGCCAAGACACATTAGCCAAGACACCTTAGCCAAGACACCTTAGCCAAGACACCTTAGCCAAGACACATTAGCCGAGACACATTAGCCAAGACACCTTAGCCAAGACACCTTAGCCAAGACACATTAGCCAAGACACCTTAGCCAAGACACATTAGGCAAGACACATTAGCCAAGACACCTTAGCCAAGACACCTTAGCCAAGACACATTAGCCAAGACACATTAGCCAAGACACATTAGCCAAGACACATTAGCCGAGACACATTAGCCAAGACACATTAGCCAAGTCACATTAGCCAAGACACATAAGCCACGACACCTTAGCCTAGACACCTTAGCCAAGACACATTAGCCAAGACACATTAGCCGAGACACATTAGTCAAGACACCTTAGCCAAGACACCTTAGCCAAGACACATTAGCCAAGACACCTTAGCCAAGACACCTTAGCCAAGACACCTTAGCCGAAACACATTAGCCAAGACACCTTAGCCAAGACACCTTAGCCAAGACACATTAGCCAAGACACATTAGCCGAGACACCTTAGCCAAGACACCTTAGCCGAAACACATTAGCCAAGACACATTAGCCAAGACACATAAGCCGAGACACATTAGCCAAGACACCTTAGCCAAGTCACATTAGCCAAGACACATAAGCCACGATACCTTAGCCTAGACACATTAGCCAAGACACATTAGCCAAGACACATTAGCCGAGACACATTAGTCAAGACACCTTAGCCAAGACACATTAGCCAAGACACATTAGCCAAGACACCTTAGCCAAGACACCTTAGCCAAGACACCTTAGCCAAGACACCTTAGCCAAGATACATTAGCCAAGACACCTTAGCCAAGACACCTTAGCCAAGACACATTAGCCAAGACACCTTAGCCAAGACACCTTAGCCAAGACACCTTAGCCAAGACACCTTAGCCAAGACACATTAGCCAAGACACATTAGCCGAGACACATTAGTAAAGACACCTTAGCCAAGACACCTTAGCCAAGACACATTAGCCAAGACACCTTAGCCAAGACACATTAGCCAAGACACATAAGCCAAGACACATAAGCCAAAACACATTAGCCAAGACACCTTAGCCAAGACACATTAGCCAAGACACCTTAGCCAAGACTTTTTAGCCAAGACACATTAGCCAAGACCCCTTAGCCAAGACACCTTAGCCAAGACACCTTAGCCGAGACACATTAGCCAAGACACCTTAGCCAAGACACCTTAGCCAAGACACCTTAGCCAAGACACATAAGCCAAGACACCTTAGCCAAGACACCTTAGCCAAGACACATTAGCCAAGACACATTAGCCAAGACACATTAGCCGAGACACATTAGTCAAGACACCTTAGCCAAGACACCTTAGCCAAGACACATTAGCCAAGACACATTAGCCAAGACACATTAGCCAAGACACATTAGCCAAGATACATTAGCCGAGACACATTAGCCAAGACACCTTAGCCAAGACAGCTTAGCCAAGACACATCAGCCAAGACACATTAGCCAAGACACATTAGCCAAGACACATTAGCCGAGACACATTAGTCAAGACACCTTAGCCAAGACACCTTAGCCAAGACACCTTAGCCAAGACACATTAGCCGAGACACATTAGCCAAGACACCTTAGCCAAGACACCTTAGCCAAGACACATTAGCCAAGACACATTAGCCGAGACACATTAGCCAAGACACCTTAGCCAAGACACCTTAGCCAAGACACATTAGCCAAGACACCTTAGCCAAGACACATTAGGCAAGACACATTAGCCAAGACACCTTAGCCAAGACACCTTAGCCAAGACACATTAGCCAAGACACATTAGCCAAGACACATTAGCCAAGACACATTAGCCAAGACACCTTAGCCAAGACACCTTAGCCAAGACACCTTAGCCAAGACACCTTAGCCAAGACACATTAGCCAAGACACATTAGCCGAGACACCTTAGCCAAGACACCTTAGCCAAGACACCTTAGCCAAGACACATTAGCCAAGACACATTAGCCGAGACACATTAGTCAAGACACCTTAGCCAAGACACCTTAGCCAAGACACATTAGCCAAGACACCTTAGCCAAGACACATTAGCCAAGACACATTAGCCAAGATACATTAGCCGAGACACATTAGCCAAGACACATTAGCCAAGTCACATTAGCCAAGACACATAAGCCACGACACCTTAGCCTAGACACCTTAGCCAAGACACATTAGCCAAGACACATTAGCCGAGACACATTAGTCAAGACACCTTAGCCAAGACACCTTAGCCAAGACACATTAGCCAAGACACCTTAGCCAAGTCACCTTAGCCAAGACACCTTAGCCGAAACACATTAGCCAAGACACCTTAGCCAAGACACCTTAGCCAAGACACATTAGCCAAGACACATTAGCCGAGACACCTTAGCCAAGACACCTTAGCCAAGACACCTTAGCCAAGACACCTTAGCCAAGACACATTAGCCAAGACACATTAGCCACGACACCTTAGCCTAGACACATTAGCCAAGACACATTAGCCAAGACACATTAGCCGAGACACATAAGTCAAGACACCTTAGCCAAGACACCTTAGCCAAGACTTTTTAGCCAAGACACATTAGCCAAGACACCTTAGCCAAGTCACCTTAGCCAAGACACCTTAGCCGAGACACATTAGCCAAGACACCTTAGCCAAGACACCTTAGCCAAGACACCTTAGCCAAGACACATAAGCCAAGACACCTTAGCCAAGACACCTTAGCCAAGACACATTAGCCAAGACACATTGACCAAGACACATTAGCCGAGACACATTAGTCAAGACACCTTAGCCAAGACACCTTAGCCAAGACACATTAGCCAAGACACCTTAGCCAAGACACATTAGCCAAGACACATTAGCCAAGATACATTAGCCGAGACACATTAGCCAAGACACCTTAGCCAAGACAGCTTAGCCAAGACACATTAGCCAAGACACATTAGCCAAGACACATTAGCCAAGACACATTAGCCGAGACACATTAGTCAAGACACCTTAGCCAAGACACCTTAGCCAAGACACATTAGCCAAGACACCTTAGCCAAGACACATTAGCCAAGACACATTAGCCGAGACACATTAGCCGAGACACATTAGCCAAGACACATTAGCCAAGACACCTTAGCCAAGACACCTTAGCCAAGACACCTTAGCCAAGACACATTAGCCGAGACACATTAGCCAAGACACCTTAGCCAAGACACCTTAGCCAAGACACATTAGCCAAGACACCTTAGCCAAGACACATTAGGCAAGACACATTAGCCAAGACACCTTAGCCAAGACACCTTAGCCAAGACACATTAGCCAAGACACATTAGCCAAGACACATTAGCCAAGACACATTAGCCGAGACACATTAGCCAAGACACATTAGCCAAGTCACATTAGCCAAGACACATAAGCCACGACACCTTAGCCTAGACACCTTAGCCAAGACACATTAGCCAAGACACATTAGCCGAGACACATTAGTCAAGACACCTTAGCCAAGACACCTTAGCCAAGACACATTAGCCAAGACACCTTAGCCAAGACACCTTAGCCAAGACACCTTAGCCGAAACACATTAGCCAAGACACCTTAGCCAAGACACCTTAGCCAAGACACATTAGCCAAGACACATTAGCCGAGACACCTTAGCCAAGACACCTTAGCCGAAACACATTAGCCAAGACACATTAGCCAAGACACATAAGCCGAGACACATTAGCCAAGACACCTTAGCCAAGTCACATTAGCCAAGACACATAAGCCACGATACCTTAGCCTAGACACATTAGCCAAGACACATTAGCCAAGACACATTAGCCGAGACACATTAGTCAAGACACCTTAGCCAAGACACATTAGCCAAGACACATTAGCCAAGACACCTTAGCCAAGACACTTTAGCCAAGACACATTAGCCAAGACACATTAGCCAAGACACCTTAGAAAAGACACCTTAGCCAAGACACCTTAGCCAAGACACCTTAGCCAAGACACCTTAGCCAAGACACCTTAGCCAAGACACATTAGCCAAGACACCTTAGCCAAAACACATTAGCCAAGACACCTTAGCCAAAACACATTAGCCAAGACACCTTAGCTAAGACACCTTAGCCAAGACACATTAGCCAAGACACCTTAGCCAAGACACATTAGCCAAGACACCTTAGCCAAGACACCTTAGCCAAGACACCTTAGCCAAGACACTTTAGCCGAGACACATTAGCCAAGACACCTTAGCCAAGACACCTTAGCCAAGACACCTTAGCCAAGACACCTTAGCCAAGACACATTAGCCAAGACACCTTAGCCAAGACACTTTAGCCAAGACACATTAGCCAAGACACATTAGCCAAGACACCTTAGAAAAGACACCTTAGCCAAGACACCTTAGCCAAGACACCTTAGCCAAGACACCTTAGCCAAGACACATTAGCCAAGACACCTTAGCCAAAACACGTTAGCCAAGACACCTTAGCCAAAACACATTAGCCAAGACACCTTAGCTAAGACACCTTAGCCAAGACACATTAGCCAAGACACCTTAGCCAAGACACATTAGCCAAGACACCTTAGCCAAGACACCTTAGCCAAGACACCTTAGCCAAGACACTTTAGCCGAGACACATTAGCCAAGACACCTTAGCCAAGACACCTTAGCCAAGACACATTAGCCAAGACACCTTAGCCAAGACACATTAGCCAAGACACATAAGCCAAGACACATAAGCCAAAACACATTAGCCAAGACACCTTAGCCAAGACACATTAGCCAAGACACCTTAGCCAAGACACCTTAGCCAAGACACCTTAGCCAAGACACATAAGCCGAGACACATTAGCCAAGACACCTTAGCCAAGACACCTTAGCCAAGACACTTTAGCCAAGACACATTAGCCGAGACACCTTAGCCAAGACACCTTAGCCAAGACACCTTAGCCAAGACACCTTAGCCAAGACACATTAGCCAAGACACCTTAGCCAAGACACCTTAGCCAAGACACAATAGCCGAGACACATTAGCCAAGACACCTTAGCCAAGACACCTTAGCCAAGACACCTTAGCCAAGACACCTTAACAAACACACTTTAGCCGAGACACATTAGCCAAGACACCTTAGCCAAGACACCTTAGCCAAGACACCTTAGCCAAGACACCTTAGCCAAGACACCTTAGCCAAGACACCTCAGCCGAGACATATTAGCCAAGACACCTTAGCCGAGACACCTTAGCCAAGACACCTTAGCCAAGACACCTTAGCCAAGACACATTAGCCAAGACACATTAGCCACGACACCTTAGCCTAGACACATTAGCCAAGACACATTAGCCAAGACACATTAGCCGAGACACATTAGTCAAGACACCTTAGCCAAGACACCTTAGCCAAGACTTTTTAGCCAAGACACATTAGCCAAGACACCTTAGCCAAGACACCTTAGCCAAGACACCTTAGCCGAGACACATTAGCCAAGACACCTTAGCCAAGACACCTTAGCCAAGACACCTTAGCCAAGACACATAAGCCAAGACACCTTAGCCAAGACACCTTAGCCAAGACACATTAGCCAAGACACATTAGCCAAGACACATTAGCCGAGACACATTAGTCAAGACACCTTAGCCAAGACACCTTAGCCAAGACACATTAGCCAAGACACCTTAGCCAAGACACATTAGCCAAGACACATTAGCCAAGATACATTAGCCGAGACACATTAGCCAAGACACATTAGCCAAGACACCTTAGCCGAGACACATTAGCCAAGACACATTAGCCAAGACACCTTAGCCAAGACACATTAGGCAAGACACATTAGCCAAGACAGCTTAGCCAAGACACATTAGCCAAGACACATTAGCCAAGACACATTAGCCAAGACACATTAGCCGAGACACATTAGTCAAGACACCTTAGCCAAGACACCTTAGCCAAGACACATTAGCCAAGACACCTTAGCCAAGACACATTAGCCAAGACACATTTGCCAAGACACATTAGCCGAGACACATTAGCCAAGACACATTAGCCAAGACACCTTAGCCAAGACACCTTAGCCAAGACACCTTAGCCAAGACACATTAGCCGAGACACATTAGCCAAGACACCTTAGCCAAGACACCTTAGCCAAGACACATTAGCCAAGACACCTTAGCCAAGACACATTAGGCAAGACACATTAGCCAAGACACCTTAGCCAAGACACCTTAGCCAAGACACATTAGCCAAGACACATTAGCCAAGACACATTAGCCAAGACACATTAGCCAAGACACATTAGCCGAGACACATTAGTCAAGACACCTTAGCCAAGACACCTTAGCCAAGACACATTAGCCAAGACACCTTAGCCAAGACACATTAGCCAAGACACATTAGCCAAGACACCTTAGCCGAGACACATTAGCCAAGACACATTAGCCAAGACACCTTAGCCAAGACACCTTAGCCAAGACACCTTAGCCAAGACACATTAGCCGAGACACATTAGCCAAGACACCTTAGCCAAGACACCTTAGCCAAGACACATTAGCCAAGACAGCTTAGCCAAGACACATTAGCCAAGACACATTAGCCAAGACACATTAGCCAAGACACATTAGCCGAGACACATTAGTCAAGACACCTTAGCCAAGACACCTTAGCCAAGACACATTAGCCAAGACACCTTAGCCAAGACACATTAGCCAAGACACATTAGCCAAGACACATTAGCCGAGACACATTAGCCAAGACACATTAGCCAAGACACCTTAGCCAAGACACCTTAGCCAAGACACCTTAGCCAAGACACATTAGCCGAGACACATTAGCCAAGACACCTTAGCCAAGACACCTTAGCCAAGACACATTAGCCAAGACACCTTAGCCAAGACACATTAGGCAAGACACATTAGCCAAGACACCTTAGCCAAGACACCTTAGCCAAGACACATTAGCCAAGACACATTAGCCAAGACACATTAGCCAAGACACATTAGCCAAGACACCTTAGCCAAGACACCTTAGCCAAGACACCTTAGCCAAGACACATTAGCCAAGACACATTAGCCGAGACACCTTAGCCAAGACACCTTAGCCAAGACACCTTAGCCAAGACACATTAGCCAAGACACATTAGCCAAGATACATTAGCCGAGACACATTAGCCAAGACACCTTAGCCAAGACAGCTTAGCCAAGACACATTAGCCAAGACACATTAGCCAAGACACATTAGCCAAGACACATTAGCCAAGACACATTAGCCAAGACACATTAGCCAAGACACATTAGCCAAGACACCTTAGCCAAGACACCTTAGCCAAGACACATTAGCCGAGACACATTAGCCAAGACACCTTAGCCAAGACACCTTAGCCAAGACACATTAGCCAAGACACCTTAGCCAAGACACATTAGGCAAGACACATTAGCCAAGACACCTTAGCCAAGACACCTTAGCCAAGACACATTAGCCAAGACACATTAGCCAAGACACATTAGCCAAGACACATTAGCCGAGACACATTAGCCAAGACACATTAGCCAAGTCACATTAGCCAAGACACATAAGCCAAGACACCTTAGCCTAGACACATTAGCCAAGACACATTAGCCAAGACACATTAGCCGAGACACATTAGTCAAGACACCTTAGCCAAGACACCTTAGCCAAGACTTTTTAGCCAAGACACATTAGCCAAGACACCTTAGCCAAGACACCTTAGCCGAGACACATTAGCCAAGACACCTTAGCCAAGACACCTTAGCCAAGACACCTTAGCCAAGACACATAAGCCAAGACACCTTAGCCAAGACACCTTAGCCAAGACACATTAGCCAAGACACATTAGCCAAGACACATTAGCCGAGACACATTAGTCAAGACACCTTAGCCAAGACACCTTAGCCAAGACACATTAGCCAAGACACCTTAGCCAAGACACATTAGCCAAGACACATTAGCCAAGACACCTTAGCCGAGACACATTAGCCAAGACACATTAGCCAAGACACCTTAGCCAAGACACCTTAGCCAAGACACCTTAGCCAAGACACATTAGCCGAGACACATTAGCCAAGACACCTTAGCCAAGACACCTTAGCCAAGACACATTAGCCAAGACAGCTTAGCCAAGACACATTAGCCAAGACACATTAGCCAAGACACATTAGCCAAGACACATTAGCCGAGACACATTAGTAAAGACACCTTAGCCAAGACACCTTAGCCAAGACACATTAGCCAAGACACCTTAGCCAAGACACATTAGCCAAGACACATTAGCCAAGACACATTAGCCGAGACACATTAGCCAAGACACATTAGCCAAGACACCTTAGCCAAGACACCTTAGCCAAGACACCTTAGCCAAGACACATTAGCCGAGACACATTAGCCAAGACACCTTAGCCAAGACACCTTAGCCAAGACACATTAGCCAAGACACCTTAGCCAAGACACATTAGGCAAGACACATTAGCCAAGACACCTTAGCCAAGACACCTTAGCCAAGACACATTAGCCAAGACACATTAGCCAAGACACATTAGCCAAGACACATTAGCCAACACACCTTAGCCAAGACACCTTAGCCAAGACACCTTAGCCAAGACACCTTAGCCAAGACACATTAGCCAAGACACATTAGCCGAGACACCTTAGCCAAGACACCTTAGCCAAGACACCTTAGCCAAGACACATTAGCCAAGACACATTAGCCAAGATACATTAGCCGAGACACATTAGCCAAGACACCTTAGCCAAGACAGCTTAGCCAAGACACATTAGCCAAGACACATTAGCCAAGACACATTAGCCAAGACACATTAGCCGAGACACATTAGTCAAGACACCTTAGCCAAGACACCTTAGCCAAGACACCTTAGCCAAGACACCTTAGCCAAGACACATTAGCCAAGACACATTAGCCAAGACACCTTAGCCAAGACACCTTAGCCAAGACACATTAGCCGAGACACATTAGCCAAGACACCTTAGCCAAGACACATTAGCCAAGACACCGTAGCCAAGACACATTAGGCAAGACACATTAGCCAAGACACCTTAGCCAAGACACCTTAGCCAAGACACATTAGCCAAGACACATTAGCCAAGACACATTAGCCAAGACACATTAGCCGAGACACATTAGCCAAGACACATTAGCCAAGTCACATTAGCCAAGACACCTTAGCCGAGACACATTAGCCAAGACACCTTAGCCAAGACACCTTAGCCAAGACACCTTAGCCAAGACACATAAGCCAAGACACCTTAGCCAAGACACCTTAGCCGAGACACATTAGCCAAGACACATTAGCCAAGACACATTAGCCGAGACACATTAGTCAAGACACCTTAGCCAAGACACCTTAGCCAAGACACATTAGCCAAGACACCTCAGCCAAGACACATTAGCCAAGACACATTAGCCAAGATACATTAGCCGAGACACATTAGCCAAGACACCTTAGCCAAGGCAGCTTAGCCAAGACACATTAGCCAAGACACATTAGCCAAGACACATTAGCCAAGACACATTAGCCGAGACACATTAGTCAAGACACCTTAGCCAAGACACCTTAGCCAAGATACATTAGCCAAGACACCTTAGCCAAGACACATTAGCCAAGACACATTAGCCAAGACACATTAGCCGAGACACATAAGCCAAGACACCTTAGCCAAGACACCTTAGCCAAGACACCTTAGCCAAGACACCTTAGCCAAGACACATTAGCCGAGACACATAAGCCAAGACACCTTAGCCAAGACACCTTAGCCAAGACACATTAGCCAAGACACCTTAGCCAAGACACATTAGGCAGGACACATTAGCCAAGACACCTTAGCCAAGACACCTTAGCCAAGACACATTAGCCAAGACACATTAGCCAAGACACCTTAGCCAAGACACATTAGCCGAGACACATTAGCCAAGACACATTAGCCAAGTCACATTAGCCAAGACACATAAGCCACGACACCTTAGCCTAGACACCTTAGCCAAGACACATTAGCCAAGACACATTAGCCGAGACACATTAGTCAAGACACCTTAGCCAAGACACCTTAGCCAAGACACATTAGCCAAGACACCTTAGCCAAGACACCTTAGCCAAGACACCTTAGCCGAAACACATTAGCCAAGACACCTTAGCCAAGACACCTTAGCCAAGACACATTAGCCAAGACACATTAGCCGAGACACCTTAGCCAAGACACCTTAGCCGAAACACATTAGCCAAAACACATTAGCCAAGACACATAAGCCGAGACACATTAGCCAAGACACCTTAGCCAAGTCACATTAGCCAAGACACATAAGCCACGATACCTTAGCCTAGACACATTAGCCAAGACACATTAGCCAAGACACATTAGCCGAGACACATTAGTCAAGACACCTTAGCCAAGACACATTAGCCAAGACACATTAGCCAAGACACCTTAGCCAAGACACCTTAGCCAAGACACCTTAGCCAAGACACATTAGCCAAGACACCTTAGCCAAGACACCTTAGCCAAGACACCTTAGCCAAGACACATTAGCCAAGACACCTTAGCCAAGACACCTTAGCCAAGACACCTTAGCCAAGACACATTAGCCAAGACACATTAGCCGAGACACATTAGTAAAGACACCTTAGCCAAGACACCTTAGCCAAGACACATTAGCCAAGACACCTTAGCCAAGACACATTAGCCAAGACACATAAGCCAAGACACATAAGCCAAAACACATTAGCCAAGACACCTTAGCCAAGACACATTAGCCAAGACACCTTAGCCAAGACTTTTTAGCTAAGACACATTAGCCAAGACCCCTTAGCCAAGACACCTTAGCCAAGACACCTTAGCCGAGACACATTAGCCAAGACACCTTAGCCAAGACACCTTAGCCAAGACACCTTAGCCAAGACACATAAGCCAAGACACCTTAGCCAAGACACCTTAGCCAAGACACATTAGCCAAGACACATAAGCCAAGACACATAAGCCAAGACACATTAGCCGAGACACCTTAGCCAAGACACCTTAGCCAAGACACCTTAGCCAAGACACATTAGCCAAGACACATTAGCCGAGACACATTAGTCAAGACACCTTAGCCAAGACACCTTAGCCAAGACACATTAGCCAAGACACCTTAGCCAAGACACATTAGCCAAGACACATTAGCCAAGATACATTAGCCGAGACACATTAGCCAAGACACATTAGCCAAGTCACATTAGCCAAGACACATAAGCCACGACACCTTAGCCTAGACACCTTAGCCAAGACACATTAGCCAAGACACCTTAGCCGAGACACATTAGTCAAGACACCTTAGCCAAGACACCTTAGCCAAGACACATTAGCCAAGACACCTTAGCCAAGACACCTTAGCCAAGACACCTTAGCCGAAACACATTAGCCAAGACACCTTAGCCAAGACACCTTAGCCAAGACACATTAGCCAAGACACATTAGCCGAGACACCTTAGCCAAGACACCTTAGCCAAGACACCTTAGCCAAGACACCTTAGCCAAGACACATTAGCCAAGACACATTAGCCACGACACCTTAGGCTAGACACATTAGCCAAGACACATTAGCCAAGACACATTAGCCGAGACACATAAGTCAAGACACCTTAGCCAAGACACCTTAGCCAAGACTTTTTAGCCAAGACACATTAGCCAAGACACCTTAGCCAAGACACCTTAGCCAAGACACCTTAGCCGAGACACATTAGCCAAGACACCTTAGCCAAGACACCTTAGCCAAGACACCTTAGCCAAGACACATAAGCCAAGACACCTTAGCCAAGACACCTTAGCCAAGACACATTAGCCAAGACACATTAGCCAAGACACATTAGCCGAGACACATTAGTCAAGACACCTTAGCCAAGACACCTTAGCCAAGACACATTACCCAAGACACCTTAGCCAAGACACATTAGCCAAGACACATTAGCCAAGATACATTAGCCGAGACACATTAGCCAAGACACCTTAGCCAAGACAGCTTAGCCAAGACACATTAGCCAAGACACATTAGCCAAGACACATTAGCCAAGACACATTAGCCGAGACACATTAGTCAAGACACCTTAGCCAAGACACCTTAGCCAAGACACATTAGCCAAGACACCTTAGCCAAGACACATTAGCCAAGACACATTAGCCGAGACACATTAGCCGAGACACATTAGCCAAGACACATTAGCCAAGACACCTTAGCCAAGACACCTTAGCCAAGACACCTTAGCCAAGACACATTAGCCGAGACACATTAGCCAAGACACCTTAGCCAAGACACCTTAGCCAAGACACATTAGCCAAGACACCTTAGCCAAGACACATTAGGCAAGACACATTAGCCAAGACACCTTAGCCAAGACACCTTAGCCAAGACACATTAGCCAAGACACATTAGCCAAGACACATTAGCCAAGACACATTAGCCGAGACACATTAGCCAAGACACATTAGCCAAGTCACATTAGCCAAGACACATAAGCCACGACACCTTAGCCCAGACACCTTAGCCAAGACACATTAGCCAAGACACATTAGCCGAGACACATTAGTCAAGACACCTTAGCCAAGACACCTTAGCCAAGACACATTAGCCAAGACACCTTAGCCAAGACACCTTAGCCAAGACACCTTAGCCGAAACACATTAGCCAAGACACATTAGCCAAGACACCTTAGCCAAGACACATTAGGCAAGACACATTAGCCAAGACACCTTAGCCAAGACACCTTAGCCAAGACACATTAGCCAAGACACATTAGCCAAGACACATTAGCCAAGACACATTAGCCAAGACACCTTAGCCAAGACACCTTAGCCAAGACACCTTAGCCAAGACACATTAGCCAAGACACATTAGCCGAGACACCTTAGCCAAGACACCTTAGCCAAGACACCTTAGCCAAGACACATTAGCCAAGACACATTAGCCAAGATACATTAGCCGAGACACATTAGCCAAGACACCTTAGCCAAGACAGCTTAGCCAAGACACATTAGCCAAGACACATTAGCCAAGACACATTAGCCAAGACACATTAGCCGAGACACATTAGCCAAGACACATTAGCCAAGACACATTAGCCAAGACACCTTAGCCAAGACACCTTAGCCAAGACACATTAACCGAGACACATTAGCCAAGACACCTTAGCCAAGACACCTTAGCCAAGACACATTAGCCAAGACACCTTAGCCAAGACACATTAGGCAAGACACATTAGCCAAGACACCTTAGCCAAGACACCTTAGCCAAGACACATTAGCCAAGACACATTAGCCAAGACACATTAGCCAAGACACATTAGCCGAGACACATTAGCCAAGACACATTAGCCAAGTCACATTAGCCAAGACACATAAGCCACGACACCTTAGCCTAGACACATTAGCCAAGACACATTAGCCAAGACACATTAGCCGAGACACATTAGTCAAGACACCTTAGCCAAGACACCTTAGCCAAGACTTTTTAGCCAAGACACATTAGCCAAGACACCTTAGCCAAGACACCTTAGCCGAGACACATTAGCCAAGACACCTTAGCCAAGACACCTTAGCCAAGACACCTTAGCCAAGACACATAAGCCAAGACACCTTAGCCAAGACACCTTAGCCAAGACACATTAGCCAAGACACATTAGCCAAGACACATTAGCCGAGACACATTAGTCAAGACACCTTAGCCAAGACACCTTAGCCAAGACACATTAGCCAAGACACCTTAGCCAAGACACATTAGCCAAGACACATTAGCCAAGACACCTTAGCCGAGACACATTAGCCAAGACACATTAGCCAAGACACCTTAGCCAAGACACCTTAGCCAAGACACCTTAGCCAAGACACATTAGCCGAGACACATTAGCCAAGACACCTTAGCCAAGACACCTTAGCCAAGACACATTAGCCAAGACAGCTTAGCCAAGACACATTAGCCAAGACACATTAGAAAAGACACATTAGCCAAGACACATTAGCCGAGACACATTAGTAAAGACACCTTAGCCAAGACACCTTAGCCAAGACACATTAGCCAAGACACCTTAGCCAAGACACATTAGCCAAGACACATTAGCCAAGACACATTAGCCGAGACACATTAGCCAAGACACATTAGCCAAGACACCTTAGCCAAGACACCTTAGCCAAGACACCTTAGCCAAGACACATTAGCCGAGACACATTAGCCAAGACACCTTAGCCAAGACACCTTAGCCAAGACACATTAGCCAAGACACCTTAGCCAAGACACATTAGGCAAGACACATTAGCCAAGACACCTTAGCCAAGACACCTTAGCCAAGACACATTAGCCAAGACACATTAGCCAAGACACATTAGCCAAGACACATTAGCCAACACACCTTAGCCAAGACACCTTAGCCAAGACACCTTAGCCAAGACACCTTAGCCAAGACACATTAGCCAAGACACATTAGCCGAGACACCTTAGCCAAGACACCTTAGCCAAGACACCTTAGCCAAGACACATTAGCCAAGACACATTAGCCAAGATACATTAGCCGAGACACATTAGCCAAGACACCTTAGCCAAGACAGCTTAGCCAAGACACATTAGCCAAGACACATTAGCCAAGACACATTAGCCAAGACACATTAGCCGAGACACATTAGTCAAGACACCTTAGCCAAGACACCTTAGCCAAGACACCTTAGCCAAGACACCTTAGCCAAGACACATTAGCCAAGACACATTAGCCAAGACACCTTAGCCAAGACACCTTAGCCAAGACACATTAGCCGAGACACATTAGCCAAGACACCTTAGCCAAGACACATTAGCCAAGACACCTTAGCCAAGACACATTAGGCAAGACACATTAGCCAAGACACCTTAGCCAAGACACCTTAGCCAAGACACATTAGCCAAGACACATTAGCCAAGACACATTAGCCAAGACACATTAGCCGAGACACATTAGCCAAGACACATTAGCCAAGTCACATTAGCCAAGACACCTTAGCCGAGACACATTAGCCAAGACACCTTAGCCAAGACACCTTAGCCAAGACACCTTAGCCAAGACACATAAGCCAAGACACCTTAGCCAAGACACCTTAGCCGAGACACATTAGCCAAGACACATTAGCCAAGACACATTAGCCGAGACACATTAGTCAAGACACCTTAGCCAAGACACCTTAGCCAAGACACATTAGCCAAGACACCTCAGCCAAGACACATTAGCCAAGACACATTAGCCAAGATACATTAGCCGAGACACATTAGCCAAGACACCTTAGCCAAGGCAGCTTAGCCAAGACACATTAGCCAAGACACATTAGCCAAGACACATTAGCCAAGACACATTAGCCGAGACACATTAGTCAAGACACCTTAGCCAAGACACCTTAGCCAAGATACATTAGCCAAGACACCTTAGCCAAGACACATTAGCCAAGACACATTAGCCAAGACACATTAGCCGAGACACATTAGCCAAGACACATTAGCCAAGACACCTTAGCCAAGACACCTTAGCCAAGACACCTTAGCCAAGACACATTAGCCGAGACACATAAGCCAAGACACCTTAGCCAAGACACCTTAGCCAAGACACATTAGCCAAGACACCTTAGCCAAGACACATTAGGCAAGACACATTAGCCAAGACACCTTAGCCAAGACACCTTAGCCAAGACACATTAGCCAAGACACATTAGCCAAGACACCTTAGCCAAGACACATTAGCCGAGACACATTAGCCAAGACACATTAGCCAAGTCACATTAGCCAAGACACATAAGCCACGACATCTTAGCCTAGACACCTTAGCCAAGACACATTAGCCAAGACACATTAGCCAAGACACATTAGCCGAGACACATTAGTCAAGACACCTTAGCCAAGACACCTTAGCCAAGACACATTAGCCAAGACACCTTAGCCAAGACACCTTAGCCAAGACACCTTAGCCGAAACACATTAGCCAAGACACCTTAGCCAAGACACCTTAGCCAAGACACATTAGCCAAGACACATTAGCCGAGACACCTTAGCCAAGACACCTTAGCCGAAACACATTAGCCAAAACACATTAGCCAAGACACATAAGCCGAGACACATTAGCCAAGACACCTTAGCCAAGTCACATTAGCCAAGACACATAAGCCACGATACCTTAGCCTAGACACATTAGCCAAGACACATTAGCCAAGACACATTAGCCGAGACACATTAGTCAAGACACCTTAGCCAAGACACATTAGCCAAGACACATTAGCCAAGACACCTTAGCCAAGACACCTTAGCCAAGACACCTTAGCCAAGACACATTAGCCAAGACACCTTAGCCAAGACACCTTAGCCAAGACACCTTAGCCAAGACACATTAGCCAAGACACCTTAGCCAAGACACCTTAGCCAAGACACCTTAGCCAAGACACATTAGCCAAGACACATTAGCCGAGACACATTAGTAAAGACACCTTAGCCAAGACACCTTAGCCAAGACACATTAGCCAAGACACCTTAGCCAAGACACATTAGCCAAGACACATAAGCCAAGACACATAAGCCAAAACACATTAGCCAAGACACCTTAGCCAAGACACATTAGCCAAGACACCTTAGCCAAGACTTTTTAGCTAAGACACATTAGCCAAGACCCCTTAGCCAAGACACCTTAGCCAAGACACCTTAGCCGAGACACATTAGCCAAGACACCTTAGCCAAGACACCTTAGCCAAGACACCTTAGCCAAGACACATAAGCCAAGACACCTTAGCCAAGACACCTTAGCCAAGACACATTAGCCAAGACACATAAGCCAAGACACATAAGCCAAGACACATTAGCCGAGACACCTTAGCCAAGACACCTTAGCCAAGACACCTTAGCCAAGACACATTAGCCAAGACACATTAGCCGAGACACATTAGTCAAGACACCTTAGCCAAGACACCTTAGCCAAGACACATTAGCCAAGACACCTTAGCCAAGACACATTAGCCAAGACACATTAGCCAAGATACATTAGCCGAGACACATTAGCCAAGACACATTAGCCAAGTCACATTAGCCAAGACACATAAGCCACGACACCTTAGCCTAGACACCTTAGCCAAGACACATTAGCCAAGACACCTTAGCCGAGACACATTAGTCAAGACACCTTAGCCAAGACACCTTAGCCAAGACACATTAGCCAAGACACCTTAGCCAAGACACCTTAGCCAAGACACCTTAGCCGAAACACATTAGCCAAGACACCTTAGCCAAGACACCTTAGCCAAGACACATTAGCCAAGACACATTAGCCGAGACACCTTAGCCAAGACACCTTAGCCAAGACACCTTAGCCAAGACACCTTAGCCAAGACACATTAGCCAAGACACATTAGCCACGACAACCTTAGCCTAGACACATTAGCCAAGACACATTAGCCAAGACACATTAGCCGAGACACATAAGTCAAGACACCTTAGCCAAGACACCTTAGCCAAGACTTTTTAGCCAAGACACATTAGCCAAGACACCTTAGCCAAGACACCTTAGCCAAGACACCTTAGCCGAGACACATTAGCCAAGACACCTTAGCCAAGACACCTTAGCCAAGACACCTTAGCCAAGACACCTTAGCCAAGACACATAAGCCAAGACACCTTAGCCAAGACACCTTAGCCAAGACACATTAGCCAAGACACATTAGCCAAGACACATTAGCCGAGACACATTAGTCAAGACACCTTAGCCAAGACACCTTAGCCAAGACACATTAGCCAAGACACCTTAGCCAAGACACATTAGCCAAGACACATTAGCCAAGATACATTAGCCGAGACACATTAGCCAAGACACCTTAGCCAAGACAGCTTAGCCAAGACACATTAGCCAAGACACATTAGCCAAGACACATTAGCCAAGACACATTAGCCGAGACACATTAGTCAAGACACCTTAGCCAAGACACCTTAGCCAAGACACATTAGCCAAGACACCTTAGCCAAGACACATTAGCCAAGACACATTAGCCGAGACACATTAGCCGAGACACATTAGCCAAGACACATTAGCCAAGACACCTTAGCCAAGACACCTTAGCCAAGACACCTTAGCCAAGACACATTAGCCGAGACACATTAGCCAAGACACCTTAGCCAAGACACCTTAGCCAAGACACATTAGCCAAGACACATTAGCCGAGACACATTAGCCAAGACACCTTAGCCAAGACACATTAGCCAAGACACATTAGCCAAGACACATTAGCCAAGACACATTAGCCGAGACACATTAGCCAAGACACATTAGCCAAGTCACATTAGCCAAGACACATAAGCCACGACACCTTAGCCTAGACACCTTAGCCAAGACACATTAGCCAAGACACATTAGCCGAGACACATTAGTCAAGACACCTTAGCCAAGACACCTTAGCCAAGACACATTAGCCAAGACACCTTAGCCAAGACACCTTAGCCAAGACACCTTAGCCGAAACACATTAGCCAAGACACCTTAGCCAAGACACCTTAGCCAAGACACATTAGCCAAGACACATTAGCCGAGACACCTTAGCCAAGACACCTTAGCCGAAACACATTAGCCAAGACACATTAGCCAAGACACATAAGCCGAGACACATTAGCCAAGACACCTTAGCCAAGTCACATTAGCCAAGACACATAAGCCACGATACCTTAGCCTAGACACATTAGCCAAGACACATTAGCCAAGACACATTAGCCGAGACACATTAGTCAAGACACCTTAGCCAAGACACATTAGCCAAGACACATTAGCCAAGACACCTTAGCCAAGACACCTTAGCCAAGACACCTTAGCCAAGACACCTTAGCCAAGACACATTAGCCAAGACACCTTAGCCAAGACACCTTAGCCAAGACACATTAGCCAAGACACATTAGCCAAGACACCTTAGCCAAGACACCTTAGCCAAGACACCTTAGCCAAGACACATTAGCCAAGACACATTAGCCGAGACACTTTAGTAAAGACACCTTAGCCAAGACACCTTAGCCAAGACACATTAGCCAAGACACCTTAGCCAAGACACATTAGCCAAGACACATAAGCCAAGACACATAAGCCAAAACACATTAGCCAAGACACCTTAGCCAAGACACATTAGCCAAGACACCTTAGCCAAGACACCTTAGCCAAGACACCTTAGCTAAGACACCTTAGCCAAGACACATTAGCCAAGACACCTTAGCCAAGACACATTAGCCAAGACACCTTAGCCAAGACACCTTAGCCAAGACACCTTAGCCAAGACACTTTAGCCGAGACACATTAGCCAAGACACCTTAGCCAAGACACCTTAGCCAAGACACCTTAGCCAAGACACCTTAGCCAAGACACCTTAGCCGAGACACATTAGCCGAGACACATTAGCCAAGACACCTTAGCCAAGACACCTTAGCCAAGACACCTTAGCCAAGACACCTTAGCCAAGACACCTTAGCCAAGACACTTTAGCCGAGATACATTAGCCAAGACACCTTAGCCAAGACACCTTAGCCAAGACACCTTAGCCAAGACACCTTAGCCAAGACACCTTAGCCAAGACACATTAGCCAAGACACCTTAGCCAAGACACCTTAGCCAAGACACATTAGCCAAGACACCTTAGCCAAGACACCTTAGCCAAGACACTTTAGCCAAGACACATTAGCCGAGACACATTAGCCAAGACACCTTAGCCAAGACACCTTAGCCAAGACACAATAGCCGAGACACATTAGCCAAGACACCTTAGCCAAGACACCTTAGCCAAGACACCTCAGCCGAGACACATTAGCCAAGACACATTAGCCGAGACACATTAGTCAAGACACCTTAGCCAAGACACCTTAGCCAAGACACATTAGCCAAGACACCTTAGCCAAGACACCTTAGCCAAGACACCTTAGCCGAAACACATTAGCCAAGACACCTTAGCCAAGACACCTTAGCCAAGACACATTAGCCAAGACACATTAGCCGAGACACCTTAGCCAAGACACCTTAGCCGAAACACATTAGCCAAGACACATTAGCCAAGACACATAAGCCGAGACACATTAGCCAAGACACCTTAGCCAAGTCACATTAGCCAAGACACATAAGCCACGATACCTTAGCCTAGACACATTAGCCAAGACACATTAGCCAAGACACATTAGCCGAGACACATTAGTCAAGACACCTTAGCCAAGACACATTAGCCAAGACACATTAGCCAAGACACCTTAGCCAAGACACCTTAGCCAAGACACCTTAGCCAAGACACCTTAGCCAAGACACATTAGCCAAGACACCTTAGCCAAGACACCTTAGCCAAGACACATTAGCCAAGACACATTAGCCAAGACACCTTAGCCAAGACACCTTAGCCAAGACACCTTAGCCAAGACACATTAGCCAAGACACATTAGCCGAGACACTTTAGTAAAGACACCTTAGCCAAGACACCTTAGCCAAGACACATTAGCCAAGACACCTTAGCCAAGACACATTAGCCAAGACACATAAGCCAAGACACATAAGCCAAAACACATTAGCCAAGACACCTTAGCCAAGACACATTAGCCAAGACACCTTAGCCAAGACACCTTAGCCAAGACACCTTAGCTAAGACACCTTAGCCAAGACACATTAGCCAAGACACCTTAGCCAAGACACATTAGCCAAGACACCTTAGGCAAGACACCTTAGCCAAGACACCTTAGCCAAGACACTTTAGCCGAGACACATTAGCCAAGACACCTTAGCCAAGACACCTTAGCCAAGACACCTTAGCCAAGACACCTTAGCCAAGACACCTTAGCCGAGACACATTAGCCGAGACACATTAGCCAAGACACCTTAGCCAAGACACCTTAGCCAAGACACCTTAGCCAAGACACCTTAGCCAAGACACCTTAGCCAAGACACTTTAGCCGAGACACATTAGCCAAGACACCTTAGCCAAGACACCTTAGCCAAGACACCTTAGCCAAGACACCTTAGCCAAGACACTTTAGCCAAGACACATTAGCCGAGACACCTTAGCCAAGACACCTTAGCCAAGACACCTTAGCCAAGACACCTTAGCCAAGACACATTAGCCAAGACACCTTAGCCAAGACACCTTAGCCAAGACACAATAGCCGAGACACATTAGCCAAGACACCTTAGCCAAGACACCTTAGCCAAGACACCTTAGCCAAGACACCTTAGCAAACACACTTTAGCCGAGACACATTAGCCAAGACACCTTAGCCAAGACACCTTAGCCAAGACACCTTAGCCAAGACACCTTAGCCAAGACACCTTAGCCAAGACACCTCAGCCGAGACACATTAGCCAAGACACCTTAGCCGAGACACCTTAGCCAAGACACCTTAGCCAAGACACCTTAGCCAAGACACCTTAGCCAAGACACCTTAGCCAAGACACCTTAGCCAAGACACATTAGCCAAGACACATTAGCCAAGACACATTAGCCGAGACACATTAGTCAAGACACCTTAGCCAAGACACCTTAGCCAAGACTTTTTAGCCAAGACACATTAGCCAAGACACCTTAGCCAAGACACCTTAGCCAAGACACCTTAGCCGAGACACATTAGCCGAGACACCTTAGCCAAGACACCTTAGCCAAGACACCTTAGCCAAGACACATAAGCCAAGACACCTTAGCCAAGACACCTTAGCCAAGACACATTAGCCAAGACACATTAGCCAAGACACATTAGCCGAGACACATTAGTCAAGACACCTTAGCCAAGACACCTTAGCCAAGACACATTAGCCAAGACACCTTAGCCAAGACACATTAGCCAAGACACATTAGCCAAGATACATTAGCCGAGACACATTAGCCAAGACACCTTAGCCAAGACAGCTTAGCCAAGACACATTAGCCAAGACACATTAGCCAAGACACATAAGCCAAGACACATTAGCCGAGACACATTAGTCAAGACACCTTAGCCAAGACACCTTAGCCAAGACACTTTAGCCAAGACACCTTAGCCAAGACACATTAGCCAAGACACATTAGCCAAGACACATTAGCCGAGACACATTAGCCAAGACACATTAGCCAAGACACCTTAGCCAAGACACCTTAGCCAAGACACCTTAGCCAAGACACATTAGCCGAGACACATTAGCCAAGACACCTTAGCCAAGACACCTTAGCCAAGACACATTAGCCAAGACACCTTAGCCAAGACACATTAGGCAAGACACATTAGCCAAGACACCTTAGCCAAGACACCTTAGCCAAGACACATTAGCCAAGACACATTAGCCAAGACACATTAGCCAAGACACATTAGCCGAGACACATTAGCCAAGACACATTAGCCAAGTCACATTAGCCAAGACACATAAGCCACGACACCTTAGCCTAGACACCTTAGCCAAAACACATTAGCCAAGACACATTAGCCGAGACACATTAGTCAAGACACCTTAGCCAAGACACCTTAGCCAAGACACATTAGCCAAGACACCTTAGCCAAGACACCTTAGCCAAGACACCTTAGCCGAAACACATTAGCCAAGACACCTTAGCCAAGACACCTTAGCCAAGACACATTAGCCAAGACACATTAGCCGAGACACCTTAGCCAAGACACCTTAGCCGAAACACATTAGCCAAGACACATTAGCCAAGACACATAAGCCGAGACACATTAGCCAAGACACCTTAGCCAAGTCACATTAGCCAAGACACATAAGCCACGATACCTTAGCCTAGACACATTAGCCAAGACACATTAGCCAAGACACATTAGCCGAGACACATTAGTCAAGACACCTTAGCCAAGACACATTAGCCAAGACACATTAGCCAAGACACCTTAGCCAAGACACCTTAGCCAAGACACCTTAGCCAAGACACCTTAGCCAAGACACATTAGCCAAGACACCTTAGCCAAGACACCTTAGCCAAGACACATTAGCCAAGACACATTAGCCAAGACACCTTAGCCAAGACACCTTAGCCAAGACACCTTAGCCAAGACACATTAGCCAAGACACATTAGCCGAGACACCTTAGTAAAGACACCTTAGCCAAGACACCTTAGCCAAGACACATTAGCCAAGACACCTTAGCCAAGACACATTAGCCAAGACACATAAGCCAAGACACATAAGCCAAAACACATTAGCCAAGACACCTTAGCCAAGACACATTAGCCAAGACACCTTAGCCAAGACACCTTAGCCAAGACACCTTAGCCAAGACACTTTAGCCGAGACACATTAGCCAAGACACCTTAGCCAAGACACCTTAGCCAAGACACCTTAGCCAAGACACCTTAGCCAAGACACCTTAGCCAAGACACTTTAGCCAAGACACATTAGCCAAGACAGATTAGCCAAGACACCTTAGCCAAGACACCTTAGCCAAGACACCTTAGCCAAGACACATTAGCCAAGACACCTTAGCCAAGACACCTTAGCCAAGACACCTTAGCCAAGACACCTTAGCCAAGACACATTAGCCAAGACACCTTAGCCAAAACACATTAGCCAAGACACCTTAGCCAAGACACATTAGCCAAGACACCTTAGCTAAGACACCTTAGCCAAGACACATTAGCCAAGACACCTTAGCCAAGACACATTAGCCAAGACACCTTAGCCAAGACACCTTAGCCAAGACACCTTAGCCAAGACACTTTAGCCGAGACACATTAGCCAAGACACCTTAGCCAAGACACCTTAGCCAAGACACCTTAGCCAAGACACCTTAGCCAAGACACCTTAGCCGAGACACATTAGCCGAGACACATTAGCCAAGACACCTTAGCCAAGACACCTTAGCCAAGACACCTTAGCCAAGACACCTTAGCCAAGACACCTTAGCCAAGACACCTTAGCCAAGACACTTTAGCCGAGATACATTAGCCAAGACACCTTAGCCAAGACACCTTAGCCAAGACACCTTAGCCAAGACACCTTAGCCAAGACACCTTAGCCAAGACACCTTAGCCAAGACACCTTAGCCAAGACACCTTAGCCAAAACACATTAGCCAAGACACCTTAGCTAAGACACCTTAGCCAACACACCTTAGCCAAGACACCTTAGCCAAGACACATTAGCCAAGACACCTTAGCCAAGACACCTTAGCCAAGACACTTTAGCCAAGACACATTAGCCGAGACACCTTAGCCAAGACACCTTAGCCAAGACACCTTAGCCAAGACACATTAGCCAAGACACCTTAGCCAAGACACCTTAGCCAAGACACAATAGCCGAGACACATTAGCCAAGACACCTTAGCCAAGACACCTTAGCCGAGACACCTTAGCCAAGACACCTTAGCAAACACACTTTAGCCGAGACACATTAGCCAAGACACCTTAGCCAAGACACCTTAGCCAAGACACCTTAGCCAAGACACCTTAGCCAAGACACCTTAGCCAAGACACCTCAGCCGAGACACATTAGCCAAGACACCTTAGCCGAGACACCTTAGCCAAGACACCTTAGCCAAGACACCTTAGCCAAGACACCTTAGCTAAGACACCTTAGCCAAGACACATTAGCCAAGACACCTTAGCCAAGACACATTAGCCAAGACACCTTAGCCAAGACACCTTAGCCAAGACACCTTAGCCAACACACTTTAGCCGAGACACATTAGCCAAGACACCTAAGCCAAGACACCTTAGCCAAGACACCTTAGCCAAGACACCTTAGCCAAGACACCTTAGCCAAGACACCTTAGCCAAGACACCTCAGCCGAGACACATTAGCCAAGACACCTTAGCCGAGACACCTTAGCCAAGACACCTTAGCCAAGACACATTAGCCAAGACACCTTAGCCAAGACACATTAGCCAAGACACCTTAGCCGAGACACATTAGCCAAGACACCTTAGCCAAGACACCTTAGCCAACACACCTTAGCCAAGACACCTTAGCCAACACACTTTAGCCGAGACACATTAGCCAAGACACCTAAGCCAAGACACCTTAGCCAAGACACCTTAGCCAAGACACCTTAGCCAAGACACCTTAGCCAAGACACATTAGCCAAGACACATTAGCCAAGACACCTTAGCCAAGACACATTAGCCAAGACACCTTAGCCGAGACACATTAGCCAAGACACCTTAGCCAAGACACCTTAGCCAAGACACCTTAGCAAAGACACCTTAGCCAACACACTTTAGCCGAGACACATTAGCCAAGACACCTAAGCCAAGACACCTTAGCCAAGACACCTTAGCCAAGACACCTTAGCCAAGACACCTTAGCCAAGACACCTCAGCCGAGACACATTAGCCAAGACACCTTAGCCGAGACACCTTAGCCAAGACACCTTAGCCAAGACACCTTAGCCAAGACACCTTAGCTAAGACACCTTAGCCAAGACACATTAGCCAAGACACCATAGCCAAGACACATTAGCCAAGACACCTTAGCCAAGACACCTTAGCCAAGACACCTTAGCCAAGACACATTAGCCAAGACACCTTAGCTAAGACACCTTAGCCAAGACACATTAGCCAAGACACCTTAGCCAAGACACATTAGCCAAGACACCTTAGCCAAGACACCTTAGCCAAGACACTTTAGCCAAGACACATTAGCCGAGACACCTTAGCCAAGACACCTTAGCCAAGACACCTTAGCCAAGACACCTTAGCCAAGACACATTAGAGAAGACACCTTAGCCAAGACACATTAGCCAAGACACATTAGCCAAGACACCTTAGCCAAGACACATTTGCCAAGACACATTAGCCAAGACACATTAGCCAAGACACATTAGCCAAGACACCTTAGCCAAGACACATTAGCCAAGACACCTTAGCCGAGACACATTAGCCAAGACACCTTAGCCAAGACACCTTAGCCAAGACACCTCAGCCAACACACTTTAGCCGAGACACATTAGCCAAGACACCTAAGCCAAGACACCTTAGCCAAGACACCTTAGCCAAGACACCTTAGCCAAGACACCTTAGCCAAGACACCTCAGCCGAGACACATTAGCCAAGACACCTTAGCCGAGACACCTTAGCCAAGACACCTTAGCCAAGACACCTTAGCCAAGACACCTTAGCTAAGACACCTTAGCCAAGACACATTAGCCAAGACACCTTAGCCAAGACACATTAGCCAAGACACCTTAGCCAAGACACCTTAGCCAATACACCTTAGCCAAGACACCTTAGCCAACACACTTTAGCCGAGACACATTAGCCAAGACACCTAAGCCAAGACACCTTAGCCAAGACACATTAGCCAAGACACCTTAGCCGAGACACATTAGCCAAGACACATTAGCCAAGACACCTTAGCCAAGACACCTTAGCCAAGACACCTTAGCCAAGACAGCTTAGCCAAGACACTTTAGCCGAGACACATTAGCCAAGACACCTTAGCCAAGACACCTTAGCCAAGACACATTAGCCAAGACACATTAGCCAAGACACATTAGCCAAGACACCTTAGCCAAGACACATTAGCCAAGACACCTTAGCCAAGACACATTAGCCAAGACACATTAGCCAAGACACCTTAGCCAAGACACCTTAGCCGAGACACCTTAGCCAAGACACCTTAGCCAAGACACCTTAGCCGAGACACATTAGCCAAGACACCTTAGCCAAGACACATTAGCCAAGACACATTAGCCAAGACACCTTAGCCAAGACACTTTAGCCGAGACACATTAGCCAAGACACCTTAGCCAAGACACCTTAGCCAAGACACCTTAGCCAAGACACATTAGCCAAGACACCTTAGCCAAGACACCTTAGCCAAGACACCTTAGCCAAGACACATTAGCCAAGACACCTTAGCCAAGACACCTTAGCCAAGACACCGTAGCCAAGACACATTAGCCAAGACACCTTAGCCGAGACACATTAGCCGAGACACCTTAGCCAAGACACCTTAGCCAAGACACCTTAGCCAAGACACATTAGCCAAGACACTTTAGCCAAGACACCTTAGCCGAGACACATTAGCCGAGACACCTTAGCCAAGACACATTAGCCAAGACACCTTAGCCAAGACACCTTAGCCAAGACACATTAGCCAAGACACCTTAGCCAAGACACCTTAGCCAAGACACCTTAGCCAAGACACCTTAGCCAACACACTTTAGCCGAGACACATTAGCCAAGACACCTAAGCCAAGACACCTTAGCCAAGACACCTTAGCCAAGACACCTTAGCCAAGACACCTTAGCCAAGACACCTCAGCCAAGACACCTCAGCCGAGACACATTAGCCAAGACACCTTAGCCGAGACACCTTAGCCAAGACACCTTAGCCAAGACACCTTAGCCAAGACACCTTAGCCAAGACACCTTAGCCGAGACACATTAGCCAAGACACCTTAGCCAAGACACCTTAGCCAAGACACATTAGCCAAGACACATTAGCCAAGACACTTTAGCCGAGACACATTATCAAAGACACCTAAGCCAAGACACCTTAGCCAAGACACCTTAGCCAAGACACCTTAGCCAAGACACCTTAGCCAAGACACCTTAGCCAAGACACTTTAGCCGAGACACATTAGCCAAGACACCTTAGCCAAGACACCTTAGCCAAGACACCGTAGAAAGACACATTAGCCAAGACACCTTAACCAAGACACATTAGCCAAGACACTTTAGCCGAGACACATTAGCAAAGACACATTAGCCAAGACACCTTAGCCAAGACACCTTAGCCAAGACACCTTAGCCAAGACACCTTAGCCAAGACACTTTAGCCGAGACACATTAGCCAAGACACCTTAGCCAAGACACATTAGCCAAGACACCTTAGCCAAGACACCTTAGCCAAGACACCTTAGCCAAGACACCTTAGCCAAGACACTTTAGCCGAGACACATTTGCCAAGACACCTTAGCCAAGACACATTAGCCAAGACACCTTAGCCAAGACACCTTAGCCGAGACACATTAGCCAAGACACATTAGCCAAGACACATTAGCCAAGACACCTTAGCCAAGACACCTTAGCCAAGACACCTTAGCCGAGACACCTTAGCCAAGACACCTTAGCCAAGACACCTTAGCCAAGACACATTAGCCAAGACACATTAGCCAAGACACATTAGCCAAGACACATTAGCCAAGACACCTTAGCCAAGACACATTAGCCAAGACACATTAGCCAAGACACATTAGCCAAGACAGCTTAGCCAAGACACCTTAGCCAAGACACCTTAGCCAAGACACCTTAGCCAAGACACCTTAGCCAAGACACCTTAGCCAAGACACCTTAGCCAAGACACCTTAGCCGAGACACATTAGCCAAGACACCTTAGCCAAGACACCTTAGCCAAGACACATTAGCCAAGACACATTAGCCAAGACACTTTAGCCGAGACACATTATCAAAGACACCTAAGCCAAGACACCTTAGCCAAGACACCTTAGCCAAGACACCTTAGCCAAGACACCTTAGCCAAGACACCTTAGCCAAGACACTTTAGCCGAGATACATTAGCCAAGACACCTTAGCCAAGACACCTTAGCCAAGACACCTTAGCCAAGACACCTTAGCCAAGACACATTAGCCAAGACACCTTAACCAAGACACATTAGCCAAGACACTTTAGCCGAGACACATTAGCAAAGACACCTAAGCCAAGACACCTTAGCCAAGACACCTTAGCCAAGACACCTTAGCCAAGACACCTTAGCCAAGACACTTTAGCCGAGACACATTAGCCAAGACACCTTAGCCAAGACACCTTAGCCAAGACACCTTAGCCAAGACACCTTAGCCAAGACACCTTAGCCAAGACACCTTAGCCAAGACACTTTAGCCGAGACACATTTGCCAAGACACCTTAGCCAAGACACATTAGCCAAGACACCTTAGCCAAGACACCTTAGCCGAGACACATTAGCCAAGACACATTAGCCAAGACACATTAGCCAAGACACATTAGCCAAGACACCTTAGCCAAGACACAATAGCCAAGACACCTTAGCCGAGACACATTAGCCAAGACACCTTAGCCAAGACACCTTAGCCAAGACACATTAGCCAAGACACATTAGCCAAGACACATTAGCCAAGACACCTTAGCCAAGACACCTTAGCCAAGACACATTAGCCAAGACACATTAGCCAAGACAGCTTAGCCAAGACACCTTAGCCAAGACACCTTAGCCAAGACACCTTAGCCAAGACACCTTAGCCAAGACACCTTAGCCAAGACACCTTAGCCAAGACACATTAGCCAAGACACATTAGCCAAGACACCTTAGCCAAGACACCTTAGCCAAGACACCTTAGCCAAGACACAATAGCCAAGACACCTTAGCCGAGACACATTAGCCAAGACACCTTAGCCAAGACACCTTAGCCAAGACACCTTAGCCAGGACACTTTAGCCAAGACACATTAGCCAAGACACCTTAGCCAAGACACCTTAGCCAAGACACATTAGCCAAGACACATAAGCCAAGACACCTTAGCCAAGACACATTAGCCAAGACACCTTAGCCAAGACACATTAGCCAAGACACATTAGCCAAGACACCTTAGCCAAGACACATTAGCCAAGACCCATTAGCCAAGACACCTTAGCCAAGACACATTAGCCGAGACACATTAGCCAAGACACATTAGCCAAGACACCTTAGCCGAGACACATTAGCCAAGACACCTTAGCCAAGACACATTAGCCAAGACACCTTAGCCGAGACACATTAGCCAAGACACCTTAGCTAAGACACCTTAGCCAAGACACATTAGCCAAGACACCTTAGCCAAGACACCTTAGCCAAGACACCTTAGCCAAGACACCTTAGCCAAGACACCTTAGCCAAGACACCTTAGCCAAGACACCTTAGCCAAGACACCTTAGCCAAGACACCTTAGCCAAGACACATTAGCCAAGACACCTTAGCCGAGACACATTAGCCAAGACACCTTAGCCAAGACACATTAGCCAAGACACCTTAGCCAAGACACCTTAGCCAAGACACCTTAGCCAAGACACATTAGCCAAGACACATTAGCCAAGACACCTTAGCCAAGACACATTAGCCAAGACACCTTAGCCGAGACACATTAGCCAAGACACCTTAGCCAAAACACCTTAGCCAAGACACCTTAGCCAAGACACATTAGCCAAGACACCTTAGCCAAGACACCTTAGCCGAGACACATTAGCCAAGACACCTTAGCCAAGACACCTTAGCCAAGACACCTTAGCCAAGACACATTAGCCAAGACACTTTAGCCGAGACACATTAGCCAAGACACATTAGCCAAGACACCTTAGCCAAGACACCTTAGCCGAGACACATTAGCCAAGACACCTTAGCCAAGACACCTTAGCCAAGACACCTTAGCCAAGACACCTTAGCCAAGACACCTTAGCCAAGACACCTTAGCCAAGACACATTAGCCAAGACACCTTAGCCGAGACACATTAGCCAAGACACCTTAGCCAAGACACCTTAGCCAAGACACCTTAGCCAAGACACCTTAGCCAAGACACCTTAGCCAAGACACATTAGCCAAGACACATTAGCCAAGACACCTTAGCCAAGACACATTAGCCAAGACACCTTAGCCGAGACACATTAGCCAAGACACCTTAGCCAAGACACCTTAGCCAAGACACCTTAGCCAAGACACATTAGCCAAGACACCTTAGCCAAGACACCTTAGCCGAGACACATTAGCCAAGACACCTTAGCCAAGACACATTAGCCAAGACACCTTAGCCAAGACACCTTAGCCAAGACACCTTAGCCAAGACACCTTAGCCAAGACACCTTAGCCAAGACACATTAGCCAAGACACCTTAGCCGAGGCACATTAGCCAAGACACCTTAGCCAAGACACCTTAGCCAAGACACCTTAGCCGAGACACATTAGCCAAGACACCTTAGCCAAGACACATTAGCCAAGACACCTTAGCCAAGACACCTTAGCCAAGACACCTTAGCCAAGACACCTTAGCCAAGACACATTAGCCAAGACACATTAGTCAAGACACATTAGCCAAGACACCTTAGCCGAGACACATTAGCCAAGACACCTTAGCCAAGACACCTTAGCCACACCTTAGCCAAGACACATTAGCCAAGACACCTTAGCCAAGACACCTTAGCCAAGACACCTTAGCCAAGACACCTTAGCCAAGACACCTTAGCCAAGACACCTTAGCCGAGACACATTAGCCAAGACACCTTCGCCAAGACACCTTAGCCAAGACACCTTAGCCAAGACACCTTAGCCAAGACACCTAAGCCAAGACACCTTAGCCAAGACACCTTAGCCAAGACACTTTAGCCAAGACACCTAAGCCAAGACACTTTAGCCAAGACACATTAGCCAAGACACCTTAGCCAAGACACCTTAGCCAAGACACCTTAGCCAAGACACCTTAGCCAAGACATCTTAGCCAAGACACTTTAGCCAAGACACATTAGCCAAGACACCTTAGCCAAGACACATTAGCCTAGACACCTTAGCCGAGACACTTTAGCCAAGACACCTTAGCCAAGACACCTTAGCCAAGACACATTAGCCAAGACACCTTAGCCAAGACACCTTAGCCAAGACACCTTAGCCAAGACACATTAGCCAAGACACATTAGCCGAGACACATTAGCTAAGACACCTTAGCCAACACACCTTAGCCAAGACACCTTAGCCAAGACACATTAGCCAAGACACCTTAGCCAAGACACCTTAGCCAAGTTACATTAGCCAAGACACCTTAGCCAAGACACCTTAGCCAAGACACCTTAGCCAAGACACATTAGCCAAGACACCTTAGCCGAGACACATTAGCCAAGACACATTAGCCGAGACACATTAGCCAAGACACATTAGCCAAGACACCTTAACCAAGACACCTTAGCCAAGACACCTTAGCCAAGACACATTAGCCAAGACACCTTAGCCAAGACACCTTAGCCAAGACACTTTAGCCAAGACACATTAGCCAAGACACCTTAGCCGAGACACATTAGCCAAGACACCTTAGCCAAGATACATTAGCCGAGACACATTAGCCAAGACACATTAGCCAAGACACATTAGCCAAGACACCTTAGCCGAGACACCTTAGCCAAGACACATTAGCCAAGACACCTTAGCCAAAACACATTAGCCAAGACACATTAGCCAAGACACCTTAGCCAAGACACCTTAGCCAAGACACTTTAGCCAAGACACATTAGCCAAGACACCTTAGCCAAGACACCTTAGCCAAGACACTTTAGCCAAGACACATTAGCCAAGACACCTTAGCCGAGACACATTAGCCAAGACACCTTAGCCAAGACACATTAGCCAAGACACATTAGCCAAGACACCTTAGCCAAGACACCTTAGCAAAGACACATTAGCCGAGACACATTAGCCAAGACACATTAGCCAAGACACATTAGCCAAGACACCTTAGCCGAGACACATTAGCCAAGACATCTTAGCCAAGACACCTTAGCCAAGACACCTTAGCCAAGACACATTAGCCAAGACACCTTAGCCGAGACACATTAGCCAAGACACCTTAGCCAAGACACATTAGCCAAGACACATTAGCCAAGACACCTTAGCCAAGACACCTTAGCAAAGACACATTAGCCGAGACACATTAGCCAAGACACATTAGCCAAGACACATTAGCCAAGACACCTTAGCCGAGACACATTAGCCAAGACATCTTAGCCAAGACACCTTAGCCAAGACACCTTAGCCAAGACACCTTAGCCGAGACACATTAGCCAAGACACTTTAGCCAAGACACATTAGCCAAGACACCTTAGCCGAGACACATTAGCCAAGACACCTTAGCCAAGACACATTAGCCAAGACACATTAGCCAAGACACCTTAGCCAAGACACCTTAGCAAAGACACATTAGCCGAGACACATTAGCCAAGACACATTAGCCAAGACACCTTAGCCAAGACACCTTAGCCAAGACACATTAGCCAAGACACCTTAGCCAAGACACCTTAGCCAAGACACCTTAGCCAAGACACATTAGCCAAGACACCTTAGCCGAGACACATTAGCCAAGACACCTTAGCCAAGACACATTAGCCAAGACACATTAGCCAAGACACCTTAGCCAAGACACCTTAGCAAAGACACATTAGCCGAGACACATTAGCCAAGACACATTAGCCAAGACACATTAGCCAAGACACCTTAGCCGAGACACATTAGCCAAGACATCTTAGCCAAGACACCTTAGCCAAGACACCTTAGCCAAGACACCTTAGCCGAGACACATTAGCCAAGACACCTTAGCCAAGACACCTTAGCCAAGACACCTTAGCCAAGACACATTAGCCAAGACACCTTAGCCAAGACACATTAGCCAAGACACCTTAGCCAAGACACATTAGCCAAGACACATTAGCCAAGACACCTTAGCCAAGACACATTAGCCAAGACACCTTAGCCAAGACACTTTAGCCAAGACACATTAGCCAAGACACCTTAGCCGAGACACATTAGCCAAGACACCTTAGCCAAGATACATTAGCCGAGACACATTAGCCAAGACACATTAGCCAAGACACATTAGCCAAGACACCTTAGCCGAGACACCTTAGCCAAGACACATTAGCCAAGACACCTTAGCCAAAACACATTAGCCAAGACACATTAGCCAAGACACCTTAGCCAAGACACCTTAGCCAAGACACTTTAGCCAAGACACATTAGCCAAGACACCTTAGCCAAGACACCTTAGCCAAGACACTTTAGCCAAGACACATTAGCCAAGACACCTTAGCCGAGACACATTAGCCAAGACACCTTAGCCAAGACACATTAGCCAAGACACATTAGCCAAGACACCTTAGCCAAGACACCTTAGCAAAGACACATTAGCCGAGACACATTAGCCAAGACACATTAGCCAAGACACATTAGCCAAGACACCTTAGCCGAGACACATTAGCCAAGACATCTTAGCCAAGACACCTTAGCCAAGACACCTTAGCCAAGACACATTAGCCAAGACACCTTAGCCGAGACACATTAGCCAAGACACCTTAGCCAAGACACATTAGCCAAGACACATTAGCCAAGACACCTTAGCCAAGACACCTTAGCAAAGACACATTAGCCGAGACACATTAGCCAAGACACATTAGCCAAGACACATTAGCCAAGACACCTTAGCCGAGACACATTAGCCAAGACATCTTAGCCAAGACACCTTAGCCAAGACACCTTAGCCAAGACACCTTAGCCGAGACACATTAGCCAAGACACTTTAGCCAAGACACATTAGCCAAGACACCTTAGCCGAGACACATTAGCCAAGACACCTTAGCCAAGACACATTAGCCAAGACACATTAGCCAAGACACCTTAGCCAAGACACCTTAGCAAAGACACATTAGCCGAGACACATTAGCCAAGACACATTAGCCAAGACACCTTAGCCAAGACACCTTAGCCAAGACACATTAGCCAAGACACCTTAGCCAAGACACCTTAGCCAAGACACCTTAGCCAAGACACATTAGCCAAGACACCTTAGCCGAGACACATTAGCCAAGACACCTTAGCCAAGACACATTAGCCAAGACACATTAGCCAAGACACCTTAGCCAAGACACCTTAGCAAAGACACATTAGCCGAGACACATTAGCCAAGACACATTAGCCAAGACACATTAGCCAAGACACCTTAGCCGAGACACATTAGCCAAGACATCTTAGCCAAGACACCTTAGCCAAGACACCTTAGCCAAGACACCTTAGCCGAGACACATTAGCCAAGACACCTTAGCCAAGACACCTTAGCCAAGACACCTTAGCCAAGACACATTAGCCAAGACACCTTAGCCAAGACACATTAGCCAAGACACCTTAGCCAAGACACCTTAGCCAAGACACCTTAGCCAAGACACCTTAGCCAAGACACATTAGCCAAGACACCTTAGCCAAAACACATTAGCCAAGACACCTTAGCTTAGACACCTTAGCTGTAACGGACGCGACAAAATTCACAAGCGTACGCGTGAGAAAATCAAATAACCATGTTTCTTTCCAGGCGAGGTAAACGTTAGAAAAACCAATAGAATTCTAGGTAAAAACAGAACGACGTTTTGATAAACAAAAACGTCGTTTAGGATCGCATGGAACTTAGGTTGTACCTACATAAACATTGCGATAGGAAAGCAAGTAATAAACGCGGATTCAACATACCCACAAATGTAACTTGTAACAAGGGTTGGCCTTGTTCGAGCCTAGATATCTTAAATAAGCGATTACCTGAAATAGCTTAAAAAGGGACGTCTTAAAATGCTAATATTGGTAAAGGTTTCGACGCGGGTAAAAATCATCCGTCTACGGACGAGAGCAATACGAAAATAGCGATAAGCATAACGAGCATACGCCCGCGCGCCGTAGCGTACCTGGCGGGCAATAAAACTGCATCCGATCCTTAAAAAACCATCCCATCATGTAACACGCTTTACATATAGATCAAATTAGCACGGGATCGACAGGAAAAAACGCGCCTATGCGTTCGGTGCAATTAACTAAAAAAGGCCGAGTCGGATCACGGTTACGGAATCCTAAACTAACATTAGCGGGTAAAACTAGGATTCTACCTTACCTTCTTGAAACTAACACACACTTACTGCGTGTAGAATAAGAACTAACACCATTACACCTTGTTAGTATATCAGCTGGATAATTTTTAATAAAACTTGACTTGCAATCTAACCGGCTTCGAGTCATTAGTTGAGTTGGTAGTCTAATTGAACGGAGGTCCGCCGCTAGAAACTTCTTTCGAATTTATTCGTTAAAAGGCTAGCAGCCCGACCCGCTAAATTGACAAAACGCCTTCGCTGCTAAGGAACTGCGCGAGAGTTCTCGGTTGAAACCTTCGCGGGATAAAATTCTATTCGCGACGTGTCGTCGAATTTACATGGTGGCTCCAGAGAGGAAGTTACAAAAGTCTCGCGCGCGGTTGTAACTTCAGAAGAACGAACTCGCGATCAAGGTGTGCTGTCGCCAAAAGAACAGCAATATAGTTCTGTGTATATTAATTGACTAGTGAAGACGGTGAAAAAGTGATTAAGCGTCGCAACAATCTAAGTCAGTACAAGAACAGAACTTTCAGTAATGCAGTTACAAGTGACGTTCAAATTGATGGTGATAAACTGATAAGAAGTTTTCAGATATTTAGTTACTAAACGAACGAAAGAAATCGTTTCATAAACACTATACTTGAACTTCTACTATCGTGAAAAGTGAGCAATATACGGGCAAAGGTGTCAAGTTCAGACTCAGCATTCGCGGTTTTATCATTCACCATCACACAACGATTCCAGCCGGGGCATCAAAGGAAGATAAAAAACGATCCGATAAAAGAGGGTAAGTTAAATCATCCTTATTAATAAGCACGGCAAGGAAATCATAGATTCGTCCAAAATGCCTTACAAGTTCACAACAAATACAAACGGCAGGTGCCGACTTTGTTATGAGGTTGATACCTCTGAAGAAACAATAGTCACATGTTCGGAGTGTGACCGATGGTTTCACCTGAAATGTGTCAATTTGACGCAGAAACCATTGTTAGAGGAATGCTGGCTATGTGGCAAGTGCCAACAGATTAAGTACGAGCTTAATCGACAAAAGGGTGAGATCAAAGCTTTTGCAGAAAGCGAAGTAAATAACGCACAAGGAAGTTTAGGGAAGAAACAAAGCTTCGAAGAAATTGTATCACAATTAATAGTTAGCCAACAACAGCAAACGAAGGAGTTCGTTAAGCTACTGGCAACTAACGGTGGTGAATCCACCCAGATAGGGATCCTGATCAAGAGACAGGCCTTGATGCAATTACCCAAATTCGATGGCAACCCTAAGGAATGGCCCAACTTCAAGAAAACGTTTGACGACACGTCCAAAGAAGGACAATTTTCTAACCTAGAAAACTTGAATCGTCTCAAACAAGTTTTACAAGGAACAGCTTATAAAAGTGTTCAACAATTGATGATGGAGGCCGAAAATGTTCCCGAGATAATAAAACGTTTAAATGAGACTTTCGGGAGACCAGATTTAGTATACCTGGAGTTGCTAAACGATCTTCAAAAAATACGAAAGAATCCAGAAACGTGGTCTCGGAAATGACGAGTGCTTTGGAAAACCTCGTCAAAATTGTACACCTGATGGACAGACCGACATACCTAAATGACCATAGATTAGTTATGGATTTAACGGCTAAGTTACCGCATCACATTCAAGTGAAAAGAGCGGAACATATGGCGGCTGCATCGTCATCACTAGACGTGCAGAATTTAGAAGAATTATGTCAGTGGCTCAAACCCTACGCCAAGACGGCGGAAATGATGAGCACGATTAGTCTTCATACTCAAAAGGGGCATGTTAATTTACATGATCAGGGTACTTCGCGGAAACAAACCTCTATTCAAAAAGGAAAAGTTGTCAAACAGGCTAAAAAGATAACTAGAAGTTGACTGATATGTAGCAAGCCGCATAAGACGGTTAAATGCTTCGCACTGGTAAAGCGAATTCCATTACAGCGAGAAAAAATAGCAAATGAAAATCAATTGTGTTTTGGATGCTTGACATCAAACAAACATACAATCAAGGATTGTAGATTCGCTAAGCCATGTGGAATCGCCGGGTGCAAGGATAAGCATCACAAGATGCTCCATGTAAAACAAGTTGTTCCAATCCAACCGGAGCAGATAAATAACCACCACGAGGTGGAAGAAACATGTGAAACTTACTATCAAATATTACCGGTAAGATTGATTAATGGAAATAAATTCATTAATACTTATGCATTTTTGGACCCTGGATCATCATTGACAATGATAGATGCGAATGTCGCTCGACAATTGAATTTAACCGGGCCAAAAACACCGCTTCAGCTCACATGGGCACAAGGCATAGAAACGGTTCATGAAACTAGCCAACAAGTCCAATTGGTCATCAAAGGTGCAACGAAAAGAGGTTTTCGTTTAAAGGACGTAAGAATAATTAGAGAATTGAAATTGCCAGTTCAATCGCTATGTTACGATGAGATGAGTGAGAAATATCGTCACTTAAAAAAGCTACCAATTGAAAGTTTTGAAAACGTTCGTCCTACAATTTTGATAGGACTAAACAACAATCATTTATTAATGGGTATTAAACATCGATATGGCAAACCTGAAGAACCAATTGCGATGAAAACAAGACTAGGTTGGTTAGTCTATGGAAAACTAGGTAGCAATGAATTGTTACAACAAGAACATGCCATGATAGTCCAAGAAAAAGATAGCATGCGTGAAACGATGCATAAAGGCGGAAAGATAAGATCCGCTCAAGTAAAAACTGCAGTAGGTACATACTGCAGACCCGCTACTGGGATAGCATTTTTGGGCGCTTATAACGAAAAAGAAGTTATAAAGCAAGAAGGCAAGGAGTCGGAAAAAGAATCGATTTCATTAGATAAAAATATCAATGGGGTCCACGCAGAAGACACTATCACAGAAAAAAGTGATCAATTGCCAATAAAGCGTAAGGTAAAGAAACGTCAAATAAAACCTTGCGCAAGGAACGCTAAGATCCTAAGGGCTAACACAAAAGATGTCACGGCTGCAAAGGAGGCAAACGAGCGTTTAAAAATAAACCAATCGAATACTGCTAATCCTCGTTGGGAAAAATATAATACATGGAACCTGGTAATAATGATGTTGCTTTTCATTTCAGCAAGAGCCTTCGGGATTCCGATCAATGGTCTAATCGCGTACGACTGTGCAAACGATAATATAAATATTACTAGCTATTCACTGATGAAAGTAGCTTCTTGCATGCCACAAACAAAAAACATAACTACGGTCGAAACAAGGATTCAGGTATTACAACGTAGTCCGAAAACATTAACACACGTTCGTCAGTGCAAGGTGATAATTAAACGCTCGATTAAACACTGTGGGACTTGGCCGCGCACCTCTGAATATGAAAATGGCTTTGCATATATAGTAACGGAATTTACTCCAAACGAATGTCAACACGCTCAAACAGTAGGAGAAATTTCGCTCTCTCATGATTATAAGATTAGGGAACTACGTCGCAACCATACCACCAGGGGACAAGCGTTAATCATCGGCAGCGTTTCGGGGTCATCATGCGAAGGGGGCGTCTATTCGACACCATCCTACACGTGGACGAAGGCGTTAGTGTACTACGAATACGAAATCAGCATGTACGACTACGTGGCAACAGCAGACATCGAGGAGGACCAAGTGACGCTTCGAAATGGGATCGTGTGCACGTACAGTGTCGGTTGGTGTTTGGATGCGGAACACGGCTATCTAACCTGGGAAATAGATCACCAAAAGTTGTGCGAGAGGACCGACTTCGACATCATCTACGAAGGTACGGTCAACAAAACGTTCGACACCAACGGAGGCGACCGCGCAAATACCGTGTATACCTTGATAACGCACGAGCAGATGTTTTCAATCAGAGCACGAGACGTAAAACAGATCTGCGGCTTCGACAGTTACGATACGGATCATCCAAGAATCTTTATTCTAGAATCAAACGGTTATCAATCGCCGTTTAAGCGCAAAGCGGTAAATGGGAGAAACCTGGATCTCTTTACCTACTTCAACTCCAAGATAACGTTAGTGGAGAGCTATCTCGGCCAAAAACTGAATGATGTTTATACTAACTCTAGCGCGCCTGAACCCTCATGAATTCGCCGCCAATCTAATAAAACGACCAGGGCATACAGCAGTGGTTGCAGCGGAAGTGCTGTACATTCTCGAATGCAAGCCAGTTTTCGTCACTTATGAAAAGAAGGATGAATGTTATCAAGAGATACCGGTAAAATACAACAACCAATCGATGTTCATTGCTCCGGTAACCAGAATGTTGCAACTTCGAGGTACTGAAATAGCCTGCACCCCGCTGCTACCCGCTAAATTCAACATTGGCGGTAGATGGTATACGACAGATCAGAGACTGAGAGAAACAACGCCGCCGCAGGAGATAACGACGGACGTCGTGACAAGCTGGTCATACACTCCCTTACCAAGCCTAATGGAAAGCGGTGTGTATGATTATGAAAATCTGCAGCGAATGAAGGACACGGTGTACGAGCAAAGTGATAAAAGGGTCGCTTCATCAGTCGTACATAAGATAATATCCGGTCAACACCCCAATCTTCAAGGCTTCTCTTTCGAAGCACTAGTATCCGAGAACATAGTCCACAACGCCCTCGAGAAGTACTGGTCTAAATTCCTATCATGGTCAACATGGCTGGGCAACGTTACCTCAACGGCACTTGGGATCTACATTATCGTTAGAACTCTCAAATTCATCATCGATACCATAATACACGGCAGAATCCTGTACGACATCTATGGCCTTGGCTGGCAACTCCTAGCTTCATTTTGGGATTCACTCACGAATCTGCTATCACATCGAAACCACATGACAATGGGCCAGCACGTATACACTCAACACGAAGCAGATATAACGTTAGAACCACGCGATGACCAACCGACAGCACCTCGTCTTCCGAACACCAGAACACATCTATACCCCAACACAGCGAACGAGATGCACAAATTTCAAGTTCAACATACTGACTTCAATTCGGCGTGATTCTACAAGCTTCATCGACAACGACTCATTCTTCAGTCATCAATGGTTGAAATCAAGCTAGGATCGGTTCAATGAGAGAGAAATTAATTGATAATAGGATCGCGTTAGTTTGTAAAACTGATTGTTTTACTAGGGGTGGAATGTTGCGAACGCGACCAAAAAGGATTAAAAAAAAAAATGAAACATTAAACATTTTTTAAAACAACCGTTTTCGGCGACCTTAGGTTTAGGTAATAAACGCGAGCATAACGGAAGGATCGAAAAAAGGGAATTTGAAATAGCCACGCCAACATAAAACTTGTAAACATCCTAGAAAAGCCATGTGTTTAATCTCAGCTTACAGGTCAAAATAATGTTTTACCCGAAAAAGGGCGTAAGCGCAATAATATATCGGTGCATCTCAAGGACCATATGTAAAACATTAACCCAAATCCTTACCCGCTTCATACGTTACGTAATATGATCATAGTTTCAGGCAAAATCATAAATCGTCCAAAAAAGGACGAAGTACTTGACAATTGAACTAAACACATTACCCAGCAATAGGCGAAGGCAGCATAACTGCATACGGTCAAACTATAACCGAGGAAAGTAAAACAAGAAAAGGGTACACAACTTAAGTGGTACCACATGTGAAAAATATTGATGCAGCTTTAAAATGCCTACCCAGAACAAATGTAAACATATGCCTGGACGAGGAATACAGGATAACAAAATCCAAAAGGAAAGATATCTCTTTCTAATTACCCTTCTCGCTCTTACCTTCATTTTCTACAGTTAATTTTTAGTATATAAGAAACGGAATTTTTCAATAAACTTGACTTGCAATCTAACCGGCTTCGAGTCATTAGTTGAGTTGGTAGTCTAATTGAACGGAGGTCCGCCGCTAGAAACTTCTTTCGAATTTATTCGTTAAAAGGCTAGCAGCCCGACCCGCTAAATTGAAAAAACGCCTTCGCTTCTAAGGAACTGCGCGAGAGTTCTCGGTTGAAACCTTCGCGGGATAAAATTCTATTCGCGACGTGTCGTCGAATTTACATTAGCCGAGACACATTAGCCAAGACACCTTAGCCAAGACACCTTAGCCAAGACACATTAGCCAAGACACCTTAGCCAAGACACATTAGCCAAGACACCTTAGCCGAGACACATAAGCCAAGACACCTTAGCCAAGACACCTTAGCCAAGACACCTTAGCCAAGATACTTTAGCCGAGACACATTAGCCAAGACACCTTAGCCAAGACTCCTTAGCCAAGACACATTAGCCAAGACACCTTAGCCAAGACACCTTAGCCAAGACACCTTAGCCAAGACACTTGAGCCGAGACACATTAGCCAAGACACCTTAGCCAAGACACCTTAGCCAAGACACCTTAGCCAAGACACTTTAACCAAGACACTTTAGCCGAGACACATTAGCCAAGACACCTTAGCCAAGACACCTTAGCCAAGACACCTTAGCCGAGACACATTAGCCAAGACACTTTAGCCAAGACACCTTAGCCGAGGCACATTAGCCAAGACACCTTAGCCAAGACACCTTAGCCAAGACACATTAGCCAAGACACCTTAGCCAAGACACCTTAGCCAAGAGACCTTAGCCGAGACACATTAGCTAAGACACCTTAGCCAAGACACCTTAGCCAAGACACCTTAGCCGAGACACATTAGCCAAGACACTTTAGCCGAGACACATTAGCCAAGACACCTTAGCCAAGACACATTAGCCAAGACACCTTAGCCAAGACACATTAGCCAAGACACCTTAGCCAAGACACCTTAGCCAAGACACCTTAGCCAAGACACCTTAGCCAAGACACCTTAGCCAAGACACCTTAGCCGAGACACATTAGCCAAGACACCTAAGCCAAGACACTTTAGCCAAGACACATTAGCCAAGACACCTTAGCCAAGACACCTTAGCCAAGACACATTAGCCAAGACACCTTAGCCGAGACACATTAGCCAAGACACCTTAGCCAAGCCACCTTAGCCAAGACACCTTAGCCGAGACACATTAGCCAAGACACCTTAGCCAAGACACCTTAGCCAAGACACTTTAGCCGAGACACATTAGCCAAGACACCTTAGCCAAGACACCTTAGCCAAGACACCTTAGCCAAGACACCTTAGCCAAGACACTTTAGCCGAGACACATTAGCCAAGACACCTTAGCCAAGACACCTTAGCCAAGACACCTTAGCCGAGACACCTTAGCCAAGACACCTTAGCCAAGACACCTTAGCCGAGACACATTAGCCAAGACACCTTAGCCAAGACACCTTAGCCAAGACACTTTAGCCGAGACACATTAGCCAAGACACCTTAGCCAAGACACCTTAGCCAAGACACCTTAGCCAAGACACCTTAGCCAAGACACTTTAGCCGAGACACATTAGCCAAGACACCTTAGCCAAGACACCTTAGCCAAGACACCTTAGCCAAGACACCTTAGCCGAGACACATTAGCCAAGACACTTTAGCCTTGACACCTTAGCCGAGACACATTAGCCAAGACACCTTAGCCAAGACACCTTAGCCGAGACACATTAGCCAAGACACCTTAGCCAAGACACCTTAGCCAAGACACCTTAGCCAAGACACCTTAGCCGAGACACATTAGCCAAGACACTTTAGCCTTGACACCTTAGCCGAGACACATTAGCCAAGACACCTTAGCCGAGACACCTTAGCCAAGACACCTTAGCCAAGACACATTAGCCAAGACACCTTAGCCAAGACACCTTAGCCAAGACACCTTAGCCGAGACACATTAGCCAAGACACTTTAGCCAAGACACCTTAGCCAAGACACCTTAGCCAAGACACTTTAGCCGAGACACATTAGCCAAGACACCTTAGCCAAGACACCTTAGCCAAGACACCTTAGCCAAGACACTTTAGCCAAGACACATTAGCCAAGACACCTTAGCCAAGACACCTTAGCCAAGACACATTAGCCAAGACACATTAGCCAAGACACCTTAGCCAAGACACCTTAGCCAAGACACCTTAGCCAAGACACCTTAGCCAAGACACTTTAGCCGAGACACATTAGCCAAGACACCTTAGCCAAGACACCTTAGCCAAGACACCTTAGCCAAGACACCTTAGCCAAGACACCTTAGCCAAGACACTTTAGCCGAGACACATTAGCCAAGACACCTTAGCCAAGACACCTTAGCCAAGACACCTTAGCCGAGACACATTAGCCAAGACACTTTAGCCTTGACACCTTAGCCGAGACACATTAGCCAAGACACCTTAGCCGAGACACCTTAGCCAAGACACCTTAGCCAAGACACATTAGCCAAGACACCTTAGCCAAGACACCTTAGCCAAGACACCTTAGCCGAGACACATTAGCCAAGACACTTTAGCCAAGACACCTTAGCCAAGACACCTTAGCCAAGACACTTTAGCCGAGACACATTAGCCAAGACACCTTAGCCAAGACACCTTAGCCAAGACACCTTAGCCAAGACACTTTAGCCAAGACACATTAGCCAAGACACCTTAGCCAAGACACCTTAGCCAAGACACATTAGCCAAGACACCTTAGTCAAGACACCTTAGCCAAGACACAATAGCCAAGACACCTTAGCCAAGACACCTTAGCCAAGACACTTTAGCCGAGACACATTAGCCAAGACACCTTAGCCAAGACACAATAGCCAAGACACCTTAGCCAAGACACCTTAGCCAAGACACTTTAGCCGAGACACATTAGCCAAGACACCTTAGCCAAGACACCTTAGCCAAGACACCTTAGCCAAGACACCTTAGCCAAGACACTTTAGCCGAGACACATTAGCCAAGACACCTTAGCCAAGACACCTTAGCCAAGACACCTTAGCCAAGACACTTTAGCCGAGACACATTAGCCAAGACACCTTAGCCAAGACACCTTAGCCAAGACACCTTAGCCAAGACACCTTAGCCGAGACACATTAGCCAAGACACTTTAGCCTTGACACCTTAGCCGAGACACATTAGCCAAGACACCTTAGCCGAGACACCTTAGCCAAGACACCTTAGCCAAGACACTTTAGCCGAGACACATTAGCCAAGACACCTTAGCCAAGACACCTTAGCCAAGACACCTTAGCCAAGACACCTTAGCCGAGACACATTAGCCAAGACACCTTAGCCGAGACACCTTAGCCAAGACACCTTAGCCAAGACACTTTAGCCGAGACACATTAGCCAAGACACCTTAGCCAAGACACCTTAGCCAAGACACCTTAGCCGAGACACATTAGCCAAGACACCTTAGCCGAGACACCTTAGCCAAGACACCTTAGCCAAGACACCTTAGCCAAGACACCTTAGCCAAGACACCTTAGCCAAGACACTTTAGCCGAGACACATTAGCCAAGACACCTTAGCCAAGACACCTTAGCCAAGACACCTTAGCCAAGACACTTTAGCCGAGACACATTAGCCAAGACACCTTAGCCAAGACACCTTAGCCAAGACACCTTAGCCAAGACACTTTAGCCGAGACACATTAGCCAAGACACCTTAGCCAAGACACCTTAGCCAAGACACCTTAGCCAAGACACCTTAGCCGAGACACATTAGCCAAGACACTTTAGCCTTGACACCTTAGCCGAGACACATTAGCCAAGACACCTTAGCCAAGACACTTTAGCCGAGACACATTAGCCAAGACACCTTAGCCAAGACACCTTAGCCAAGACACCTTAGCCAAGACACCTTAGCCGAGACACATTAGCCAAGACACTTTAGCCTTGACACCTTAGCCGAGACACATTAGCCAAGACACCTTAGCCGAGACACCTTAGCCAAGACACCTTAGCCAAGACACATTAGCCAAGACACCTTAGCCAAGACACCTTAGCCAAGACACCTTAGCCGAGACACATTAGCCAAGACACTTTAGCCAAGACACCTTAGCCAAGACACCTTAGCCAAGACACTTTAGCCGAGACACATTAGCCAAGACACCTTAGCCAAGACACCTTAGCCAAGACACCTTAGCCAAGACACTTTAGCCAAGACACATTAGCCAAGACACCTTAGCCAAGACACCTTAGCCAAGACACATTAGCCAAGACACATTAGCCAAGACACCTTAGCCAAGACACCTTAGCCAAGACACCTTAGCCAAGACACCTTAGCCAAGACACTTTAGCCGAGACACATTAGCCAAGACACCTTAGCCAAGACACCTTAGCCAAGACACCTTAGCCAAGACACCTTAGCCAAGACACCTTAGCCAAGACACTTTAGCCGAGACACATTAGCCAAGACACCTTAGCCAAGACACCTTAGCCAAGACACCTTAGCCGAGACACATTAGCCAAGACACTTTAGCCTTGACACCTTAGCCGAGACACATTAGCCAAGACACCTTAGCCGAGACACCTTAGCCAAGACACCTTAGCCAAGACACATTAGCCAAGACACCTTAGCCAAGACACCTTAGCCAAGACACCTTAGCCGAGACACATTAGCCAAGACACTTTAGCCAAGACACCTTAGCCAAGACACCTTAGCCAAGACACTTTAGCCGAGACACATTAGCCAAGACACCTTAGCCAAGACACCTTAGCCAAGACACCTTAGCCAAGACACTTTAGCCAAGACACATTAGCCAAGACACCTTAGCCAAGACACCTTAGCCAAGACACATTAGCCAAGACACCTTAGTCAAGACACCTTAGCCAAGACACAATAGCCAAGACACCTTAGCCAAGACACCTTAGCCAAGACACTTTAGCCGAGACACATTAGCCAAGACACCTTAGCCAAGACACAATAGCCAAGACACCTTAGCCAAGACACCTTAGCCAAGACACTTTAGCCGAGACACATTAGCCAAGACACCTTAGCCAAGACACCTTAGCCAAGACACCTTAGCCAAGACACCTTAGCCAAGACACTTTAGCCGAGACACATTAGCCAAGACACCTTAGCCAAGACACCTTAGCCAAGACACCTTAGCCGAGACACCTTAGCCAAGACACCTTAGCCAAGACACCTTAGCCGAGACACATTAGCCAAGACACCTTAGCCAAGACACCTTAGCCAAGACACTTTAGCCGAGACACATTAGCCAAGACACCTTAGCCAAGACACCTTAGCCAAGACACCTTAGCCAAGACACCTTAGCCAAGACACTTTAGCCGAGACACATTAGCCAAGACACCTTAGCCAAGACACCTTAGCCAAGACACCTTAGCCAAGACACCTTAGCCGAGACACATTAGCCAAGACACTTTAGCCTTGACACCTTAGCCGAGACACATTAGCCAAGACACCTTAGCCGAGACACCTTAGCCAAGACACCTTAGCCAAGACACATTAGCCAAGACACCTTAGCCAAGACACCTTAGCCAAGACACCTTAGCCGAGACACATTAGCCAAGACACTTTAGCCAAGACACCTTAGCCAAGACACCTTAGCCAAGACACTTTAGCCGAGACACATTAGCCAAGACACCTTAGCCAAGACACCTTAGCCAAGACACCTTAGCCAAGACACTTTAGCCAAGACACATTAGCCAAGACACCTTAGCCAAGACACCTTAGCCAAGACACATTAGCCAAGACACATTAGCCAAGACACCTTAGCCAAGACACAATAGCCAAGACACCTTAGCCGAGACACATTAGCCAAGACACATTAGCCAAGACACCTTAGCCAAGACACCTTAGCCAAGATATCTTAGCCAAGCAGCTTAGCCAAGACACCTTAGCCTTAGCCGAGACACATTAGCCAAGACACCTTAGCCAAGACACCTTAGCCGAGACACATTAGCCAAGACACCTTAGCCGAGACACCTTAGCCGAGACACATTAGCCAAGACACCTTAGCCAAGACACTTTAGCCAAGACACCTTAGCCAAGACACTTTAGCCGAGACACATTAGCCAAGACACCTTAGCCAAGACACCTTAGCCAAGACACATTAGCCAAGACACCTTAGCCAAGACACCTTAGCCGAGACACATTAGCCAAGACACCTTAGCCAAGACACCTTAGCCAAGACACCTTAGCCAAGACACCTTAGCCAAGACACATTAGCCAAGACACCTTTGCCAAGACACCTTAGCCAAGACACATTAGCCAAGACACCTTAGCCAAGACACCTTAGCCAAGACACCTTAGCCAAGACACATTAGCCAAGACACCTTAGCCAAGACACCTTAGCCAAGACACCTTAGCCGAGACACATTAGCCAAGACACCTTAGCCAAGACACCTTAGCCAAGACACCTTAGCCAAGACACTTTAGCCAAGACACATTAGCCAAGACACCTTAGCCAAGACACCTTAGCCAAGACACCTTAGCCAAGACACCTTAGCCAAGACACCTTAGCCAAGACACCTTAGCCAAGACACCTTAGCCAAGACACTTTAACCAAGACACCTTAGCCAAGACACTTTAGCCGAGACACATTAGCCAAGACACCTTAGCCAAGACACCTTAGCCAAGACACATTAGCCAAGACACCTTAGCCAAGACACCTTAGCCAAAACACCTTAGCCAAGACACCTTAGCCAAAACACCTTAGCCAAGACACATTAGCCAAGCATCTTAGCCAAGACACCTTAGCCTTAGCCGAGACACATTAGCCAAGACACCTTAGCCAAGACACTTTAGCCAAGACACATTAGCCAAGACACCTTAGCCGAGACACCTTAGCCGAGACACATTCGCCAAGACACCTTAGCCAAGACACATTAGCCAAGACACCTTAGCCAAGACACCTTAGCCGAGACACATTAGCCAAGACACCTTAGCCAAGACACTTTAGCCAAGACACTTTAGCCAAGACACCTTAGCCGAGACACCTTAGCCGAGACACATTAGCCAAGACACCTTAGCCAAGACACCTTAGCCAAGACACCTTAGCCAAGACACTTTAGCCGAGACACATTAGCCAAGACACCTTAGCCAAGGCTAAGGTGTCTTGGCTAAGATGCTTGGCTTAGATGCACCTTAGCCAAGACACCTTAGCCAAGACACCTTAGCCAAGACACCTTAGCCAAGACACATTAGCCAAGACACCTTAGCCAAGACACCTTAGCCAAGACACATTAGCCAAGACACATTAGCCAAGACACCTTTGCCAAGACACCTTAGCCAAGACACATTAGCCAAGACACCTTAGCCAAGACACCTTAGCCAAGACACCTTAGCCAAGACACATTAGCCAAGACACCTTAGCCAAGACACCTTAGCCAAGACACCTTAGCCGAGACACATTAGCCAAGACACCTTAGCCAAGACACCTTAGCCAAGACACCTTAGCCAAGACACTTTAGCCAAGACACATTAGCCAAGACACATTAGCCGTGACACCTTAGCCAAGACACCTTAGCCAAGACACCTTAGCCAAGACACTTTAGCCAAGACACCTTAGCCAAGACACATTAGCCAAGACACTTTAGCCAAGACACCTTAGCCAAGACACTTTAGCCGAGACACATTAGCCAAGACACCTTAGCCAAGACACCTTAGCCAAGACACATTAGCCAAGACACCTTAGCCAAGACACCTTAGCCAAAACACCTTAGCCAAGACACATTAGCCAAGACACCTTAGCCAAGACACCTTAGCCAAGACACCTTAGCCAAGCATCTTAGCCAAGACACCTTAGCCTTGGCCGAGACACATTAGCCAAGACACCTTAGCCAAGACACTTTAGCCAAGACACATTAGCCAAGACACCTTAGCCGAGACACCTTAGCCGAGACACATTAGCCAAGACACCTTAGCCAAGACACCTTAGCCAAGACACCTTAGCCAAGACACTTTAGCCGAGACACATTAGCCAAGACACCTTAGCCAAGACACCTTAGCCAAGACACATTAGCCAAGACACCTTAGCCAAGACACCTTAGCCGAGACACATTAGCCAAGACACCTTAGCCAAGACACCTTAGCCAAGACACCTTAGCCAAGACACCTTAGCCAAGACACATTAGCCAAGACACATTAGCCAAGACACCTTTGCCAAGACACCTTAGCCAAGACACCTTAGCCAAGACACATTAGCCAAGACACCTTAGCCAAAACACATTAGCCTAGACACCTTAGCTAAGACACCTTAGCCAAGACACATTAGCCAAGACACCTTAGCCAAGACACATTAGCCAAGACACCTTAGCCAAGAGACCTTAGCCAAGACACTTTAGCCAAGACACATTAGCCGAGACACATTAGCGAAGACCCCTTAGCCAAGACACATTAGCCAAGACACCTTAGCCAAGACACATTAGCCAAGACACCTTAGCCAAGACACTTTAGCCAAGACACATTAGCCAAGAAACATAAGCCGAGACACATTAGCCAAGACACCTTAGCCAAGACACCTTAGCCAAGACACTTTAGCCAAGACACATTAGCCAAGACACATTAGCCGTGACACCTTAGCCAAGACACCTTAGCCAAGACACCTTAGCCAAGACACCTTAGCCAAGACACCTTAGCCAAGACACCTTAGCCAAGACACTTTAGCCAAGACACCTTAGCCAAGACACTTTAGCCGAGACACATTAGCCAAGACACCTTAGCCAAGACACCTTAGCCAAGACACATTAGCCGAGACACATTAGCCAAGACACATTAGCCAAGACACCTTAGCCAAGACACCTTAGCCGAGACACATTAGCCAAGACACCTTAGCCAAGACACCTTAGCCAAGACACATTAGCCAAGACACCTTAGCCAAGACACCTTAGCCGAGACACATTAGCCAAGACACCTTAGCCAAGACACCTTAGGCAAGACACCTTAGCCAAGACACATAAGCCAAGACACCTTAGCCAAGACACATTAGCCAAGACACCTTAGCCAAGACACCTTAGCCAAGACACCTTAGCCAAGACACATTAGCCAAGACACCTTAGCGAAGACACCTTAGCCGAGACACATTAGCCGAGACACCTTAGCCAAGACACCTTAGCCGAGACACATTAGCCAAGACACCTTAGCCAAGACACATTAGCCAAGACACCTTAGCCGAGACACATTAGCCAAGACACCTTAGCCAAGACACATTAGCCAAGACACCTTAGCCAAGACACCTTAGCCAAGACACCTTAGCCAAGACACCTTAGCCAAAACACATTAGCCAAGACACCTTAGCTAAGACACCTTAGCCAAGACACATTAGCCGAGACACCTTAGCCAAGACACATTAGCCAAGACACCTTAGCCAAGACACCTTAGCCAAGACACCTTAGCCAAGACACCTTAGCCAAGACACATTAGCCAAGACACCTTAGCCAAAACACATTAGCCAAGACACCTTAGCTAAGACAACTTAGCCAAGACACATTAGCCGAGACACCTTAGCCAAGACACCTTAGCCAAGACACCTTAGCCGAGACACATTAGCCAAGACACCTTAGCCAAGACACCTTAGCCGAGACACATTAGCCAAGACACCTTAGCCAAGACACATTAGCCAAGACACCTTAGCCAAGACACCTTAGCCAAGACACCTTAGCCAAGACACCTTAGCCAAGACACCTTAGCCAAGACACATTAGCCAAGACACATTAGCCAAGACACCTTAGCCGAGACACATTAGCCAAGACACCTTAGCCAAGACACCTTAGCCAAGACACCTTAGCCAAGACACCTTAGCCAAGACACTTTAGCCGAGACACATTAGCCAAGACACCTTAGCCAAGACACTTTAGCCAAGACACATTAGCCAAGACACCTTAGCCAAGACACCTTAGCCGAGACACATTAGCCAAGACACCTAAGCCAAGACACTTTAGCCAAGACACATTAGCCAAGACACCTTAGCCAAGACACCTTAGCCAAGACACATTAGCCAAGACACCTTAGCCAAGACACCTTAGCCGAGACACATTAGCCAAGACACCTTAGCCAAGACACATTAGCCAAGACACCTTAGCCAAGACACATTAGCCAAGACACCTTAGCCAAGACACCTTAGCCAAGACACCTTAGCCAAGACACCTTAGCCAAGACACATTAGCCAAGACACTTTAGCCAAGACACCTTAGCCGAGACACATTAGCCAAGACACCTTAGCCAAGACACCTTAGCCAAGACACCTTAGCCAAGACACCTTAGCCAAGACACCTTAGCCAAGACACTTTAGCCGAGACACATTAGCCAAGACACCTTAGCCAAGACACCTTAGCCACGACACCTTAGCCAGGACACCTTAGCCAAGACACCTTAGCCAAGACACCTTAGATAAGACACCTTAGCCGAGACACATTAGCCGAGACACATTAGCCAAGACACCTTAGCCAAGACACCTTAGCCAAGACACCTTAGCCAAGACACATTAGCCGAGACACCTTAGCCAAGACACCTTAGCCAAGACACATTAGTCCAGACACATTAGCCAAGACACCTTAGCCAAGACACATTAGCCAAGACACATTAGCCAAGACACCTTAGCCAAGACACATTAGCCAAGACACATTAGCCAAGACACATTAGCCAAGACACCTTAGCCAAGACACCTTAGCCAAGACACATTAGCCAAGACACCTTAGCCAAGACACCTTAGCCAAGACACATTAGCCAAGACACCTTAGCCAAGACACCTTAGCCAAGACACTTTAGCCGAGACACATTAGCCAAGACACTTTAGCCAAGACACATTAGCCAAGACACCATAGCCAAGACAGCTTAGCCAAGACACCTTAGCCAAGACACCTTAGCCGAGACACATTAGCCAAGACACCTTAGCCAAGACACCTTAGCCAAGACACCTTAGCCAAGACACCTTAGCCAAGACACCTTAGCCAAGACACCTTAGCCAAGACACCTTAGCCAAGACACATTAGCCAAGACACTTTAGCCAAGACACCTTAGCCGAGACACATTAGCCAAGACACCTTAGCCAAGACACTTTAGCCAAGACACATTAGCCAAGACACTTTAGCCAAGACACATTAGCCAAGACACCTTAGCCAAGACAGCTTAGCCAAGACACCTTAGCCAAGACACCTTAGCCGAGACACATTAGCCAAGACACCTTAGCCAAGACACCTTAGCCAAGACACCTAAGCCAAGACACCTTAGCCAAGACACCTTAGCCAAGACACCTTAGCCAAGACACCTTAGCCAAGACACCTTAGCCAAGACACATTAGCCAAGACACTTTAGCCAAGACACCTTAGCCGAGACACATTAGCCAAGACACCTTAGCCAAGACACTTTAGCCAAGACACATTAGCCAAGACACCTTAGCCAAGACACATTTGCCAAGACACATTAGCCAAGACACCTTAGCCAAGACACCTTAGCCAAGACACATTAGCCGAGACACATTAGCCAAGACACCTTAGCCAAGACACATTAGCCAAGACACCTTAGCCGAGACACATTAGCCAAGACACCTAAGCCAAGACACTTTAGCCAAGACACATTAGCCAAGACACCTTAGCCAAGACACCTTAGCCAAGACACATTAGCCAAGACACATTAGCCAAGACACATTAGCCAAGACACCTTAGCCAAGACACCTTAGCCAAGACACCTTAGCCAAGACACCTTAGCCAAGACACATTAGCCAAGACACATTAGCCAAGACACATTAGCCAAGACACCTTAGCCAAGACACCTTAGCCAAGACACCTTAGCACTTTAGCCGAGACACCGACACTTTAGCCGAGACACATTAGCCAAGACACCTTAGAAAAGACACCTTAGCCAAGACACATTAGCCAAGACACATTAGCCAAGACACCTTAGCCAAGACACATTAGCCAAGACACTTTAGCCGAGACACATTAGCCAAGACACCTTAGCCAAGACACCTTAGCCAAGACACCTTAGCCAAGACACCTTAGCCAAGACACCTTAGCCAAGACACAATAGCCAAGACACCTTAGCCGAGACACATTAGCCAAGACACCTTAGCCAAGACACATCAGCCAAGACACCTTAGCCAAGACACCTTAGCCAAGACACCTTAGCCAAGACACATTAGCCAAGACACCTTAGCCAAGACACCTTAGCCAAGACACCTTAGCCAAGACACTTTAGCCAAGACACATTAGCCAAGACACCTTAGCCAAGACACCTTAGCCAAGACACATTAGCCAAGACACATTAGCCAAGACACTTTAGCCAAGACACCTTAGCCAAGACACATTAGCCAAGACACTTTAGCCGAGACACATTAGCCAAGACACCTTAGCCAAGACACCTTAGCCAAGACACCTTAGCCAAGACACCTTAGCCAAGACACCTTAGCCGAGACACATTAGCCAAGACACCTTAGCCAAGACACCTTAGCCAAGACACCTTAGCCAAGACACCTTAGCCAAGACACCTCAGCCAAGACACCTTAGCCAAGACACCTTAGCCAAGACACCTTAGCCAAGACACATTAGCCAAGACACCTTAGCCAAGACACCTTAGCCAAGACACATTAGCCAAGACACATTAGCCAAGACACCTTAGCCAAGACACCTTAGCCAAGACACATTGGCCAAGACACCTTAGCCAAGACACATTAGCCAAGACACCTTAGCCAAGACACCTTAGCCGAGACACATTAGCCAAGACACATTAGCCAAGACACATTAGCCAAGACACCTTAGCCAAGACACATTAGCCAAGACACCTTAGCCGAGACACACTAGCCAAGACACCTTAGCCAAGACACCTTAGCCAAGACACTTTAGCCAAGACACATTAGCCAAGACACCTTAGCCAAGACACCTTAGCCAAGACACCTTAGCCGAGACACATTAGCCAAGACACCTTAGCCAAGACACCTTAGCCAAGACACATAAGCCAAGACACCTTAGCCAAGACACCTTAGCCAAGACACATTAGCCAAGACACATTAGCCAAGACACTTTAGCCGAGACACTTTAGCCAAGACACCTTAGCCAAGACACCTTAGCCAAGACACCTTAGCCAAGACACATTAGCCAAGACACATTAGCCAAGACACCTTAGCCAAGACACCTTAGCCAAGACACCTTAGCCAAGACACCTTAGCCAAGACACCTTAGCCAAGACACCTTAGCCAAGACACCTTAGCCAAGACACCTTAGCCAAGACACAATAGCCAAGACACCTTAGCCAAGACACATTAGCCAAGACACCTTAGCCAAGACACCTTAGACGAGACACCTTAGACGAGACACATTAGCCAAGACACATTAGCCAAGACACCTTAGCCAAGACACCTTAGCCAAGACACCTTAGCCAAGACACCTTAGCCAAGACACATTAGCCAAGACACCTTAGCCAAGACACCTTAGCCAAGACACCTTAGCCAAGACACCTTAGCCAAGACACATTAGCCAAGACACCTTAGCCGAGACACATTAGCCAAGACACATTAGCCTAGACACCTTAGCCAAGACACCTTAGCCAAGACACCTTAGCCAAGACACATTAGCCAAGACACATTAGCCAAGACACATTAGCCAAGACACCTTAGCCAAGACACATTAGCCAAGACACCTTAGCCGAGACACCTTAGCCAAGACACCTTAGCCAAGACACATTAGCCAAGACACATTAGCCAAGACACCTTAGCCAAGACACCTTAGCCAAGACACCTTAGCCAAGACACATTAGCCAAGACACCTTAGCCAAGACACCTTAGCCAAGACACCTTAGCCAAGACACCTTAGCCAAGACACCTTAGACAAGACACATTAGCCAAGACACCTTAGCCAAGACACCTTAGCCAAGACACATTAGCCAAGACACCTTAGCCGAGACACATTAGCCAAGACACATTAGCCAAGACACCTTAGCCAAGACACCTTAGCCAAGACACCTTAGCCAAGACACCTTAGCCAAGACACTTTAGCCGAGACACATTAGCCAAGACACCTTAGCCAAGACACCTTAGCCAAGACACATTAGCCAAGACACATTAGCCAAGACACATTAGCCAAGACACCTTAGCCAAGACACATTAGCCAAGACACCTTAGCCAAGACACATTAGCCAAGACACATTAGCCAAGACACCTTAGCCAAGACACCTTAGCCGAGACACCTTAGCCAAGACACCTTAGCCAAGACACTTTAGCCGAGACACATAAGCCGAGACACATTAGCCAAGACACCTTAGCCAAGACACCTTAGCCAAGACACATTAGCCAAGACACATTAGCCAAGACATCTTAGCCAAGACACCTTAGCCAAGACACTTTAGCCGAGACACATTAGCCAAGACACCTTAGCCAAGACACCTTAGCCAAGACACATTAGCCAAGACACCTTAGCCAAGACACATTAGCCAAGACACATTAGCCAAGACACCTTAGCCAAGACACATTAGCCAAGACACCTTAGCCAAGACACATTAGCCAAGACACATTAGCCAAAACACATTAGCCAAGACACCTTAGCTAAGACAACTTAGCCAAGACACATTAGCCGAGACACCTTAGCCAAGACACCTTAGCCAAGACACCTTAGCCGAGACACATTAGCCAAGACACCTTAGCCAAGACACCTTAGCCGAGACACATTAGCCAAGACACCTTAGCCAAGACACCTTAGCCAAGACACCTTAGCCAAGACACCTTAGCCAAGACACTTTAGCCGAGACACATTAGCCAAGACACCTTAGCCAAGACACTTTAGCCAAGACACATTAGCCAAGACACCTTAGCCAAGACACATTAGCCAAGACACCTTAGCCAAGACACATTAGCCAAGACACATTAGCCAAGACACCTTAGCCAAGACACCTTAGCCAAGACACCTTAGCCAAGACACATTAGCCAAGACACCTTAGCCAAAACACATTAGCCAAGACACCTTAGCTAAGACACCTTAGCCAAGACACATTAGCCGAGGCACCTTAGCCAAGACACCTTAGCCAAGACACCTTAGCCGAGACACATTAGCCAAGACACCTTAGCCAAGACACCTTAGCCGAGACACATTAGCCAAGACACCTTAGCCAAGACACATTAGCCAAGACACCTTAGCCAAGACACCTTAGCCAAGACACCTTAGCCAAGACACCTTAGCCAAAACACATTAGCCAAGACACCTTAGCTAAGACACCTTAGCCAAGACACATTAGCCGAGACACCTTAGCCAAGACACATTAGCCAAGACACCTTAGCCAAGACACCTTAGCCAAGACACCTTAGCCAAGACACCTTAGCCAAGACACCTTAGCCAAGACACCTTAGCCGAGACACATTAGCCAAGACACCTTAGCCGAGACACATTAGCCAAGACACCTTAGCCAAGACACCTTAGCCAAGACACCTTAGCCAAGACACCTTAGCCGAGACACATTAGCCGAGACACCTTAGCCAAGACACATTAGCCAAGACACCTTAGCCAAGACACCTTAGCCAAGACACCTTAGCCAAGACACCTTAGCCAAGACACCTTAGCCAAGACACATTAGCCAAGACACATTAGCCAAGACACCTTAGCCGAGACACATTAGCCAAGACACCTTAGCCAAGACACCTTAGCCAAGACACCTTAGCCAAGACACCTTAGCCAAGACACTTTAGCCGAGACACATTAGCCAAGACACCTTAGCCAAGACACTTTAGCCAAGACACATTAGCCAAGACACCTTAGCCAAGACACATTAGCCAAGACACCTTAGCCGAGACACATTAGCCAAGACACCTTAGCCAAGACACCTTAGCCAAGACACCTTAGCCAAGACACATAAGCCAAGACACCTTAGCCAAAACACATTAGCCAAGACACCTTAGCTAAGACACCTTAGCCAAGACACATTAGCCAAGACACCTTAGCCAAGACACATTAGCCAAGACACCTTAGCCAAGACACCTTAGCCAAGACACTTTAGCCAAGACACATTAGCCGAGACACATTAGCCGAGACACCTTAGCCAAGACACCTTAGCCAAGACACCTTAGCCGAGACACATTAGCCAAGACACCTTAGCCAAGACACCTTAGCCGAGACACATTAGCCAAGACACCTTAGCCAAGACACCTTAGCCAAGACACATTAGCCAAGACACCTTAGCCAAGACACATTAGCCAAGACACCTTAGCCAAGACACATTAGCCAAGACACCTTAGCCAAGACACCTTAGCCAAGACACCTTAGCCAAGACACCTTAGCCAAGACACCTTAGCCAAGACACCTTAGCCAAGACACATTAGCCAAGACACCTTAGCCAAGACACCTTAGCCAAGACACCTTAGCCAAGACACTTTAGCCGAGACACATTAGCCAAGACACCTTAGCCAAGACACCTTAGCCAAGACACCTTAGCCAAGACACCTTAGCCAAGACACCTTAGCCAAGACACCTTAGCCGAGACACATTAGCCGAGACACATTAGCCAAGACACCTTAGCCAAGACACCTTAGCCAAGACACCTTAGCCGAGACACCTTAGCCAAGACACCTTAGCCAAGACACCTTAGCCAAGACACCTTAGCCAAGACACCTTAGCCAAGACACCTTAGCCAAGACACATTAGCCAAGACACCTTAGCCAAGACACCTTAGCCAAGACACATTAGCCAAGACACATTAGCCAAGACACCTTAGCCAAGACACATTAGCCAAGACACCTTAGCCAAGACACATTAGCCAAGACACCTTAGCCAAGACACCTTAGCCAAGACACCTTAGCCGAGACACCTTAGCCAAGACACTTTAGCCAAGACACATTAGCCAAGACACCTTAGCCGAGACACCTTAGCCAAGACACCTTAGACAAGACACCTTAGCCAAGACACCTTAGCCAAGACACTTTAGCCAAGACACCTTAGCCAAGACACATTAGCCAAGACACCTTAGCCAAGACACCTTAGCCAAGACACATTAGCCAAGACACCTTAGCCAAGACACCTTAGCCAAGACACCTTAGCCAAGACACCTTAGCCAAGACACTTTAGCCAAGACACCTTAGCCAAGACACATTAGCCGAGACACATTAGCCAAGACACCTTAGCCAAGACACCTTAGCCAAGACACAATAGACAAGACACCTTAGCCAAGAGACATTAGCCAAGACACCTTAGCCAAGACACCTTAGCCAAGACACCTTAGCCAAGCATCTTAGCCAAGACACCTTAGCCTTAGCCGAGACACATTAGCCAAGACACCTTAGCCAAGACACTTTAGCCAAGACACATTAGCCAAGACACCTTAGCCGAGACACCTTAGCCGAGACACATTAGCCAAGACACCTTAGCCAAGACACCTTAGCCAAGACACCTTAGCCAAGACACCTTAGCCAAGACACTTTAGCCGAGACACATTAGCCAAGACACCTTAGCCAAGACACATTAGCCAAGACACCTTAGCCAAGACACCTTAGCCGAGACACATTAGCCAAGACACCTTAGCCAAGACACCTTAGCCAAGACACCTTAGCCAAGACACCTTAGCCAAGACACATTAGCCAAGACACATTAGCCAAGACACCTTTGCCAAGACACCTTAGCCAAGACACCTTAGCCAAGACACATTAGCCAAGACACCTTAGCCAAAACACATTAGCCAAGACACCTTAGCTAAGACACCTTAGCCAAGACACATTAGCCAAGACACCTTAGCCGAGACACATAAGCCAAGACACCTTAGCCAAGACACATTAGCCAAGACACATTAGCCAAGACACCTTAGCCGAGACACATTAGCCAAGACACCTTAGCCAAGACACCTTAGCCAAGACACCTTAGCCAAGACACCTTAGCCAAGACACTTTAGCCGAGACACATTAGCCAAGACACCTTAGCCAAGACACCTTAGCCAAGACACCTTAGCCAAGACACCTTAGCACTTTAGCCGAGATACCGACACTTTAGCCGAGACACATTAGCCAAGACACCTTAGAAAAGACACCTTAGCCAAGACACATTAGCCAAGACACATTAGCCAAGACACCTTAGCCAAGACACATTAGCCAAGACACCTTAGCCGAGACACATTAGCCAAGACACCTTAGCCAAGACACCTTAGCCAAGACACCTTAGCCAAGACACTTTAGCCGAGACACATTAGCCAAGACACCTTAGCCAAGACACCTTAGCCAAGACACTTTAGCCAAGACACCTTAGCCAAGACACCTTAGCCAAGACACCTTAGCCAAGACACCTTAGCCAAGACACCTTAGCCAAGACACCTTAGCCAAGACACCTTAGCCAAGACACATTAGCCAAGACACCTTAGCCAAGACACCTTAGCCAAGACACATTAGCCAAGACACATTAGCCAAGACACCTTAGCCAAGACACCTTAGCCAAGACACCTTAGCCAAGACACATTAGCCAAGACACCTTAGCCAAGACACCTTAGCCAAGACACCTTAGCCGAGACACCTTAGCCAAGACACTTTAGCCAAGACACATTAGCCAAGACACCTTAGCCGAGACACCTTAGCCAAGACACCTTAGACAAGACACCTTAGCCAAGACACCTTAGCCAAGACACTTTAGCCAAGACACCTTAGCCAAGACACATTAGCCAAGACACCTTAGCCAAGACACCTTAGCCAAGACACATTAGCCAAGACACCTTAGCCAAGACACCTTAGCCAAGACACCTTAGCCAAGACACCTTAGCCAAGACACTTTAGCCAAGACACCTTAGCCAAGACACTTTAGCCGAGACACATTAGCCAAGACACCTTAGCCAAGACACCTTAGCCAAGCCACATTAGACAAGACACCTTAGCCAAGACACATTAGCCAAGACACCTTAGCCAAGACACCTTAGCCAAGACACCTTAGCCAAGCATCTTAGCCAAGACACCTTAGCCTTAGCCGAGACACATTAGCCAAGACACCTTAGCCAAGACACTTTAGCCAAGACACATTAGCCAAGACACCTTAGCCGAGACACCTTAGCCGAGACACATTAGCCAAGACACCTTAGCCAAGACACCTTAGCCAAGACACCTTAGCCAAGACACCTTAGCCAAGACACTTTAGCCGAGACACATTAGCCAAGACACCTTAGCCAAGACACATTAGCCAAGACACCTTAGCCAAGACACCTTAGCCGAGACACATTAGCCAAGACACCTTAGCCAAGACACCTTAGCCAAGACACCTTAGCCAAGACACCTTAGCCAAGACACATTAGCCAAGACACATTAGCCAAGACACCTTTGCCAAGACACCTTAGCCAAGACACCTTAGCCAAGACACATTAGCCAAGACACCTTAGCCAAAACACATTAGCCAAGACACCTTAGCTAAGACACCTTAGCCAAGACACATTAGCCAAGACACCTTAGCCAAGACACATTAGCCAAGACACCTTAGCCAAGACACCTTAGCCAAGACACTTTAGCCAAGACACATTAGCCGAGACACATTAGCGAAGACACCTTAGCCAAGACACATTAGCCAAGACACCTTAGCCAAGACACCTTAGCCAAGACACATTAGCCAAGACACTTTAGCCAAGACACATTAGCCAAGAAACATAAGCCGAGACACATTAGCCAAGACACATTAGCCAAGACACCTTAGCCAAGACACATTAGCCAAGACACCTTAGCCAAGACACCTTAGCCAAGACACTTTAGCCAAGACACATTAGCCAAGACACATTAGCCGTGACACCTTAGCCAAGACACCTTAGCCAAGACACCTTAGCCAAGACACCTTAGCCAAGACACCTTAGCCAAGACACCTTAGCCAAGACACTTTAGCCAAGACACCTTAGCCAAGACACTTTAGCCGAGACACATTAGCCAAGACACCTTAGCCAAGACACCTTAGCCAAGACACATTAGCCGAGACACATTAGCCAAGACACATTAGCCAAGACACCTTAGCCAAGACACCTTAGCCGAGACACATTAGCCAAGACACCTTAGCCAAGACACCTTAGCCAAGACACATTAGCCAAGACACCTTAGCCAAGACACCTTAGCCGAGACACATTAGCCAAGACACCTTAGCCAAGACACCTTAGCCAAGACACCTTAGCCAAGACACATAAGCCAAGACACCTTAGCCAAGACACATTAGCCAAGACACATTAGCCAAGACACCTTAGCCAAGACACCTTAGCCAAGACACCTTAGCCAAGACACCTTAGCCAAGACACATTAGCCAAGACACCTTAGCCAAAACACATTAGCCAAGACACCTTAGCTAAGACACCTTAGCCAAGACACATTAGCCGAGACACCTTAGCCAAGACACCTTAGCCAAGACACCTTAGCCGAGACACATTAGCCAAGACACCTTAGCCAAGACACCTTAGCCGAGACACATTAGCCAAGACACCTTAGCCAAGACACATTAGCCAAGACACCTTAGCCAAGACACCTTAGCCAAGACACCTTAGCCAAGACACCTTAGCCAAAACACATTAGCCAAGACACCTTAGCTAAGACACCTTAGCCAAGACACATTAGCCGAGAAACCTTAGCCAAGACACATTAGCCAAGACACCTTAGCCAAGACACCTTAGCCAAGACACCTTAGCCAAGACACCTTAGCCAAGACACCTTAGCCAAGACACCTTAGCCAAGACACATTAGCCAAGACACCTTAGCCAAAACACATTAGCCAAGACACATTAGCCAAGACACTTTAGCCAAGACACATTAGCCAAGACACCTTAGCCAAGACACCTTAGCCAAGACACATTAGCCAAGACACCTTAGCCAAGACACCTTAGCCGAGACACATCAGCCAAGACACCTTAGCCAAGACACATTAGCCAAGACACCTTAGCCAAGACACATTAGCCAAGACACCTTAGCCAAGACACCTTAGCCAAGACACCTTAGCCAAGACACCTTAGCCAAGACACCTTAGCCAAGACACCTTAGCCAAGACACATTAGCCAAGACACCTTAGCCGAGACACATTAGCCAAGACACTTTAGCCAAGACACCTTAGCCGAGACACATTAGCCAAGACACCTTAGCCAAGACACCTTAGCCAAGACACCTTAGCCAAGACACCTTAGCCAAGACACCTTAGCCAAGACACTTTAGCCGAGACACATTAGCCAAGACACCTTAGCCAAGACACTTTAGCCGAGACACATTAGCCAAGACACCTTAGCCGAGACACATTAGCCGAGACACATTAGCCAAGACACCTTAGCCAAGACACCTTAGCCAAGACACCTTAGCCAAGACACATTAGCCGAGACACAATAGCCAAGACACCTTAGCCAAGACACATTAGCCGAGACACATTAGCCAAGACACCTTAGCCAAGACACATTAGCCAAGACACATTAGCCAAGACACCTTAGCCAAGACACCTTAGCCAAGACACATTAGCCAAGACACCTTAGCCAAGACACATTAGCCAAGACACCTTAGCCAAGACACCTTAGCCAAGACACCTTAGCCAAGACACCTTAGCCAAGACACCTTAGCCAAGACACCTTAGCCAAGACACATTAGCCAAGACACCTTAGCCGAGACACATTAGCCAAGACACTTTAGCCAAGACACCTTAGCCGAGACACATTAGCCAAGACACCTTAGCCAAGACACCTTATCCAAGACACCTTAGCCAAGACACCTTAGCCAAGACACCTTAGAGAAAAAACTTTAGCCGAGACACATTAGCCAAGACACCTTAGCCAAGACACCTTAGCCAAGACACCTTAGCCAAGACAGCTTAGCCAAGACACCTTAGCCAAGACACCTTAGCCGAGACACATTAGCCGAGACACATTAGCCAAGACACCTTAGCCAAGACACCTTAGCCAAGACACCTTAGCCAAGACACATTAGCCGAGACACATTAGCCAAGACACCTTAGCCAAGACACATTAGCCAAGACACCTTAGCCAAGACACCTTAGCCAAGACACCTTAGCACTTTAGCCGAGACACCGACACTTTAGCCGAGACACATTAGCCAAGACACCTTAGCCAAGACACCTTAGCCAAGACACATTAGCCAAGACACATTAGCCAAGACACCTTAGCCAAGACACATTAGCCAAGACACCTTAGCCGAGACACATTAGCCATGACACCTTAGCCAAGACACCTTAGCCAAGACACCTTAGCCAAGACACTTTAGCCGAGACACATTAACCAAGACACCTTAGCCAAGACACCTTAGCCAAGACACTTTAGCCAAGACACCTTAGCCAAGACACCTTAGCCAAGACACTTTAGCCGAGACACATTAGCCAAGACACCTTAGCCAAGACACCTCAGCCAAGACACCTTAGCCAAGACACCTTAGCCAAGACACCTTAGCCAAGACACAATAGCCAAGACACCTTAGCCGAGACACATTAGCCAAGACACCTTAGCCAAGACACATTAGCCAAGACACCTTAGCCAAGACACCTTAGCCAAGACACCTTAGCCAAGACACTTTAGCCAAGACACATTAGCCAAGACACCTTAGCCAAGACACCTTAGCCAAGACACATTAGCCAAGACAGTTTAGCCAAGACACCTTAGCCAAGACACCTTAGCCAAGACACATTAGCCAAGACACTTTAGCCGAGACACATTAGCCAAGACACCTTAGCCAAGACACCTTAGCCAAGACACCTTAGCCAAGACACCTTAGCCAAGACACCTTAGCCGAGACACATTAGCCAAGACACCTTAGCCAAGACACCTTAGCCAAGACACCTTAGCCAAGACAAATTAGCCAAGACACCTTAGCCAAGACACCTCAGCCAAGACACCTTAGCCAAGACACCTTAGCCAAGACACCTTAGCCAAGACACATTAGCCAAGACACCTTAGCCAAGACACCTTAGCCAATACACATTAGCCAAGACACATTAGCCAAGACACCTTAGCCAAGACACCTTAGCCAAGACACATTAGCCAAGACACCTTAGCCAAGACACATTAGCCAAGACACCTTAGCCAAGACACCTTAGCCGAGACACATTAGCCAAGACACATTAGCCAAGACACATTAGCCAAGACACCTTAGCCAAGACACATTAGCCAAGACACCTTAGCCGAGACACACTAGCCAAGACACCTTAGCCAAGACACCTTAGCCAAGACTTTTTAGCCAAGACACATTAGCCAAGACACCTTAGCCAAGACACCTTAGCCAAGACACCTTAGCCAAGACACATTAGCCAAGACACCTTAGCCGAGACACACTAGCCAAGACACCTTAGCCAAGACACCTTAGCCAAGACTTTTTAGCCAAGACACATTAGCCAAGACACCTTAGCCAAGACACCTTAGCCAAGACACCTTAGCCGAGACACATTAGCCAAGACACCTTAGCCAAGACACCTTAGCCAAGACACCTTAGCCAAGACACATAAGCCAAGACACCTTAGCCAACACACCTTAGCCAAGACACATTAGCCAAGACACATTAGCCAAGACACTTTAGCCGAGACACTTTAGCCAAGACACCTTAGCCAAGACACCTTAGCCAAGACACCTTAGCCAAGACACCTTAGCCGAGACACATTAGCCAAGACACCTTAGCTAAGACAACTTAGCCAAGACACATTAGCCGAGACACCTTAGCCAAGACACCTTAGCCAAGACACCTTAGCAAAGACACATTAGCCAAGACACCTTAGCCAAAACACATTAGCCAAGACACCTTAGCCAAGACACCTTAGCCAAGACACATTAGCCGAGACACCTTAGCCAAGACACCTTAGCGAAGACACCTTAGCCGAGACACATTAGCCAAGACACCTTAGCCAAGACACCTTAGCCAAGACACCTTAGCCAAGACACTTTAGCCAAGACACCTTAGCCAAGACACTTTAGCCGAGACACATTAGCCAAGACACCTTAGCCAAGACACCTTAGCCAAGACACATTAGCCGAGACACATTAGCCAAGACACATTAGCCAAGACACCTTAGCCAAGACACCTTAGCCGAGACACATTAGCCAAGACACCTTAGCCAAGACACCTTAGCCAAGACACATTAGCCAAGACACCTTAGCCAAGACACCTTAGCCGAGACACATTAGCCAAGACACCTTAGCCAAGACACCTTAGCCAAGACACCTTAGCCAAGACACATAAGCCAAGACACCTTAGCCAAGACACATTAGCCAAGACACCTTAGCCAAGACACCTTAGCCAAGACACCTTAGCCAAGACACCTTAGCAAAGACACCTTAGCCAAGACACCTTAGCCAAAACACATTAGCCAAGACACCTTAGCCAAGACACCTTAGCCAAGACACATTAGCCGAGACACCTTAGCCAAGACACCTTAGCGAAGACACCTTAGCCGAGACACATTAGCCAAGACACCTTAACCAAGACACCTTAGCCGAGACACATTAGCCAAGACACCTTAGCCAAGACACATTAGCCAAGACACCTTAGCCAAGACACCTTAGCCAAGACACCTTAGCCAAGATTCCTTAGCCAAAACACATTAGCCAAGACACCTTAGCTAAGACACCTTAGCCAAGACACATTAGCCGAGACACCTTAGCCAAGACACATTAGCCAAGACACCTTAGCCAAGACACCTTAGCCAAGACACCTTAGCCAAGACACCTTAGCCAAGACACATTAGCCAAGACACCTTAGCCAAAACACATTAGCCAAGACACCTTAGCTAAGACAACTTAGCCAAGACACATTAGCCGAGACACCTTAGCCAAGACACCTTAGCCAAGACACCTTAGCCGAGACACATTAGCCAAGACACCTTAGCCAAGACACCTTAGCCGAGACACATTAGCCAAGACACCTTAGCCAAGACACATTAGCCAAGACACCTTAGCCAAGACACCTTAGCCAAGACACCTTAGCCAAGACACCTTAGCCAAGACACCTTAGCCAAGACACATTAGCCAAGACACATTAGCCAAGACACCTTAGCCGAGACACATTAGCCAAGACACCTTAGCCAAGACACCTTAGCCAAGACACCTTAGCCAAGACACCTTAGCCAAGACACTTTAGCCGAGACACATTAGCCAAGACACCTTAGCCAAGACACTTTAGCCAAGACACATTAGCCAAGACACCTTAGCCAAGACACCTTAGCCGAGACACATTAGCCAAGACACCTAAGCCAAGACACTTTAGCCAAGACACATTAGCCAAGACACCTTAGCCAAGACACCTTAGCCAAGACACATTAGCCAAGACACCTTAGCCAAGACACCTTAGCCGAGACACATTAGCCAAGACACCTTAGCCAAGACACATTAGCCAAGACACCTTAGCCAAGACACATTAGCCAAGACACCTTAGCCAAGACACCTTAGCCAAGACACCTTAGCCAAGACACCTTAGCCAAGACACATTAGCCAAGACACTTTAGCCAAGACACCTTAGCCGAGACACATTAGCCAAGACACCTTAGCCAAGACACCTTAGCCAAGACACCTTAGCCAAGACACCTTAGCCAAGACACCTTAGCCAAGACACTTTAGCCGAGACACATTAGCCAAGACACCTTAGCCAAGACACCTTAGCCACGACACCTTAGCCAGGACACCTTAGCCAAGACACCTTAGCCAAGACACCTTAGCCAAGACACCTTAGCCGAGACACATTAGCCGAGACACATTAGCCAAGACACCTTAGCCAAGACACCTTAGCCAAGACACCTTAGCCAAGACACATTAGCCGAGACACCTTAGCCAAGACACCTTAGCCAAGATACATTAGTCCAGACACATTAGCCAAGACACCTTAGCCAAGACACATTAGCCAAGACACATTAGCCAAGACACCTTAGCCAAGACACATTAGCCAAGACACATTAGCCAAGACACATTAGCCAAGACACCTTAGCCAAGACACCTTAGCCAAGACACATTAGCCAAGACACCTTAGCCAAGACACCTTAGCCAAGACACATTAGCCAAGACACCTTAGCCAAGACACCTTAGCCAAGACACTTTAGCCGAGACACATTAGCCAAGACACTTTAGCCAAGACACATTAGCCAAGACACCATAGCCAAGACAGCTTAGCCAAGACACCTTAGCCAAGACACCTTAGCCGAGACACATTAGCCAAGACACCTTAGCCAAGACACCTTAGCCAAGACACCTTAGCCAAGACACCTTAGCCAAGACACATTAGCCAAGACACTTTAGCCAAGACACCTTAGCCGAGACACATTAGCCAAGACACCTTAGCCAAGACACTTTAGCCAAGACACATTAGCCAAGACACTTTAGCCAAGACACATTAGCCAAGACACCTTAGCCAAGACAGCTTAGCCAAGACACCTTAGCCAAGACACCTTAGCCGAGACACATTAGCCAAGACACCTTAGCCAAGACACCTTAGCCAAGACACCTTAGCCAAGACACCTTAGCCAAGACACCTTAGCCAAGACACCTTAGCCAAGACACCTTAGCCAAGACACCTTAGTCAAGACACATTAGCCAAGACACTTTAGCCAAGACACCTTAGCCGAGACACATTAGCCAAGACACCTTAGCCAAGACACTTTAGCCAAGACACATTAGCCAAGACACCTTAGCCAAGACACATTTGCCAAGACACATTAGCCAAGACACCTTAGCCAAGACACCTTAGCCAAGACACATTAGCCGAGACACATTAGCCAAGACACCTTAGCCAAGACACATTAGCCAAGACACCTTAGCCGAGACACATTAGCCAAGACACCTAAGCCAAGACACTTTAGCCAAGACACATTAGCCAAGACACCTTAGCCAAGACACCTTAGCCAAGACACATTAGCCAAGACACATTAGCCAAGACACATTAGCCAAGACACCTTAGCCAAGACACCTTAGCCAAGACACCTTAGCCAAGACACCTTAGCCAAGACACATTAGCCAAGACACATTAGCCAAGACACATTAGCCAAGACACATTAGCCAAGACACCTTAGCCAAGACACCTTAGCCAAGACACCTTAGCACTTTAGCCGAGACACCGACACTTTAGCCGAGACACATTAGCAAAGACACCTTAGAAAAGACACCTTAGCCAAGACACATTAGCCAAGACACATTAGCCAAGACACCTTAGCCAAGACACATTAGCCAAGACACCTTAGCCGAGACACATTAGCCAAGACACCTAAGCCAAGACACCTTAGCCAAGACACCTTAGCCAAGACACTTTAGCCGAGACACATTAGCCAAGACACCTTAGCCAAGACACCTTAGCCAAGACACTTTAGCCAAGACACCTTAGCCAAGACACCTTAGCCAAGACACTTTAGCCGAGACACATTAGCCAAGACACCTTAGCCAAGACACCTCAGCCAAGACACCTTAGCCAAGACACCTTAGCCAAGACACCTTAGCCAAGACACAATAGCCAAGACACCTTAGCCGAGACACATTAGCCAAGACACCTTAGCCAAGACACATCAGCCAAGACACCTTAGCCAAGACACCTTAGCCAAGACACCTTAGCCAAGACACATTAGCCAAGACACCTTAGCCAAGACACCTTAGCCAAGACACCTTAGCCAAGACACATTAGCCAAGACACATTAGCCAAGACACCTTAGCCAAGACACCTTAGCCAAGACACATTAGCCAAGACACATTAGCCAAGACACTTTAGCCAAGACACCTTAGCCAAGACACATTAGCCAAGACACTTTAGCCGAGACACATTAGCCAAGACACCTTAGCCAAGACACCTTAGCCAAGACACCTTAGCCAAGACACCTTAGCCAAGACACCTTAGCCGAGACACATTAGCCAAGACACCTTAGCCAAGACACCTTAGCCAAGACACCTTAGCCAAGACACCTTAGCCAAGACACCTTAGCCAAGACACCTCAGCCAAGACACCTTAGCCAAGACACCTTAGCCAAGACACCTTAGCCAAGACACATTAGCCAAGACACCTTAGCCAAGACACCTTAGCCAAGACACATTAGCCAAGACACATTAGCCAAGACACCTTAGCCAAGACACCTTAGCCAAGACACATTGGCCAAGACACCTTAGCCAAGACACATTAGCCAAGACACCTTAGCCAAGACACCTTAGCCGAGACACATTAGCCAAGACACATTAGCCAAGACACATTAGCCAAGACACCTTAGCCAAGACACATTAGCCAAGACACCTTAGCCGAGACACACTAGCCAAGACACCTTAGCCAAGACACCTTAGCCAAGACTTTTTAGCCAAGAAACATTAGCCAAGGCACCTTAGCCAAGACACCTTAGCCAAGACACATTAGCCGAGACACATTAGCCAAGACACCTTAGCCAAGACACCTTAGCCAAGACACTTTAGCCAAGACACATTAGCCAAGACACCTTAGCCAAGACACATTAGCCAAGACACATTAGCCAAGACACTTTAGCCGAGACACTTTCGCCAAGACACCTTAGCCAAGACACCTTAGCCAAGACACCTTAGCCGAGACACATTAGCCAAGACACATTAGCCAAGACACCTTAGCCAAGACACCTTAGCCAAGACACCTTAGCCAAGACACCTTAGCCAAGACACCTTAGCCAAGACACCTTAGCCAAGACACCTTAGCCAAGACACAATAGCCAAGACACCTTAGCCAAGACACATTAGCCAAGACACCTTAGCCAAGACACCTTAGACGAGACACATTAGCCAAGACACATTAGCCAAGACACCTTAGCCAAGACACCTTAGCCAAGACACCTTAGCCAAGACACCTTAGCCAAGACACATTAGCCAAGACACCTTAGCCGAGACACATTAGCCAAGACACATTAGCCTAGACACCTTAGCCAAGACACCTTAGCCAAGACACCTTAGCCAAGACACATTAGCCAAGACACATTAGCCAAGACACATTAGCCAAGACACCTTAGCCAAGACACATTAGCCAAGACACCTTAGCCGAGACACCTTAGCCAAGACACCTTAGCCAAGACACATTAGCCAAGACACATTAGCCAAGACACCTTAGCCAAGACACCTTAGCCAAGACACCTTAGCCAAGACACAATAGCCAAGACACCTTAGCCAAGACACATTAGCCAAGACACCTTAGCCAAGACACCTTAGACGAGACACATTAGCCAAGACACATTAGCCAAGACACCTTAGCCAAGACACCTTAGCCAAGACACCTTAGCCAAGACACCTTAGCCAAGACACATTAGCCAAGACACCTTAGCCGAGACACATTAGCCAAGACACATTAGCCTAGACACCTTAGCCAAGACACCTTAGCCAAGACACCTTAGCCAAGACACATTAGCCAAGACACATTAGCCAAGACACATTAGCCAAGACACCTTAGCCAAGACACATTAGCCAAGACACCTTAGCCGAGACACCTTAGCCAAGACACCTTAGCCAAGACACATTAGCCAAGACACATTAGCCAAGACACCTTAGCCAAGACACCTTAGCCAAGACACCTTAGCCAAGACACATTAGCCAAGACACCTTAGCCAAGACACCTTAGCCAAGACACCTTAGCCAAGACACCTTAGCCAAGACACCTTAGACAAGACACATTAGCCAAGACACATTAGCCAAGACACATTAGCCAAGACACCTTAGCCGAGACACATTAGCCAAGACACATTAGCCAAGACACCTTAGCCAAGACACCTTAGCCAAGACACCTTAGCCAAGACACCTTAGCCAAGACACTTTAGCCGAGACACATTAGCCAAGACACCTTAGCCAAGACACCTTAGCCAAGACACATTAGCCAAGACACATTAGCCGAGACACATTAGCCAAGACACCTTAGCCAAGACACATTAGCCAAGACACCTTAGCCAAGACACCTTAGCCAAGACACATTAGCCAAGACACCTTAGCCAAGACACCTTAGACGAGACACATTAGCCAAGACACATTAGCCAAGACACCTTAGCCAAGACACCTTAGCCAAGACACCTTAGCCAAGACACCTTAGCTAAGACACCTTAGCCAAGACACCTTAGCCAAGACACAATAGCCAAGACACCTTAGCCAAGACACATTAGCCAAGACACCTTAGCCAAGACACCTTAGACGAGACACATTAGCCAAGACACATTAGCCAAGACACCTTAGCCAAGACACCTTAGCCAAGACACCTTAGCCAAGACACCTTAGCCAAGACACATTAGCCAAGACACCTTAGCCGAGACACATTAGCCAAGACACATTAGCCTAGACACCTTAGCCAAGACACCTTAGCCAAGACACCTTAGCCAAGACACATTAGCCAAGACACATTAGCCAAGACACATTAGCCAAGACACCTTAGCCAAGACACATTAGCCAAGACACCTTAGCCGAGACACCTTAGCCAAGACACCTTAGCCAAGACACATTAGCCAAGACACATTAGCCAAGACACCTTAGCCAAGACACCTTAGCCAAGACACCTTAGCCAAGACACATTAGCCAAGACACCTTAGCCAAGACACCTTAGCCAAGACACCTTAGCCAAGACACCTTAGCCAAGACACCTTAGACAAGACACATTAGCCAAGACACATTAGCCAAGACACATTAGCCAAGACACCTTAGCCGAGACACATTAGCCAAGACACATTAGCCAAGACACCTTAGCCAAGACACCTTAGCCAAGACACCTTAGCCAAGACACCTTAGCCAAGACACTTTAGCCGAGACACATTAGCCAAGACACCTTAGCCAAGACACCTTAGCCAAGACACATTAGCCAAGACACATTAGCCAAGACACATTAGCCAAGACACCTTAGCCAAGACACATTAGCCAAGACACCTTAGCCAAGACACATTAGCCAAGACACATTAGCCAAGACACCTTAGCCAAGACACCTTAGCCGAGACACCTTAGCCAAGACACCTTAGCCAAGACACTTTAGCCGAGACACATAAGCCGAGACACATTAGCCAAGACACATTAGCCAAGACACCTTAGCCAAGACACCTTAGCCAAGACACATTAGCCAAGACACATTAGCCAAGACATCTTAGCCAAGACACCTTAGCCAAGACACTTTAGCCGAGACACATTAGCCAAGACACCTTAGCCAAGACACCTTAGCCAAGACACCTTAGCCAAGACACCTTAGCCAAGACACATTAGCCAAGACACCTTAGCCAAGACACATTAGCCAAGACACATTAGCCAAGACACCTTAGCCAAGACACATTAGCCAAGACACCTTAGCCAAGACACATTAGCCAAGACACCTTAGCCAAGACACCTTAGCCAAGACACCTTAGCCGAGACACCTTAGCCAAGACACTTTAGCCAAGACACATTAGCCAAGACACCTTAGCCGAGACACCTTAGCCAAGACACCTTAGACAAGACACCTTAGCCAAGACACCTTAGCCAAGACACTTTAGCCAAGACACATTAGCCAAGACACCTTAGCCAAGACACCTTAGCCAAGACACTTTAGCCAAGACACATTAGCCAAGACACATTAGCCGTGACACCTTAGCCAAGACACCTTAGCCAAGACACCTTAGCCAAGACACCTTAGCCAAGACACCTTAGCCAAGACACCTTAGCCAAGACACCTTAGCCAAAACACATTAGCCAAGACACCTTAGCTAAGACACCTTAGACAAGACACATTAGCCAAGACACCTTAGCCAAGACACATTAGCCAAGACACCTTAGCCAAGACACCTTAGCCAAGATACATTAGCCAAGACACCTTAGCCAAGACACTTTAGCCGAGACACATTAGCCAAGACACCTTAGCCAAGACACCTTAGCCAAGACACTTTAGCCAAGACACCTTAGCCAAGACACATTAGCCAAGACACCTTAGCCAAGACACCTTAGCCAAGACACCTTAGCCAAGCATCTTAGCCAAGACACCTTAGCCTTAGCCGAGACACATTAGCCAAGACACCTTAGCCAAGACACTTTAGCCAAGACACATTAGCCAAGACACCTTAGCCGAGACACCTTAGCCGAGACACATTAGCCAAGACACCTTAGCCAAGACACCTTAGCCAAGACACCTTAGCCAAGACACTTTAGCCGAGACACATTAGCCAAGACACCTTAGCCAAGACACATTAGCCAAGACACCTTAGCCAAGAGACCTTAGCCAAGACACTTTAGCCAAGACACATTAGCCGAGACACATTAGCGAAGACACCTTAGCCAAGACACATTAGCCAAGACACCTTAGCCAAGACACCTTAGCCAAGACACCTTAGCCAAGACACCTTAGCCAAGACACCTTAGCCAAGACACCTTAGCCAAGACACCTTAGCCAAGACACCTTAGACAAGACACATTAGCCAAGACACATTAGCCAAGACACATTAGCCAAGACACCTTAGCCGAGACACATTAGCCAAGACACATTAGCCAAGACACCTTAGCCAAGACACCTTAGCCAAGACACCTTAGCCAAGACACCTTAGCCAAGACACTTTAGCCGAGACACATTAGCCAAGACACCTTAGCCAAGACACCTTAGCCAAGACACATTAGCCAAGACACATTAGCCAAGACACATTAGCCAAGACACCTTAGCCAAGACACCTTAGCCAAGACACCTTAGCCAAGACACCTTAGCCAAGACACCTTAGCCAAGACACCTTAGCCAAGACACCTTAGCCAAGACACTTTAGCCAAGACACCTTAGCCAAGACACTTTAGCCGAGACACATTAGCCAAGACACCTTAGCCAAGACACCTTAGCCAAGACACTTTAGCCAAGACACCTTAGCCAAGACACATTAGCCAAGACACCTTAGCCAAGACACCTTAGCCAAGACACCTTAGCCAAGCATCTTAGCCAAGACACCTTAGCCTTAGCCGAGACACATTAGCCAAGACACCTTAGCCAAGACACTTTAGCCAAGACACATTAGCCAAGACACCTTAGCCGAGACACCTTAGCCGAGACACATTAGCCAAGACACCTTAGCCAAGACACCTTAGCCAAGACACCTTAGCCAAGACACCTTAGCCAAGACACATTAGCCAAGACACATTAGCCAAGACACATTAGCCAAGACACCTTAGCCAAGACACATTAGCCAAGACACCTTAGCCGAGACACCTTAGCCAAGACACCTTAGCCAAGACACATTAGCCAAGACACATTAGCCGAGACACATTAGCGAAGACACCTTAGCCAAGACATATTAGCCAAGACACCTTAGCCAAGACACCTTAGCCAAGACACCTTAGCCAAGACACCTTAGACAAGACACATTAGCCAAGACACATTAGCCAAGACACATTAGCCAAGACACCTTAGCCGAGACACATTAGCCAAGACACATTAGCCAAGACACCTTAGCCAAGACACCTTAGCCAAGACACCTTAGCCAAGACACCTTAGCCAAGACACTTTAGCCGAGACACATTAGCCAAGACACCTTAGCCAAGACACCTTAGCCAAGACACATTAGCCAAGACACATTAGCCAAGACACATTAGCCAAGACACCTTAGCCAAGACACATTAGCCAAGACACCTTAGCCAAGACACATTAGCCAAGACACATTAGCCAAGACACCTTAGCCAAGACACCTTAGCCGAGACACCTTAGCCAAGACACCTTAGCCAAGACACTTTAGCCGAGACACATAAGCCGAGACACATTAGCCAAGACACCTTAGCCAAGACACCTTAGCCAAGACACCTTAGCCAAGACACATTAGCCAAGACACATTAGCCAAGACATCTTAGCCAAGACACCTTAGCCAAGACACTTTAGCCGAGACACATTAGCCAAGACACCTTAGCCAAGACACCTTAGCCAAGACACCTTAGCCAAGACACCTTAGCCAAGACACATTAGCCAAGACACCTTAGCCAAGACACATTAGCCAAGACACATTAGCCAAGACACCTTAGCCAAGACACATTAGCCAAGACACCTTAGCCAAGACACATTAGCCAAGACACCTTAGCCAAGACACCTTAGCCAAGACACCTTAGCCGAGACACCTTAGCCAAGACACTTTAGCCAAGACACATTAGCCAAGACACCTTAGCCGAGACACCTTAGCCAAGACACCTTAGACAAGACACCTTAGCCAAGACACCTTAGCCAAGACACTTTAGCCAAGACACATTAGCCAAGACACCTTAGCCAAGACACCTTAGCCAAGACACTTTAGCCAAGACACATTAGCCAAGACACATTAGCCGTGACACCTTAGCCAAGACACCTTAGCCAAGACACCTTAGCCAAGACACCTTAGCCAAGACACCTTAGCCGAGACACCTTAGCCGAGACACATTAGCCAAGACACCTTAGCCAAGACACCTTAGCCAAGACACCTTAGCCAAGACACTTTAGCCGAGACACATTAGCCAAGACACCTTAGCCAAGACACATTAGCCAAGACACCTTAGCCAAGACACCTTAGCCGAGACACATTAGCCAAGACACCTTAGCCAAGACACCTTAGCCAAGCATCTTAGCCAAGACACCTTAGCCTTAGCCGAGACACATTAGCCAAGACACCTTAGCCAAGACACTTTAGCCAAGACACCTTAGCTAAGACACCTTAGCCAAGACACATTAGCCGAGACACCTTAGCCAAGACACATTAGCCAAGACACCTTAGCCAAGACACCTTAGCCAAGACACCTTAGCCAAGACACCTTAGCCAAGACACCTTAGCCAAGACACCTTAGCCGAGACACATTAGCCAAGACACCTTAGCCAAGACACATTAGCCAAGACACCTTAGCCAAGACACCTTAGCCAAGACACCTTAGCCAAGACACCTTAGCCAAGACACCTTAGCCAAGACACATTAGCCAAGACACATTAGCCAAGACACCTTAGCCGAGACACATTAGCCAAGACACCTTAGCCAAGACACCTTAGCCAAGACACCTTAGCCAAGACACCTTAGCCAAGACACTTTAGCCGAGACACATTAGCCAAGACACCTTAGCCAAGACACTTTAGCCAAGACACATTACCCAAGACACCTTAGCCAAGACACATTAGCCAAGACACCTTAGCCGAGACACATTAGCCAAGACACCTTAGCCAAGACACCTTAGCCAAGACACCTTAGCCAAGACACATAAGCCAAGACACCTTAGCCAAAACACATTAGCCAAGACACCTTAGCTAAGACACCTTAGCCAAGACACATTAGCCAAGACACCTTAGCCAAGACACATTAGCCAAGACACCTTAGCCAAGAGACCTTAGCCAAGACACTTTAGCCAAGACACATTAGCCGAGACACATTAGCCGAGACACCTTAGCCAAGACACCTTAGCCAAGACACCTTAGCCGAGACACATTAGCCAAGACACCTTAGCCAAGACACCTTAGCCGAGACACATTAGCCAAGACACCTAAGCCAAGACACTTTAGCCAAGACACATTAGCCAAGACACCTTAGCCAAGACACCTTAGCCAAGACACATTAGCCAAGACACCTTAGCCAAGACACCTTAGCCGAGACACATCAGCCAAGACACCTTAGCCAAGACACATTAGCCAAGACACCTTAGCCAAGACACATTAGCCAAGACACCTTAGCCAAGACACCTTAGCCAAGACACCTTAGCCAAGACACCTTAGCCAAGACACCTTAGCCAAGACACATTAGCCAAGACACCTTAGCCAAGACACCTTAGCCAAGACACCTTAGCCAAGACACTTTAGCCGAGACACATTAGCCAAGACACCTTAGCCAAGACACCTTAGCCAAGACACCTTAGCCAAGACACCTTAGCCAAGACACCTTAGCCAAGACACCTTAGCCGAGACACATTAGCCGAGACACATTAGCCAAGACACCTTAGCCAAGACACCTTAGCCAAGACACCTTAGCCGAGACACCTTAGCCAAGACACCTTAGCCAAGACACCTTAGCCAAGACACCTTAGCCAAGACACCTTAGCCAAGACACATTAGCCAAGACACCTTAGCCAAGACACCTTAGCCAAGACACATTAGCCAAGACACATTAGCCAAGACACCTTAGCCAAGACACATTAGCCAAGACACCTTAGCCAAGACACATTAGCCAAGACACCTTAGCCAAGACACCTTAGCCAAGACACCTTAGCCGAGACACCTTAGCCAAGACACTTTAGCCAAGACACATTAGCCAAGACACCTTAGCCGAGACACCTTAGCCAAGACACCTTAGACAAGACACCTTAGCCAAGACACCTTAGCCAAGACACTTTAGCCAAGACACCTTAGCCAAGACACATTAGCCAAGACACCTTAGCCAAGACACCTTAGCCAAGACACATTAGCCAAGACACCTTAGCCAAGACACCTTAGCCAAGACACCTTAGCCAAGACACCTTAGCCAAGACACTTTAGCCAAGACACCTTAGCCAAGACACTTTAGCCGAGACACATTAGCCAAGACACCTTAGCCAAGACACCTTAGCCAAGACACATTAGACAAGACACCTTAGCCAAGACACATTAGCCAAGACACCTTAGCCAAGACACCTTAGCCAAGACACCTTAGCCAAGCATCTTAGCCAAGACACCTTAGCCTTAGCCGAGACACATTAGCCAAGACACCTTAGCCAAGACACTTTAGCCAAGACACATTAGCCAAGACACCTTAGCCGAGACACCTTAGCCGAGACACATTAGCCAAGACACCTTAGCCAAGACACCTTAGCCAAGACACCTTAGCCAAGACACTTTAGCCGAGACACATTAGCCAAGACACCTTAGCCAAGACACATTAGCCAAGACACCTTAGCCAAGACACCTTAGCCGAGACACATTAGCCAAGACACCTTAGCCAAGACACCTTAGCCAAGACACCTTAGCCAAGACACCTTAGCCAAGACACATTAGCCAAGACACATTAGCCAAGACACCTTTGCCAAGACACCTTAGCCAAGACACCTTAGCCAAGACACATTAGCCAAGACACCTTAGCCAAAACACATTAGCCAAGACACCTTAGCTAAGACACCTTAGCCAAGACACATTAGCCAAGACACCTTAGCCAAGACACATTAGCCAAGACACCTTAGCCAAGACACCTTAGCCAAGACACTTTAGCCAAGACACATTAGCCGAGACACATTAGCGAAGACACCTTAGCCAAGACACATTAGCCAAGACACCTTAGCCAAGACACCTTAGCCAAGACACATTAGCCAAGACACTTTAGCCAAGACACATTAGCCAAGAAACATAAGCCGAGACACATTAGCCAAGACACATTAGCCAAGACACCTTAGCCAAGACACATTAGCCAAGACACCTTAGCCAAGACACCTTAGCCAAGACACTTTAGCCAAGACACATTAGCCAAGACACATTAGCCGTGACACCTTAGCCAAGACACCTTAGCCAAGACACCTTAGCCAAGACACCTTAGCCAAGACACCTTAGCCAAGACACCTTAGCCAAGACACTTTAGCCAAGACACCTTAGCCAAGACACTTTAGCCGAGACACATTAGCCAAGACACCTTAGCCAAGACACCTTAGCCAAGACACATTAGCCGAGACACATTAGCCAAGACACATTAGCCAAGACACCTTAGCCAAGACACCTTAGCCGAGACACATTAGCCAAGACACCTTAGCCAAGACACCTTAGCCAAGACACATTAGCCAAGACACCTTAGCCAAGACACCTTAGCCGAGACACATTAGCCAAGACACCTTAGCCAAGACACCTTAGCCAAGACACCTTAGCCAAGACACATAAGCCAAGACACCTTAGCCAAGACACATTAGCCAAGACACATTAGCCAAGACACCTTAGCCAAGACACCTTAGCCAAGACACCTTAGCCAAGACACCTTAGCCAAGACACCTTAGCCAAGACACATTAGCCAAGACACCTTAGCCAAAACACATTAGCCAAGACACCTTAGCTAAGACACCTTAGCCAAGACACATTAGCCGAGACACCTTAGCCAAGACACCTTAGCCAAGACACCTTAGCCGAGACACATTAGCCAAGACACCTTAGCCAAGACACCTTAGCCGAGACACATTAGCCAAGACACCTTAGCCAAGACACATTAGCCAAGACACCTTAGCCAAGACACCTTAGCCAAGACACCTTAGCCAAGACACCTTAGCCAAAACACATTAGCCAAGACACCTTAGCTAAGACACCTTAGCCAAGACACATTAGCCGAGACACCTTAGCCAAGACACATTAGCCAAGACACCTTAGCCAAGACACCTTAGCCAAGACACCTTAGCCAAGACACATTAGCCAAGACACCTTAGCCAAAACACATTAGCCAAGACACATTAGCCAAGACACTTTAGCCAAGACACATTAGCCAAGACACCTTAGCCAAGACACCTTAGCCAAGACACATTAGCCAAGACACCTTAGCCAAGACACCTTAGCCGAGACACATCAGCCAAGACACCTTAGCCAAGACACATTAGCCAAGACACCTTAGCCAAGACACATTAGCCAAGACACCTTAGCCAAGACACCTTAGCCAAGACACCTTAGCCAAGACACCTTAGCCAAGACACCTTAGCCAAGACACCTTAGCCAAGACACATTAGCCAAGACACCTTAGCCGAGACACATTAGCCAAGACACTTTAGCCAAGACACCTTAGCCGAGACACATTAGCCAAGACACCTTAGCCAAGACACCTTAGCCAAGACACCTTAGCCAAGACACCTTAGCCAAGACACCTTAGCCAAGACACCTTAGCCAAGACACTTTAGCCGAGACACATTAGCCAAGACACCTTAGCCAAGACACCTTAGCCAAGACACCTTAGCCAAGACACCTTAGCCAAGACACCTTAGCCGAGACACATTAGCCGAGACACATTAGCCAAGACACCTTAGCCAAGACACCTTAGCCAAGACACCTTAGCCAAGACACTTTAGCCGAGACACATTAGCCAAGACACCTTAGCCAAGACACCTTAGCCAAGACACATTAGCCAAGACACCTTAGCCGAGGCAGTGTAAAACCTACATGTGCTCGAGAGTGTTATATGTTGCTAGTACGTACCAAGTAGACTAAGTACACAGCACTGCCCCTCCCATGAAGTAATACCGCGAGGTGATTCCGTGGGAGGGTGCAGAGGGTTCAAGGAGAGTTTTTTACTGGGTAAAAATCCCATGTCCCCCACTGTGGGTGTCTTTCGAAGATTTTATACTCCTTGTAAAAAAAAAAAAAAAAAACCTTAGCCGAGACACATTAGCCAAGACACCTTAGCCGAGACACCTTAGCCAAGACACCTTAGCCAAGACACATTAGCCAAGACACCTTAGCCGAGACACATTAGCCAAGACACCTTAGCCAAGACACCTTAGCCAAGACACATTAGCCGAGACACATTAGCCAAGACACCTTAGCCAAGACACCTTAGCCAAGACACATTAGCCAAGACACCTTAGCCAAGACACCTTAGCCAAGACACTTTAGCCGAGACACCTTAGCCAAGACACCTTAGCCAAGACACCTTAGCCAAGACACATTAGCCAAGACACATTAGCCAAGACACCTTAGCCAAGACACCTTAACCAAGACACTTTAGCCGAGACACCTTAGCCAAGACACCTTAGCCAAGACACCTTAGCCAAGACACCTTAGCCGAGACACATTAGCCAAGACACCTTAGCCAAGACACCTTAGCCAAGACACCTTAGCCAAGACACCTTAGCCAAGACACCTTAGCCAAGACACATTAGCCAAGACACCTAAGCCGAGACACATTAGAAAAGACACCTTAGCCAAGACACCTTAGCCAAGACACCTTAGCCAAGACACCTTAGCCAAGACACATTAGCCAAGACACCTTAGCCAAGACACATTAGCCAAGACACCTTAGCCGAGACACATTAGCCAAGACACCTTAGCCAAGACACCTTAGCCAAGACACCTTAGCCAAGACACATTAGCCAAGACACCTTAGCCAAGACACATTAGCCAAGACACCTTAGCCAAGACACCTTAGCCGAGACACATTAGCCAAGACACCTTAGCCAAGACACATTAGCCAAGACACCTTAGCCAAGACACCTTAGCCAAGACACATTAGCCAAGACACCTTAGCCAAGACACCTTAGCCAAGACACCTTAGCCAAGACACATTAGCCAAGACACCTTAGCCAAGACACCTTAGCCAAGACACCTTAGCCAAGACACCTTAGCCAAGACACCTTAGCCAAGACACCTTAGCCAAGACACCTTAGCCAAGACACATTAGCCAAGACACCTTAGCCGAGACACATTAGCCAAGACACATTAGCCAAGACACCTTAGCCGAGACACATTAGCCAAGACACATTAGCCAAGACACCTTAGCCGAGACACATTAGCCAAGACACTTTAGCCAAGACACCTTAGCCAAGACACCTTAGCCAAGACACCTTAGCCAAGACACCTTAGCCAAGACACATTAGCCAAGACACCTTAGCCAAGACACCTTAGCCAAGACACCTTAGCCAAGACACATTAGCCAAGACACCTTAGCCAAGACACCTTAGCCAAGACACCTTAGCCAAGACACCTTAGCCAAGACACCTTAGCCAAGACACCTTAGCCAAGACACCTTAGCCAAGACACCTTAGCCAAGACACATAAGCCAAGACACATTAGCCAAGACACATTAGCCAAGACACATTAGCCAAGACACTTTAGCCAAGACACCTTAGCCAAGACACCTTAGCCAAGACACCTTAGCCAAGACACATTAGCCAAGACACATTAGCCAAGACACCTTAGCCAAGACACATTAGCCAAGACACTTTAGCCAAGACACATTAGCCAAGACACATTAGCCAAGACACCTTAGCCAAGACACCTTAGCCAAGACACCTTAGCCAAGACACCTTAGCCAAGACACCTTAGCCAAGACACATTAGCCAAGACACCTTAGCCAAGACACCTTAGCCAAGACACCTTAGCCAAGACACCTTAGCCAAGACACCTTAGCCAAGACACCTTAGCCAAGACACCTTAGCCAAGACACATTAGCCAAGACACCTTAGCCGAGACACATTAGCCAAGACACATTAGCCAAGACACCTTAGCCAAGACACCTTGGCCAAGACACCTTAGCCAAGACACCTTAGCCAAGACACATTAGCCGAGACACCTTAGCCAAGACACATTAGCCGAGACACATTAGCCAAGACACCTTAGCCAAGACACATTAGCCGAGACACATTAGCCGAGACACATTAGCCAAGACACCTTAGCCAAGACACCTTAGCCAAGACACCTTAGCCAAGACACCTTAGCCAAGACACCTTAGCCAAGACACCTTAGCCAAGACACCTTAGCCAAGACACCTTAGCCAAGACATCTTAGCCAAGACACATTAGCCAAGACACATTAGCCAAGACACATTAGCCAAGACACATTAGCCAAGACACCTTAGCCAAGACACATTAGCCAAGACACATTAGCCAAGACACTTTAGCCAAGACACCTTAGCCAAGACACTTTGGCCAAGACACCTTAGCCAAGACACATTAGCCGAGACACCTTAGCCAAGACACATTAGCCGAGACACATTAGCCAAGACACCTTAGCCAAGACACATTAGCCGAGACACATTAGCCAAGACACATTAGCCAAGACACATTAGCCAAGACACATTAGCCAAGACACATTAGCCAAGACACCTTAGCCAAGACACCTTAGCCAAGACACCTTAGCCAAGACACCTTAGCCAAGACACATTAGCCAAGACACATTAGCCGAGACACATTAGCCAAGACACCTTAGCCAAGACACCTTAGCCAAGACACCTTAGCCAAGACACCTTAGCCAAGACACCTTAGCTAAGACACATTAGCCGAGACACATTAGCCAAGACACATTAGCCAAGACACCTTAGCCAAGACACCTTAGCCAAGACACCTTAGCCAAGACACATTAGCCAAGACACCTTAGCCAAGACACCTTAGCCAAGACACCTTAGCCAAGACACATTAGCCAAGACACCTTAGCCGAGACACATTAGCCAAGACACCTTAGCGAAGACACTTTAGCCGAGACACTTAAGCCAAGACACCTTAGCCGAGACACCTTAGCCAAGACACATTAGCCAAGACACCTTAGCCAAGACACCTTAGCCAAGACACCTTAGCCAAGACACATTAGCCAAGACACCTTAGCCAAGACACCTTAGCCAAGACACCTTAGCCAAGACACCTTAGCCAAGACACCTTAGCCAAGACACATTAGCCAAGACACATTAGCCGAGACACCTTAGCCAAGACACCTTAGCCAAGACACCTTAGCCAAGACACATTAGCCAAGACACTTTAGCCAAGACACCTTAGCCGAGACACCTTAGCCGAGACACATTAGCCAAGACACCTTAGCCAAGACACCTTAACCAAGACACCTTAGCCAAGACACCTTAGCCAAGACACCTTAGCCAAGACACATTAGCCAAGACACCTTAGCCAAGACACCTTAGCTAAGACACATTAGCCGAGACACATTAGCCAAGACACATTAGCCAAGACACCTTAGCCAAGACACCTTAGCCAAGACACCTTAGCCAAGACACCTTAGCCAAGACACCTTAGCCAAGACACATTAGCCAAGACACCTTAGCCGAGACACATTAGCCAAGACACCTTAGCCAAGACACCTAAGCCAAGACACCTTAGCCAAGACACCTTAGCCAAGACACCTTAGCCAAGACACATTAGCCAAGACACATTAGCCGAGACACCTTAGCCAAGACACCTTAGCCAAGACACCTTAGCCAAGACACATTAGCCAAGACACATTAGCCAAGACACCTTAGCCGAGACACATTAGCCAAGACACCTTAGCCAAGACACATTAGCCAAGACACCTTATCCAAGACACCTTAGCTAAGACACATTAGCCGAGACACATTAGCCAAGACACATTAGCCAAGACACCTTAGCCAAGACACCTTAGCCAAGACACCTTAGCCAAGACACCTTAGCCAAGACACTTTAGCCAAGACACATTAGCCAAGACACCTTAGCCAAGACACATTAGCCAAGACACATTAGCCAAGACACCTTAGAGAAGACACATTAGCCAAGACACATTAGCCAAGACACCTTAGCCAAGACACCTTAGCCAAGACACCTTAGCCAAGACACCTTAGCCAAGACACATTAGCCAAGACACCTTAGCCGAGACACATTAGCCAAGACACCTAAGCGAAGACACTTTAGACGAGACACTTAAGCCAAGACACCTTAGCCGAGACACCTTAGCCAAGACACATTAGCCAAGACACCTTAGCCAAGACACCTTAGCCAAGACACCTTAGCCAAGACACATTAGCCAAGACACCTTAGCCAAGACACCTTAGCCAAGACACCTTAGCCAAGACACCTTAGCCAAGACACCTTAGCCAAGACACCTTAGCCGAGACACATTAGCCAAGACACCTTAGCGAAGACACTTTAGCCGAGACACTTAAGCCAAGATACCTTAGCCGAGACACCTTAGCCAAGACACATTAGCCAAGACACCTTAGCCAAGACACCTTAGCCAAGACACCTTAGCCAAAACACATTAGCCAAGACACCTTAGCCAAGACACCTTAGCCAAGACACCTTAGCCAAGACACCTTAGCCAAGACACCTTAGCCAAGACACCTTAGCCAAGACACCTTAGCCAAGACACCTTAGCCAAGACACATTAGCCAAGACACCTTAGCCGAGACACATTAGCCAAGACACATTAGCCAAGACACCTTAGCCAAGACACCTTAGCCAAGACACCTTAGCCAAGACACATTAGCCGAGACACATTAGCCAAGACACCTTAGCCAAGACACCTTAGCCAAGACACATTAGCCAAGACACATTAGCCGAGACACATTAGCCAAGACACATTAGCCAAGACACATTAGCCAAGACACCTTAGCCAAGACACCTTAGCCAAGACACCTTAGCCAAGACACATTAGCCAAGACACCTTAGCCAAGACACCTTAGCCAAGACACCTTAGCCAAGACACCTTAGCCAAGACACATTAGCCAAGACACCTTAGCCAAGACACATTAGCCAAGACACCTTAGCCAAGACACCTTAGCCAAGACACCTTAGCCAAGACACCTTAGCCAAGACAAATTAGCCAAGACACCTTAGCCAAGACACATTAGCCAAGACACATTAGCCGAGACACCTTAGCCAAGACACCTTAGCCAAGACACCTTAGCCAAGACACATTAGCCAAGACACATTAGCCAAGACACCTTAGCCGAGACACATTAGCCAAGACACCTTAGCCAAGACACATTAGCCAAGACACTTTAGCCAAGACACATTAGCCAAGACACCTTAGCCAAGACACCTTAGCCAAGACACATTAGCCAAGACACATTAGCCAAGACACCTTAGCCAAGACACATTAGCCAAGACACCTTAGCCAAGACACATTAGCCAAGACACATTAGCCAAGACACCTTAGCCAAGACACCTTAGCCAAGACACCTTAGCCAAGACACCTTAGCCAAGACACCTTAGCCAAGACACCTTAGCCAAGACACCTTAGCCAAGACACATTAGCCAAGACACCTTAGCCGAGACACATTAGCCAAGACACCTTAGCGAAGACACTTTAGGAGAGACACTTAAGCCAAGACACCTTAGCCAAGACACTTTAGCCAAGACACCTTAGCCAAGACACATTAGCCAAGACACTTTAGCCAAGACACCTTAGCCAAGACACCTTAGCCAAGACACATTAGCCAAGACACTTTAGCCAAGACACCTTAGCCAAGACAGCTTAGCCAAGACACCTTAGCCAAGACACATTAGCCAAGACACATTAACTGAGACACATTAGCCAAGACACTTTAGCCAAGACACTTTAGCCAAGATACATTAGCCAAGACACCTTAGCCGAGACACATTAGCCAAGACACCTTAGCCAAGACACCTTAGCCAAGACACCTTAGCCAAGACACCTTAGCCAAGACACCTTAGCCAAGACACATTAGCCAAGACACCTTAGCCGAGACACATTAGCCAAGACACTTTAGCCAAGACACCTTAGCCGAGAAACATTAGCCAAGACACCTTAGCCAAGACACCTTAGCCAAGACACCTTAGCCAAGACACATTAGCCAAGACACCTTAGCCACGACACCTTAGCCAAGACACCTTAGCCAAGACACCTTAGCCAAGACACCTTAGCCAAGACACCTTAGCCAAGACACATTAGCCAAGACACCTTAACCGAGACACATTAGCCAAGACACATTAGCCAAGACACCTTAGCCAAGACACGTTAGCCAAGACACCTTAGAGAAGACACATTAGCCAAGACACATTAGCCAAGACACATTAGCCAAGACACCTTAGCCAAGACACCTTAGCCAAGACACATTAGCCGAGACACATTAGCCGAGACACATTAGCCCAGACACCTTAGCCGAGACACTTTAGCCAAGACACCTTAGCCAAGACACCTTAGCCAAGACACCTTAGCCAAGACACCTTAGCCAAGACACCTTAGCCAAGACACCTTAGCCAAGACACCTTAGCCAAGACACATTAGCCAAGACACATTAGCCGAGACACCTTAGCCAAGACACCTTAGCCAAGACACCTTAGCCAAGACACATTAGCCAAGACACCTTAGCCAAGACACATTAGCCAAGACACCTTAGCCAAGACACCTTAGCCAAGACACCTTAGCCAAGACACCTTAGCCAAGACACCTTAGCCAAGACACCTTAGCCAAGACACCTTAGCCAAGACACCTTAGCCAAGACACCTTAGCCAAGACACATTAGCCAAGACACCTTAGCCAAGACACCTTAGCCAAGACACCTTAGCCAAAACACCTTAGCCAAGACACCTTAGCCAAGACACCTTAGCCAAGACACCTTAGCCAAGACACCTTAGCCAAGACACCTTAGCCAAGACACATTAGCCGAGACACCTTAGCCAAGACACATTAGCCGAGAGACATTAGCCAAGACACCTTAGCCAAGACACATTAGCCGAGACACATTAGCCAAGACACCTTAGCCAAGACACCTTAGCCAAGACACCTTAGCCAAGACACCTTAGCCAAGACACCTTAGCCAAGACACCTTAGCCAAGACACATTAGCCGAGACACCTTAGCCAAGACACATTAGCCGAGACACATTAGCCAAGACACCTTAGCCAAGACACCTTAGCCAAGACACCTTAGCCAAGACACCTTAGCCAAGACACATTAGCCAAGACACCTTAGCCGAGACAAATTAGCCAAGACACCTTAGCCAAGACACCTTAGCCAAGACACATTAGCCAAGACACCTTAGCCGAGACACCTTAGCCAAGACACCTTAGCCAAGACACCTTAGCCAAGACACCTTAGCCAAGACACATTAGCCAAGACACCTTAGCCGAGACACATTAGCCAAGACACATTAGCCAAGACACCTTAGCCAAGACACCTTAGCCAAGACACCTTAGCCAAGACACCTTAGCCAAGACACCTTAGCCAAGACACCTTAGCCAAGACACCTTAGCCAAGACACCTTAGCCAAGACACCTTAGCCAAGACACCTTAGCCAAGACACCTTAGCCAAGACACCTTAGCCAAGACACATTAGCCGAGACACATTAGCCAAGACACCTTAGCCAAGACACATTAGCCGAGACACATTAGCCAAGACACCTTAGCCAAGACACCTTAGCCAAGACACCTTAGCCAAGACATCTTAGCCAAGACACCTTAGCCAAGACACATTAGCCAAGACACCTTAGCCGAGACACATTAGCCAAGACACCTTAGCAAAGACACCTTAGCCAAGACACCTTAGCCAAGACACCTTAGCCGAGACACATTAGCCAAGACACTTTAGCCAAGACACCTTAGCCAAGACACTTTGGCCGAGACACATTAGCCAAGACACCTTAGCCAAGACACCTTAGCCAAGACACCTTAGCCAAGACACCTTAGCCAAGACACCTTAGCCAAGACACCTTAGCCAAGACACCTTAGCCAAGACACATTAGCCAAGACACCTTAGCCGAGACAAATTAGCCAAGACACCTTAGCCAAGACACCTTAGCCAAGACACATTAGCCAAGACACCTTAGCCGAGACACCTTAGCCAAGACACCTTAGCCAAGACACTTTAGCCAAGACACCTTAGCCAAGACACCTTAGCCGAGACACATTAGCCAAGACACCTTAGCCGAGACACATTAGCCAAGACACATTAGCCAAGACACCTTAGCCAAGACACGTTAGCCAAGACACCTTAGCCAAGACACCTTAGCCAAGACACCTTAGCCAAGACACATTAGCCAAGACACATTAGCCAAGACACATTAGCCAAGACACATTAGCCAAGACACCTTAGCCAAGACACCTTATTCGAGACACATTAGCCAAGACACCTAAGCCAAGACACTTTAGCCAAGACACTTTAGCCAAGACACCTTAGCCAAGACACCTTAGCCAAGACACCTTAGCCAAGACACCTTAGCCAAGACACCTTAGCCAAGACACATTAGCCAAGACACCTTAGCCAAGACACCTTAGCCAAGACACCTTAGCCAAGACACCTTAGCCAAGACACCTTAGCCAAGACACCTTAGCCAAGACACCTTAGCCAAGACACCTTAGCCGAGACACCTTAGCCAAGACACCTTAGCCAAGACACATTAGCCAAGACACCTTAGCCAAGACACCTTAGCCAAGACACCTTAGCCAAGACACCTTAGCCAAGACACATTAGCCAAGACACCTTAGCCAAGACACCTTAGCCAAGACACATTAGCCAAGACACCTTAGCCAAGACACCTTAGCCGAGACACATTAGCCAAGACACCTTAGCCAAGACACATTAGCCAAGACACATTAGCCAAGACACATTAGCCAAGACACCTTAGCCAAGACACATTAGCCAAGACACCTTAGCCAAGACACATAAGCCAAGACACCTTAGCCGAGACACATTAGCCAAGACACCTTAGCCAAGACACCTAAGCCAAGACACTTTAGCCAAGACACATTAGCCGAGACACATTAGCCAAGACACCTTAGCCAAGACACATTAGCCAAGACACCTTAGCCAAGACACATAAGCCAAGACACCTTAGCCGAGACACATTAGCCAAGACACCTTAGCCAAGACACCTAAGCCAAGACACTTTAGCCAAGACACATTAGCCGAGACACATTAGCCAAGACACATTAGCCAAGACACATTAGCCAAGACACATTAGCCAAGACACATTAGCCAAGACACCTTAGCCGAGACACATTAGCCAAGACACATTAGCCAAGACACATTAGCCAAGACACCTTAGCCAAGACACATTAGCCAAGACACATTAGCCAAGACACATTAGCCAAGACACCTTAGCCAAGACACATTAGCCAAGACACATTAGCCAAGACACCTTAGCCGAGACACATTAGCCAAGACACCTTAGCCAAGACACATTAGCCAAGACACTTTAGCCAAGACACATTAGCCAAGACACCTTAGCCAAGACACCTTAGCCAAGACACATTAGCCAAGACACCTTAGCCAAGACACATTAGCCGAGACACATTAGCCAAGACACCTTAGCCAAGACACCTTAGCCAAGACACCTTAGCCAAGACACATTAGCCAAGACACCTTAGCCAAGACACCTTAGCCAAGACACCTTAGCCAAGACACCTTAGAAAAGACACCTTAGCCAAGACACATTAGCCAAGACACATTAGCCAAGACACATTAGCCAAGACACCTTAGCCAAGACACATTAGCCAAGACACCTTAGCCAAGACACATAAGCCAAGACACCTTAGCCGAGACACCTTAGCCAAGACACATTAGCCAAGACACCTAAGCCAAGACACTTTAGCCAAGACACATTAGCCGAGACACATTAGCCAAGACACCTTAGCCAAGACACATTAGCCAAGACACCTTAGCCAAGACACATAAGCCAAGACACCTTAGCCGAGACACATTAGCCAAGACACCTTAGCCAAGACACCTAAGCCAAGACACTTTAGCCAAGACACATTAGCCGAGACACATTAGCCAAGACACATTAGCCAAGACACATTAGCCAAGACACATTAGCCAAGACACATTAGCCAAGACACCTTAGCCGAGACACATTAGCCAAGACACATTAGCCAAGACACATTAGCCAAGACACCTTAGCCAAGACACATTAGCCAAGACACATTAGCCAAGACACATTAGCCAAGACACCTTAGCCAAGACACATTAGCCAAGACACATTAGCCAAGACACCTTAGCCGAGACACATTAGCCAAGACACCTTAGCCAAGACACATTAGCCAAGACACTTTAGCCAAGACACATTAGCCAAGACACCTTAGCCAAGACACCTTAGCCAAGACACATTAGCCAAGACACCTTAGCCAAGACACCTTAGCTAAGACACATTAGCCGAGACACATTAGCCAAGACACATTAGCCAAGACACCTTAGCCAAGACACCTTAGCCAAGACACCTTAGCCAAGACACATTAGCCAAGACACCTTAGCCAAGACACCTTAGCCAAGACACCTTAGCCAAGACACCTTAGCCAAGACACATTAGCCAAGACACCTTAGCCGAGACACATTAGCCAAGACACCTTAGCGAAGACACTTTAGCCGAGACACTTAAGCCAAGACACCTTAGCCGAGACACCTTAGCCAAGACACATTAGCCAGTACACCTTAGCCAAGACACCTTAGCCAAGACACCTTAGCCAAGACACCTTAGCCTAGACACCTTAGCCAAGACACCTTAGCCAAGACACCTTAGCCAAGACACATTAGCCAAGACACCTTAGCCAAGACACCTTAGCCAAGACACCTTAGCCAAGACACCTTAGCCAAGACACTTTAGCCGAGACACATTAGCCAAGACACCTTAGCCAAGACACCTTAGCCGAGACACATTAGCCAAGACACCTTAGCCAAGACACCTTAGCCAAGACACCTTAGCCAAGACACCTTAGCCAAGACACCTTAGCCAAGACACCTTAGCCAAGACACCTTAGCCAAGACACCTTAGCCAAGACACCTTAGCCAAGACACCTTAGCCAAGACACATTAGCCAAGACACCTTAGCCAAGACACCTTAGCCGAGACACATTAGCCAAGACACCTTAGCCAAGACACATTAGCCAAGACACATTAGCCAAGACACATTAGCCAAGACACCTTAGCCAAGACACCTTAGCCAAGACACCTTAGCCAAGACACATAAGCCAAGACACCTTAGCCGAGACACATTAGCCAAGACACCTTAGCCAAGACACCTAAGCCAAGACACTTTAGCCAAGACACATTAGCCGAGACACATTAGCCAAGACACATTAGCCAAGACACATTAGCCAAGACACCTTAGCGAAGACACCTTAGCCAAGACACATTAGCCAAGACACATTAGCCAAGACACATTAGCCAAGACACCTTAGCCAAGACACATTAGCCAAGACACATTAGCCAAGACACCTTAGCCGAGACACATTAGCCAAGACACCTTAGCCAAGACACATTAGCCAAGACACTTTAGCCAAGACACATTAGCCAAGACACCTTAGCCAAGACACCTTAGCCAAGACACATTAGCCAAGACACCTTAGCCAAGACACCTTAGCTAAGACACATTAGCCGAGACACATTAGCCAAGACACATTAGCCAAGACACCTTAGCCAAGACACATTAGCCAAGACACCTTAGCCAAGACACCTTAGCCAAGACACCTTAGCCAAGACACCTTAGCCAAGACACATTAGCCAAGACACCTTAGCCGAGACACATTAGCCAAGACACCTTAGCGAAGACACTTTAGCCGAGACACTTAAGCCAAGACACCTTAGCCGAGACACCTTAGCCAAGACACATTAGCCAGTACACCTTAGCCAAGACACCTTAGCCAAGACACCTTAGCGAAGACACCTTAGCCAAGACACATTAGCCAAGACACATTAGCCAAGACACATTAGCCAAGACACCTTAGCCAAGACACATTAGCCAAGACACATTAGCCAAGACACCTTAGCCGAGACACATTAGCCAAGACACCTTAGCCAAGACACATTAGCCAAGACACTTTAGCCAAGACACATTAGCCAAGACACCTTAGCCAAGACACCTTAGCCAAGACACATTAGCCAAGACACCTTAGCCAAGACACCTTAGCTAAGACACATTAGCCGAGACACATTAGCCAAGACACATTAGCCAAGACACCTTAGCCAAGACACATTAGCCAAGACACCTTAGCCAAGACACCTTAGCCAAGACACCTTAGCCAAGACACCTTAGCCAAGACACATTAGCCAAGACACCTTAGCCGAGACACATTAGCCAAGACACCTTAGCGAAGACACTTTAGCCGAGACACTTAAGCCAAGACACCTTAGCCGAGACACCTTAGCCAAGACACATTAGCCAGTACACCTTAGCCAAGACACCTTAGCCAAGACACCTTAGCCAAGACACCTTAGCCTAGACACCTTAGCCAAGACACCTTAGCCAAGACACCTTAGCCAAGACACCTTAGCCAAGACACCTTAGCCAAGACACCTTAGCCAAGACACATTAGCCAAGACACCTTAGCCAAGACACCTTAGCCAAGACACATTAGCCAAGACACCTTAGCCAAGACACCTTAGCCGAGACACATTAGCCAAGACACCTTAGCCAAGACACCTTAGCCAAGACACCTTAGCCAAGACACATTAGCCAAGACACATTAGCCAAGACACCTTAGCCAAGACACCTTAGCCAAGACACCTTAGCCAAGACACCTTAGCCAAGACACCTTAGCCAAGACACCTTAGCCAAGACACCTTAGCCAAGACACCTTAGCCAAGACACATTAGCCAAGACACCTTAGCCGAGACACATTAGCCAAGACACCTTAGCGAAGACACTTTAGCCGAGACACTTAAGCCAAGACACCTTAGCCGAGACACCTTAGCCAAGACACATTAGCCAGTACACCTTAGCCAAGACACCTTAGCCAAGACACCTTAGCCAAGACACCTTAGCCTAGACACCTTAGCCAAGACACCTTAGCCAAGACACATTAGCCAAGACACATTAGCCAAGACACATTAGCCAAGACACCTTAGCCGAGACACATTAGCCAAGACACATTAGCCAAGACACCTTAGCCGAGACACATTAGCCAAGACACCTTAGCCAAGACACATTAGCCAAGACACTTTAGCCAAGACACATTAGCCAAGACACCTTAGCCAAGACACCTTAGCCAAGACACATTAGCCAAGACACCTTAGCCAAGACACCTTAGCTAAGACACATTAGCCGAGACACATTAGCCAAGACACATTAGCCAAGACACCTTAGCCAAGACACATTAGCCAAGACACCTTAGCCAAGACACCTTAGCCAAGACACCTTAGCCAAGACACCTTAGCCAAGACACATTAGCCAAGACACCTTAGCCGAGACACATTAGCCAAGACACCTTAGCGAAGACACTTTAGCCGAGACACTTAAGCCAAGACACCTTAGCCGAGACACCTTAGCCAAGACACATTAGCCAGTACACCTTAGCCAAGACACCTTAGCCAAGACACCTTAGCCAAGACACCTTAGCCTAGACACCTTAGCCAAGACACCTTAGCCAAGACACCTTAGCCAAGACACATTAGCCAAGACACCTTAGCCAATACACCTTAGCCAAGACACCTTAGCCAAGACACCTTAGCCAAGACACTTTAGCCGAGACACATTAGCCAAGACACCTTAGCCAAGACACCTTAGCCAAGACACCTTAGCCAAGACACCTTAGCCAAGACACCTTAGCCAAGACACCTTAGCCAAGACACCTTAGCCAAGACACCTTAGCCAAGACACATTAGCCAAGACACCTTAGCCAAGACACCTTAGCCAAGACACCTTAGCCAAGACACCTTAGCCAAGACACATTAGCCAAGACACCTTAGCCAAGACACATTAGCCAAGACACATTAGCCAAGACACCTTAGCCAAGACACCTTAGCCAAGACACCTTAGCCAAGACACCTTAGCCAAGACACATTAGCCAAGACACATTAGCCAAGACACCTTAGCCAAGACACCTTAGCCAAGACACCTTAGCCAAGACACATTAGCCAAGACACCTTAGCCGAGACACATTAGCCAAGACACATTAGCCAAGACACCTTAGCCAAGACACCTTAGCCTAGACACCTTAGCCAAGACACCTTAGCCAAGACACCTTAGCCGAGACACATTAGCCAAGACACATTAGCCAAGACACCTTAGCCAAGACACCTTAGCCAAGACACCTTAGCCAAGACACATTAGCCAAGACACCTTAGCCAAGACACCTTAGCCAAGACACCTTAGCCAAGACACATTAGAAAAGACACATTAGCCGAGACACCTTAGCAAGGACACCTTAGCCAAGACACCTCAGCCAAGACACCTTAACCAAGACACATTAGCCAAGACACCTTAGCCAAGACACCTTCGCCAAGACACCTTAGCCAAGACACCTTAGCCAAGACACCTTAGCCAAGACACCTTAGCCAAGACACCACAGCCAAGACACCTTAGCCAAGACACCTTAGCCAAGACACATTAGCCAAGACACCTTAACCAAGACACCTTAGCCAAGACACATTAGCCAAGACACTTTAGCCGAGACACATTAGCCAAGACACCTTAGCCAAGACACCTTAGCCAAGACACCTTAGCCAAGACACCTTAGCCAAGACACCTTAGCCAAGACACCTTAGCCAAGACACCTTAGCCAAGACACCTTAGCCGAGACACATTAGCCAAGACACATTAGCCAAGACACCTTAGCCCAGACACCTTAGCCAAGACACCTTAGCCAAGACACATTAGCCAAGACACATTAGCCAAGACACCTTAGCCAAGACACCTTAGCCAAGACACATTAGCCAAGACACCTTAGCCAAGACACCTAAGCCAAGACACATTAGCCGAGACACATTAGCCAAGACACCTTAGCCAAGACACCTTAGCCAAGACACCTTAGCCAAGACACCTTAGCCGAGACACATTAGCCAAGACACCTTAGCCAAGACACCTTAGCCAAGACACCTTAGCCAAGACACCTTAGCCAAGACACCTTAGCCAAGACACCTTAGCCAAGACACCTTAGCCAAGACACCTTAGCCAAGACACTTTAGCCAAGACACCTTAGCCAAGACACCTTAGCCAAGACACCTTAGCCAAGACACCTTAGCCAAGACACCTTAGCCAAGACACATTAGCCAAGACACCTTAGCCAAGACACCTTAGCCAAGACACCTTAGCCAAGACACCTTAGCCAAGACACTTTAGCCAAGACACCTTAGCCAAGACACCTTAGCCAAGACACCTTAGCCAAGACACCTTAGCCAAGACACCTTAGCCAAGACACCTTAGCCGAGACACCTTAGCCAAGACACCTTAGCCAAGACACATTAGCCAAGACACCTTAGCCAAGACACCTTAGCCAAGACACCTTAGCCAAGACACCTTAGCCAAGACACATTAGCCAAGACACCTTAGCCAAGACACCTTAGCCAAGACACATTAGCCAAGACACCTTAGCCAAGACACCTTAGCCGAGACACATTAGCCAAGACACCTTAGCCAAGACACATTAGCCAAGACACATTAGCCAAGACACATTAGCCAAGACACCTTAGCCAAGACACCTTAGCCAAGACACCTTAGCCAAGACACATAAGCCAAGACACCTTAGCCGAGACACATTAGCCAAGACACCTTAGCCAAGACACCTAAGCCAAGACACTTTAGCCAAGACACATTAGCCGAGACACATTAGCCAAGACACATTAGCCAAGACACATTAGCCAAGACACCTTAGCGAAGACACCTTAGCCAAGACACATTAGCCAAGACACATTAGCCAAGACACATTAGCCAAGACACCTTAGCCAAGACACATTAGCCAAGACACATTAGCCAAGACACCTTAGCCGAGACACATTAGCCAAGACACCTTAGCCAAGACACATTAGCCAAGACACTTTAGCCAAGACACATTAGCCAAGACACCTTAGCCAAGACACCTTAGCCAAGACACATTAGCCAAGACACCTTAGCCAAGACACCTTAGCTAAGACACATTAGCCGAGACACATTAGCCAAGACACATTAGCCAAGACACCTTAGCCAAGACACCTTAGCCAAGACACCTTAGCCAAGACACATTAGCCAAGACACCTTAGCCAAGACACCTTAGCCAAGACACCTTAGCCAAGACACCTTAGCCAAGACACATTAGCCAAGACACCTTAGCCGAGACACATTAGCCAAGACACCTTAGCGAAGACACATTAGCCGAGACACTTAAGCCAAGACACCTTAGCCGAGACACCTTAGCCAAGACACATTAGCCAGTACACCTTAGCCAAGACACCTTAGCCAAGACACCTTAGCCAAGACACCTTAGCCTAGACACCTTAGCCAAGACACCTTAGCCAAGACACCTTAGCCAAGACACATTAGCCAAGACACCTTAGCCAAGACACCTTAGCCAAGACACCTTAGCCAAGACACCTTAGCCAAGACACTTTAGCCGAGACACATTAGCCAAGACACCTTAGCCAAGACACCTTAGCCGAGACACATTAGCCAAGACACCTTAGCCAAGACACCTTAGCCAAGACACCTTAGCCAAGACACCTTAGCCAAGACACCTTAGCCAAGACACCTTAGCCAAGACACCTTAGCCAAGACACCTTAGCCAAGACACATTAGCCAAGACACCTTAGCCAAGACACCTTAGCCAAGACACCTTAGCCAAGACACCTTAGCCAAGACACATTAGCCAAGACACATTAGCCAAGACACCTTAGCCAAGACACCTTAGCCAAGACACCTTAGCCAAGACACGTTAGCCAAGACACCTAAGCCGAGACACATTAGCCAAGACACATTAGCCAAGACACCTTAGCCAAGACACCTTAGCCTAGACACCTTAGCCAAGACACCTTAGCCAAGACACCTTAGCCAAGACACATTAGCCAAGACACCTTAGCCAAGACACCTTAGCCAAGACACCTTAGCCAAGACACCTTAGCCAAGACACCTTAGCCAAGACACTTTAGCCGAGACACATTAGCCAAGACACCTTAACCAAGACACCTTAGCCAAGACACATTAGCCAAGACACTTTAGCCGAGACACATTAGCCAAGACACCTTAGCCAAGACACCTTAGCCAAGACACCTTAGCCAAGACACCTTAGCCAAGACACCTTAGCCAAGACACCTTAGCCAAGACACCTTAGCCGAGACACATTAGCCAAGACACATTAGCCAAGACACCTTAGCCAAGACACCTTAGCCAAGACACCTTAGCCAAGACACATTAGCCAAGACACATTAGCCAAGACACCTTAGCCAAGACACCTTAGCCAAGACACCTTAGCCAAGACACCTTAGCCAAGACACATTAGCCAAGACACCTTAGCCAAGACACCTAAGCCAAGACACATTAGCCGAGACACATTAGCCAAGACACCTTAGCCAAGACACCTTAGCCAAGACACCTTAGCCAAGACACCTTAGCCGAGACACATTAGCCAAGACACCTTAGCCAAGACACCTTAGCCAAGACACCTTAGCCAAGACACCTTAGCCAAGACACCTTAGCCAAGACACCTTAGCCAAGACACCTTAGCCAAGACACATTAGCCAAGACACATTAGCCAAGACACCTTAGCCGAGACACATTAGCCAAGACACATTAGCCAAGACACCTTAGCCAAGACACCTTAGCCAAGACACCTTAGCCAAGACACATTAGCCAAGACACATTAGCCAAGACACCTTAGCCAAGACACCTTAGCCAAGACACCTTAGCCAAGACACATTAGCCAAGACACCTTAGCCGAGACACATTAGCCAAGACACATTAGCCAAGACACCTTAGCCAAGACACCTTAGCCTAGACACCTTAGCCAAGACACCTTAGCCAAGACACCTTAGCCAAGACACATTAGCCAAGACACCTTAGCCAAGACACCTTAGCCAAGACACCTTAGCCAAGACACTTTAGCCGAGACACATTAGCCAAGACACCTTAACCAAGACACCTTAGCCAAGACACATTAGCCAAGACACTTTAGCCGAGACACATTAGCCAAGACACCTTAGCCAAGACACCTTAGCCAAGACACCTTAGCCAAGACACCTTAGCCAAGACACCTTAGCCGAGACACATTAGCCAAGACACATTAGCCAAGACACCTTAGCCAAGACACCTTAGCCAAGACACATTAGCCAAGACACATTAGCCAAGACACATTAGCCAAGACACCTTAGCCAAGACACCTTAGCCAAGACACATTAGCCAAGACACCTTAGCCAAGACACCTTAGCCAAGACACCTTAGCCGAGACACATTAGCCAAGACACATTAGCCAAGACACCTTAGCCAAGACACCTTAGCCAAGACACCTTAGCCAAGACACCTTAGCCGAGACACATTAGCCAAGACACCTTAGCCAAGACACCTTAGCCAAGACACCTTAGCCAAGACACCTTAGCCAAGACACATTAGCAAAGACACATTAGCCAAGACACCTTAGCCAAGACACCTTAGCCAAGACACCTTAGCCAAGACACATTAGCCAAGACACCTTAGCCGAGACACATTAGCCAAGACACATTAGCCAAGACACCTTAGCCAAGACACCTTAGCCAAGACACCTTAGCCAAGACACCTTAGCCAAGACACCTTAGCCAAGACACAATAGCCAAGACACCTTAGCCAAGACACATTAGCCAAGACACCTTAGCCAAGACACCTTAGCCAAGACACTTTAGCCGAGACACATTAGCCAAGACACCTTAGCCAAGACACCTTAGCCAAGACACATTAGCCAAGACACTTTAGCCGAGACACATTAGCCAAGACACCTTAGCCAAGACACCTTAGCCACGACACCTTAGCCAAGACACCTTAGCCAAGACACCTTAGCCGAGACACATTAGCCAAGACACCTTAGCCAAGACACCTTAGCCAAGACACCTTAGCCAAGACACATTAGCCAAGACACCTTAGCCAAGACACATTAGCCAAGACACATTAGCCAAGACACCTTAGCCAAGACACTTTAGCCAAGACACTTTAGCCAAGATACATTAGCCAAGACACCTTAGCCAAGACACCTTAGCCAAGACACCTTAGCCAAGACACATTAGCCAAGACACCTTAGCCAAGACACCTTAGCCAAGACACCTTAGCCAAGACACCTTAGCCAAGACACATTAGCCAAGACACCTTAGCCGAGACACATTAGCCAAGACACCTTAGCGAAGACACTTTAGCCGAGACACTTAAGCCAAGACACCTTAGCCGAGACACCTTAGCCAAGACACATTAGCCAAGACACCTTAGCCAAGACACCTTAGCCAAGACACCTTAGCCAAGACACATTAGCCAAGACACCTTAGCCAAGACACCTTCGCCAAGACACCTTAGCCAAGACACCTTAGCCAAGACACCTTAGCCAAGACACCTTAGCCAAGACACCTTAGCCAAGACACCTTAGCCAAGACACATTAGCCAAGACACCTTAGCCAAGACACATTAGCCAAGACACCTTAGCGAAGACACTTTAGCCGAGACACTTAAGCCAAGACACCTTAGCCGAGACACCTTAGCCAAGACACATTAGCCAAGACACCTTAGCCAAGACACCTTAGCCAAGACACATTAGCCAAGACACCTTAGCCAAGACACCTTCGCCAAGACACCTTAGCCAAGACACCTTAGCCAAGACACCTTAGCCAAGACACCTTAGCCAAGACACCTTAGCCAAGACACCTTAGCCAAGACACCTTAGCCAAGACACATTAGCCAAGACACCTTAGCCAAGACACCTTAGCCAAGACACCTTAGCCAAGACACCTTAGCCAAGACACATTAGCCAAGACACATTAGCCAAGACACCTTAGCCAAGACACCTTAGCCAAGACACCTTAGCCAAGACACATTAGCCAAGACACCTTAGCCGAGACACATTAGCCAAGACACATTAGCCAAGACACCTTAGCCAAGACACCTTAGCCTAGACACCTTAGCCAAGACACCTTAGCCAAGACACCTTAGCCGAGACACATTAGCCAAGACACATTAGCCAAGACACCTTAGCCAAGACACCTTAGCCAAGACACATTAGCCAAGACACCTTAGCCAAGACACCTTAGCCAAGACACCTTAGCCAAGACACCTTAGCCAAGACACCTTAGCCAAGACACATTAGCCAAGACACATTAGCCGAGACACCTTAGCCAAGACACCTTAGCCAAGACACCTTAGCCAAGACACATTAGCCAAGACACATTAGCCAAGACACCTTAGCCAAGACACTTTAGCCAAGACACTTTAGCCAAGATACATTAGCCAAGACACCTTAGCCAAGACACCTTAGCCAAGACACTTTAGCCAAGACACCTTAGCCAAGACACCTTAGCCAAGACACATTAGCCAAGACACCTTAGCCGAGACACATTAGCCAAGACACTTTAGCCAAGACACCTTAGCCGAGAAACATTAGCCAAGACACCTTAGCCAAGACACCTTAGCCAAGACACCTTAGCCAAGACAGCTTAGCCAAGACACCTTAGCCAAGACACATTAGCCAAGACACCTTAGCCAAGACACCTTAGCTAAGACACATTAGCCGAGACACATTAGCCAAGACACCTTAGCCAAGACACCTTAGCCAAGACACCTTAGCCAAGACACCTTAGCCAAGACACCTTAGCCAAGACACATTAGCCAAGACACCTTAGCCAAGACACCTTAGCCAAGACACCTTAGCCAAGACACCTTAGCCAAGACACATTAGCCAAGACACCTTAGCCGAGACACATTAGCCAAGACACCTTAGCGAAGACACTTTAGCCGAGACACTTAAGCCAAGACACCTTAGCCGAGACACCTTAGCCAAGACACATTAGCCAAGACACCTTAGCCAAGACACCTTAGCCAAGACACCTTAGCCAAGACACATTAGCCAAGACACCTTAGCCAAGACACCTTAGCCAAGACACCTTAGCCAAGACACCTTAGCCAAGACACATTAGCCAAGACACCTTAGCCAAGACACCTTAGCCAAGACACATTAGCCAAGACACCTTAGCCAAGACACCTTAGCCGAGACACATTAGCCAAGACACCTTAGCCAAGACACATTAGCCAAGACACATTAGCCAAGACACATTAGCCAAGACACCTTAGCCAAGACACCTTAGCCAAGACACCTTAGCCAAGACACATAAGCCAAGACACCTTAGCCGAGACACATTAGCCAAGACACCTTAGCCAAGACACCTAAGCCAAGACACATTAGCCAAGACACCTTAGCCGAGACACCTTAGCCAAGACACCTTAGCCAAGACACTTTAGCCAAGACACCTTAGCCAAGACACCTTAGCCGAGACACCTTAGCCAAGACACCACAGCCAAGACACCTTAGCCAAGACACCTTAGCCAAGACACATTAGCCAAGACACCTTAACCAAGACACCTTAGCCAAGACACATTAGCCAAGACACTTTAGCCGAGACACATTAGCCAAGACACCTTAGCCAAGACACCTTAGCCAAGACACCTTAGCCAAGACACCTTAGCCAAGACACCTTAGCCAAGACACCTTAGCCAAGACACCTTAGCCAAGACACCTTAGCCGAGACACATTAGCCAAGACACATTAGCCAAGACACCTTAGCCAAGACACCTTAGCCAAGACACCTTAGCCAAGACACATTAGCCAAGACACATTAGCCAAGACACCTTAGCCAAGACACCTTAGCCAAGACACATTAGCCAAGACACCTTAGCCAAGACACCTAAGCCAAGACACATTAGCCGAGACACATTAGCCAAGACACCTTAGCCAAGACACCTTAGCCAAGACACCTTAGCCAAGACACCTTAGCCGAGACACATTAGCCAAGACACCTTAGCCAAGACACCTTAGCCAAGACACCTTAGCCAAGACACCTTAGCCAAGACACCTTAGCCAAGACACCTTAGCCAAGACACCTTAGCCAAGACACCTTAGCCAAGACACTTTAGCCAAGACACCTTAGCCAAGACACCTTAGCCAAGACACCTTAGCCAAGACACCTTAGCCAAGACACCTTAGCCAAGACACATTAGCCAAGACACCTTAGCCAAGACACCTTAGCCAAGACACCTTAGCCAAGACACCTTAGCCAAGACACTTTAGCCAAGACACCTTAGCCAAGACACCTTAGCCAAGACACCTTAGCCAAGACACCTTAGCCAAGACACCTTAGCCAAGACACCTTAGCCGAGACACCTTAGCCAAGACACATTAGCCAAGACACCTTAGCCAAGACACCTTAGCCAAGACACCTTAGCCAAGACACCTTAGCCAAGACACATTAGCCAAGACACCTTAGCCAAGACACCTTAGCCAAGACACATTAGCCAAGACACCTTAGCCAAGACACCTTAGCCGAGACACATTAGCCAAGACACCTTAGCCAAGACACATTAGCCAAGACACCTTAGCCAAGACACCTTAGCCAAGACACCTTAGCCAAGACACATAAGCCAAGACACCTTAGCCGAGACACATTAGCCAAGACACCTTAGCCAAGACACCTAAGCCAAGACACTTTAGCCAAGACACATTAGCCGAGACACATTAGCCAAGACACATTAGCCAAGACACATTAGCCAAGACACCTTAGCGAAGACACCTTAGCCAAGACACATTAGCCAAGACACATTAGCCAAGACACATTAGCCAAGACACCTTAGCCAAGACACATTAGCCAAGACACATTAGCCAAGACACCTTATCCAAAACACATTAGCCAAGACACCTTAGCCAAGACACATTAGCCAAGACACTTTAGCCAAGACACATTAGCCAAGACACCTTAGCCAAGACACCTTAGCCAAGACACATTAGCCAAGACACCTTAGCCAAGACACCTTAGCTAAGACACATTAGCCGAGACACATTAGCCAAGACACATTAGCCAAGACACCTTAGCCAAGACACCTTAGCCAAGACACCTTAGCCAAGACACATTAGCCAAGACACCTTAGCCAAGACACCTTAGCCAAGACACCTTAGCCAAGACACCTTAGCCAAGACACATTAGCCAAGACACCTTAGCCGAGACACATTAGCCAAGACACCTTAGCGAAGACACATTAGCCGAGACACTTAAGCCAAGACACCTTAGCCGAGACACCTTAGCCAAGACACATTAGCCAGTACACCTTAGCCAAGACACCTTAGCCAAGACACCTTAGCCAAGACACCTTAGCCTAGACACCTTAGCCAAGACACCTTAGCCAAGACACCTTAGCCAAGACACATTAGCCAAGACACCTTAGCCAAGACACCTTAGCCAAGACACCTTAGCCAAGACACCTTAGCCAAGACACTTTAGCCGAGACACATTAGCCAAGACACCTTAGCCAAGACACCTTAGCCAAGACACATTAGCCAAGACACCTTAGCCAAGACACCTTAGCCAAGACACCTTAGCCAAGACACCTTAGCCAAGACACCTTAGCCAAGACACCTTAGCCAAGACACCTTAGCCAAGACACCTTAGCCAAGACACATTAGCCAAGACACCTTAGCCAAGACACCTTAGCCAAGACACCTTAGCCAAGACACCTTAGCCAAGACACATTAGCCAAGACACATTAGCCAAGACACCTTAGCCAAGACACCTTAGCCAAGACACCTTAGCCAAGACACGTTAGCCAAGACACCTAAGCCGAGACACATTAGCCAAGACACATTAGCCAAGACACCTTAGCCAAGACACCTTAGCCTAGACACCTTAGCCAAGACACCTTAGCCAAGACACCTTAGCCAAGACACATTAGCCAAGACACCTTAGCCAAGACACCTTAGCCAAGACACATTAGCCAAGACACCTTAGCCAAGACACCTTAGCCAAGACACTTTAGCCGAGACACATTAGCCAAGACACCTTAACCAAGACACCTTAGCCAAGACACATTAGCCAAGACACTTTAGCCGAGACACATTAGCCAAGACACCTTAGCCAAGACACCTTAGCCAAGACACCTTAGCCAAGACACCTTAGCCAAGACACCTTAGCCAAGACACCTTAGCCAAGACACCTTAGCCGAGACACATTAGCCAAGACACATTAGCCAAGACACCTTAGCCAAGACACCTTAGCCAAGACACCTTAGCCAAGACACATTAGCCAAGACACATTAGCCAAGACACCTTAGCCAAGACACCTTAGCCAAGACACCTTAGCCAAGACACATTAGCCAAGACACCTTAGCCAAGACACCTAAGCCAAGACACATTAGCCGAGACACATTAGCCAAGACACCTTAGCCAAGACACCTTAGCCAAGACACCTTAGCCAAGACACCTTAGCCAAGACACCTTAGCCGAGACACATTAGCCAAGACACCTTAGCCAAGACACCTTAGCCAAGACACCTTAGCCAAGACACCTTAGCCAAGACACCTTAGCCAAGACACCTTAGCCAAGACACCTTAGCCAAGACACATTAGCCAAGACACATTAGCCAAGACACCTTAGCCGAGACACATTAGCCAAGACACATTAGCCAAGACACCTTAGCCAAGACACCTTAGCCAAGACACATTAGCCAAGACACCTTAGCCAAGACACATTAGCCAAGACACATTAGCCAAGACACCTTAGCCAAGACACATTAGCCAAGACACCTTAGCCGAGACACATTAGCCAAGACACATTAGCCAAGACACCTTAGCCAAGACACCTTAGCCTAGACACCTTAGCCAAGACACCTTAGCCAAGACACCTTAGCCAAGACACATTAGCCAAGACACCTTAGCCAAGACACCTTAGCCAAGACACCTTAGCCAAGACACTTTAGCCGAGACACATTAGCCAAGACACCTTAACCAAGACACCTTAGCCAAGACACATTAGCCAAGACACTTTAGCCGAGACACATTAGCCAAGACACCTTAGCCAAGACACCTTAGCCAAGACACCTTAGCCAAGACACCTTAGCCAAGACACCTTAGCCGAGACACATTAGCCAAGACACATTAGCCAAGACACCTTAGCCAAGACACCTTAGCCAAGACACATTAGCCAAGACACATTAGCCAAGACACATTAGCCAAGACACCTTAGCCAAGACACCTTAGCCAAGACACATTAGCCAAGACACCTTAGCCAAGACACCTTAGCCAAGACACCTTAGCCGAGACACATTAGCCAAGACACATTAGCCAAGACACCTTAGCCAAGACACCTTAGCCAAGACACCTTAGCCAAGACACCTTAGCCGAGACACATTAGCCAAGACACCTTAGCCAAGACACCTTAGCCAAGACACCTTAGCCAAGACACCTTAGCCAAGACACATAAGCAAAGACACATTAGCCAAGACACCTTAGCCAAGACACCTTAGCCAAGACACCTTAGCCAAGACACATTAGCCAAGACACCTTAGCCGAGACACATTAGCCAAGACACATTAGCCAAGACACCTTAGCCAAGACACCTTAGCCAAGACACCTTAGCCAAGACACCTTAGCCAAGACACCTTAGCCAAGACACCTTAGCCAAGACACCTTAGCCAAGACACCTTAGCCAAGACACCTTAGCCAAGACACCTTAGCCAAGACACCTTAGCCAAGACACTTTAGCCGAGACACATTAGCCAAGACACCTTAGCCAAGACACCTTAGCCAAGACACATTAGCCAAGACACTTTAGCCGAGACACATTAGCCAAGACACCTTAGCCAAGACACCTTAGCCACGACACCTTAGCCAAGACACCTTAGCCAAGACACCTTAGCCGAGACACATTAGCCAAGACACCTTAGCCAAGACACCTTAGCCAAGACACCTTAGCCAAGACACATTAGCCAAGACACATTAGCCAAGACACCTTAGCCAAGACACCTTAGCCAAGACACATTAGCCAAGACACCTTAGCCAAGACACCTTAGCCAAGACACATTAGCCAAGACACATTAGCCGAGACACATTAGCCAAGACACCTTAGCCAAGATACCTTAGCCAAGACAAATTAGCCAAGACACCTTAGCCAAGACACATTAGCCAAGACACCTTAGCCAAGACACCTTAGCCAAGACACATTAGCCAAGACACATTAGCCAAGACACCTTAGCCGAGACACATTAGCCAAGACACCTTAGCCAAGACACATTAGCCAAGACACTTTAGCCAAGACACATTAGCCAAGACACCTTAGCCAAGACACCTTAGCCAAGACACATTAGCCAAGACACCTTAGCCAAGACACCTTAGCTAAGACACCTTAGCCAAGACACCTTAGCCAAGACACATTAGCCAAGACACCTTAGCCGAGACACATTAGCCAAGACACCTTAGCGAAGACACTTTAGCCAAGACACCTTAGCCAAGACACCTTAGCCAAGACACCTTAGCCAAGACACCTTAGCCAAGACACATTAGCCAAGACACATTAGCCGAGACACCTTAGCCAAGACACCTTAGCCAAGACACCTTAGCCAAGACACATTAGCCAAGACACATTAGCCAAGACACCTTAGCCAAGACACTTTAGCCAAGACACTTTAGCCAAGATACATTAGCCAAGACACCTTAGCCAAGACACCTTAGCCAAGACACCTTAGCCAAGACACATTAGCCAAGACACCTTAGCCAAGACACCTTAGCCAAGACACCTTAGCCAAGACACCTTAGCCAAGACACCTTAGCCAAGACACATTAGCCAAGACACCTTAGCCGAGACACATTAGCCAAGACACCTTAGCGAAGACACTTTAGCCGAGACACTTAAGCCAAGACACCTTAGCCGAGACACCTTAGCCAAGACACATTAGCCAAGACACCTTAGCCAAGACACCTTAGCCAAGACACCTTAGCCAAGACACATTAGCCAAGACACCTTAGCCAAGACACCTTCGCCAAGACACCTTAGCCAAGACACCTTAGCCAAGACACCTTAGCCAAGACACCTTAGCCAAGGCACCTTAGCCAAGACACCTTAGCCAAGACACCTTAGCCAAGACACATTAGCCAAGACACCTTAGCCAAGACACATTAGCCAAGACACCTTAGCGAAGACACTTTAGCCGAGACACTTAAGCCAAGACACCTTAGCCGAGACACCTTAGCCAAGACACATTAGCCAAGACACCTTAGCCAAGACACCTTAGCCAAGACACCTTAGCCAAGACACATTAGCCAAGACACCTTAGCCAAGACACCTTCGCCAAGACACCTTAGCCAAGACACCTTAGCCAAGACACCTTAGCCAAGACACCTTAGCCAAGACACCTTAGCCAAGACACCTTAGCCAAGACACATTAGCCAAGACACCTTAGCCAAGACACCTTAGCCAAGACACCTTAGCCAAGACACCTTAGCCAAGACACATTAGCCAAGACACATTAGCCAAGACACCTTAGCCAAGACACCTTAGCCAAGACACCTTAGCCAAGACACATTAGCCAAGACACCTTAGCCGAGACACATTAGCCAAGACACATTAGCCAAGACACCTTAGCCAAGACACCTTAGCCTAGACACCTTAGCCAAGACACCTTAGCCAAGACACCTTAGCCGAGACACATTAGCCAAGACACCTTAGCGAAGACACTTTAGCCAAGACACCTTAGCCAAGACACCTTAGCCAAGACACATTAGCCAAGACACCTTAGCCAAGACACCTTAGCCAAGACACCTTAGCCAAGACACCTTAGCCAAGACACCTTAGCCAAGACACATTAGCCAAGACACATTAGCCGAGACACCTTAGCCAAGACACCTTAGCCAAGACACCTTAGCCAAGACACATTAGCCAAGACACATTAGCCAAGACACCTTAGCCAAGACACTTTAGCCAACACACTTTAGCCAAGATACATTAGCCAAGACACCTTAGCCAAGACACCTTAGCCAAGACACTTTAGCCAAGACACCTTAGCCAAGACACCTTAGCCAAGACACATTAGCCAAGACACCTTAGCCGAGACACATTAGCCAAGACACTTTAGCCAAGACACCTTAGCCGAGAAACATTAGCCAAGACACCTTAGCCAAGACACCTAAGCCAAGACACCTTAGCCAAGACAGCTTAGCCAAGACACCTTAGCCAAGACACATTAGCCAAGACACCTTAGCCAAGACACCTTAGCTAAGACACATTAGCCGAGACACATTAGCCAAGACACATTAGCCAAGACACCTTAGCCAAGACACATTAGCCAAGACACCTTAGCCAAGACACATTAGCCAAGACACCTTAGCCAAGACACCTTAGCCAAGACACCTTAGCCAAGACACCTTAGCCAAGACACATTAGCCAAGACACCTTAGCCGAGACACATTAGCCAAGACACCTTAGCGAAGACACTTTAGCCGAGACACTTAAGCCAAGACACCTTAGCCGAGACACCTTAGCCAAGACACATTAGCCAAGACACCTTAGCCAAGACACCTTAGCCAAGACACCTTAGCCAAGACACATTAGCCAAGACACCTTAGCCAAGACACCTTAGCCAAGACACCTTAGCCAAGACACCTTAGCCAAGACACCTTAGCCAAGACACCTTAGCCAAGACACATTAGCCAAGACACCTTAGCCGAGACACATTAGCCAAGACACATTAGCCAAGACACCTTAGCCAAGACACCTTAGCCAAGACACCTTAGCCAAGACACCTTAGCCAAGACACCTTAGCCAAGACACCTTAGCCAAGACACCTTAGCCAAGACACCTTAGCCAAGACACCTTAGCCAAGACACCTTAGCCAAGACACCTTAGCCAAGACACATTAGCCGAGACACCTTAGCCAAGACACATTAGCCGAGACACATTAGCCAAGACACCTTAGCCAAGACACCTTAGCCAAGACACCTTAGCCAAGACACCTTAGCCAAGACACCTTAGCCAAGACACATTAGCCAAGACACATTAGCCAAGACACCTTAGCCAAGCATCTTAGCCAAGACACCTTAGCCAAGACACCTTAGCCAAGACACATTAGCCAAGACACCTTAGCCGAGACACATTAGCCAAGACACTTTAGCCAAGACACCTTAGCCAAGACGCATTAGCCAAGACACCTTAGCCAAGACACCTTAGCCAAGACACCTTAGCCAAGACACCTTAGCCAAGACACCTTAGCCAAGACACATTAGCCAAGACACCTTAGCCAAGACACCTTAGCCAAGACACCATAGCCAAGACACATTAGCCAAGACACCTTAGCCAAGACACCTTAGCCAAGACACCTTAGCCAAGACACCTTAGCCAAGACACCTTAGCCAAGACACTTTAGCCAAGCATCTTAGCCAAGACACCTTAGCCAAGACACCTTAGCCAAGACACCTTAGCCAAGACACCTTAGCCAAGACACCTTAGCCAAGACACCTTAGCCAAGACACATTAGCCGAGACACATCAGCCAAGACACCTTAGCCAAGACACATTAGCCAAGACACCTTAGCCAAGACACATTAGCCGAGACACATCAGCCAAGACACCTTAGCCGAGACACATTAGCCAAGACACTTTAGCCAAGACACCTTAGCCAAGACACTTTAGCCAAGACACCTTAGCCAAGACACATTAGCCGAGACACATCAGCCAAGACACCTTAGCCGAGACACCTAAGCCAAGACACTTTAGCCAAGACACATTAGCCAAGACACCTTAGCCAAGACACATTAGCCAAGACACCTTAGCCAAGACACCTTAGCCAAGACACCTTAGCCAAGACACCTTAGCCAAGACACCTTAGCCAAGACACCTTAGCCAAGACACATTAGCCGAGACACATTAGCCAAGACACCTTAGCCAAGACACCTTAGCCAAGACACCTTAGCCAAGACACATTAGCCAAGACACATCAGCCAAGACACCTTAGCCGAGACACATTAGCCAAGACACATTAGCCAAGACACCTTAGCCAAGACACATTAGCCAAGACACCTTAGCCAAGACACCTTAGCCAAGACACCTTAGCCAAGACACATTAGCCAAGACACCTTAGCCAAGACACCTTAGCCAAGACACCTTAGCCAAGACACCTTAGCCAAGACACATTAGCCAAGACACATTAGCCAAGACACCTTAGCCAAGCATCTTAGCCAAGACACCTTAGCCAAGACACCTTAGCCAAGACACCTTAGCCAAGACACCTTAGCCAAGACACCTTAGCCAAGACACCTTAGCCAAGACACATTAGCCGAGACACATCAGCCAAGACACCTTAGCCAAGACACATTAGCCAAGACACCTTAGCCAAGACACATTAGCCGAGACACATCAGCCAAGACACCTTAGCCGAGACACATTAGCCAAGACACTTTAGCCAAGACACCTTAGCCAAGACACTTTAGCCAAGACACCTTAGCCAAGACACATTAGCCGAGACACATCAGCCAAGACACCTTAGCCGAGACGCTTTAGCCAAGACACCTTAGCCAAGACACATTAGCCAAGACACCTTAGCCGAGACACATTAGCCAAGACACCGTAGCCAAGACACCTTAGCCAAGACACCTTAGCCAAGACACCTTAGCCAAGACACATTAGCCAAGACACCTTAGCCAAGACACCTTAGCCGAGACACATTAGCCAAGACACTTTAGCCAAGACACCTTAGCCAAGACACATTAGCCAAGACACCTTAGCCGAGACACCTTAGCCAAGACACCTTAGCCAAGACACCTTAGCCAAGACACCTTAGCCAAGACACATTAGCCAAGACACCTTAGCCAAGACACCTTAGCCAAGACACCTTAGCCAAGACACCTTAGCCGAGACACATTAGCCAAGACACCTAAGCCAAGACACATTAGCCAAGACACATTAGCCAAGACACCTTAGCCAAGACACATTAGCCAAGACACATTAGCCAAGACACCTTAGCCAAGACACCTTAGCCAAGACACATTAGGCGAGACTCCTTAGCCAAGACACCTTAGTCAAGACACTTTAGCCGAGACACATTAGCCAAGACACCTTAGCCAAGACACCTTAGCTAAGACACCTTAGCCAAGACACCTTAGCCAAGACACCTTAGCCAAGACACCTTAGCCAAGACACATTAGCCAAGACACTTTAGCCGAGACACATTAGCCAAGACACCTTAGCCAAGACACCTTAGCCAAGACACCTTAGCCAAGACACCTTAGCCAAGACACCTTAGCCGAGACACATTAGCCAAGACACCTTAGCCGAGACACATTAGCCAAGACACATTAGCCAAGACACCTTAGCCAAGACACCTTAGCCAAGACACCTTAGCCAAGACACCTTAGCCAAGACACCTTAGCCAAGACACATTAGCCAAGACACCTTAGCCAAGACACATTAGCCAAGACACTTTAGCCAAGACACCTTAGCCAAGACACCTTAGCCAAGACACCTTAGCCAAGACACATTAGCCAAGACACCTTAGCCAAGACACCTTAGCCAAGACACCTTAGCCGAGACACATTAGCCAAGACACCTAAGCCAAGACACATTAGCCAAGACACATTAGCCAAGACACCTTAGCCAAGACACATTAGCCAAGACACCTTAGCCAAGACACCTTAGGCAAGACACCTTAGCCAAGACACCTTAGCCGAGACTCCTTAGCCAAGACACCTTAGTCAAGACACCTTAGCCAAGACACATTAGCCAAGACACCTTAGCCAAGACACCTTAGCTAAGACACCTTAGCCAAGACACCTTAGCCAAGACACCTTAGCCAAGACACCTTAGCCAAGACACATTAGCCAAGACACTTTAGCCGAGACACATTAGCCAAGACACCTTAGCCAAGACACCTTAGCCAAGACACCTTAGCCAAGACACATTAGCCAAGACACCTTAGCCGAGACACATTAGCCAAGACACCTTAGCCGAGACACATTAGCCAAGACACATTAGCCAAGACACCTTAGCCAAGACACCTTAGCCAAGACACCTTAGCCAAGACACCTTAGCCAAGACACCTTAGCCAAGACACATTAGCCAAGACACCTTAGCCAAGACACCTTAGCCAAGACACCATAGCGCAGACACATTAGCCAAGACACCTTAGCCAAGACACCTTAGCCAAGACACATTAGCCGAGACACATCAGCCAAGACACCTTAGCCAAGACACCTTAGCCAAGACACATTAGCCAAGACACTTTAGCCGAGACACATTAGCCAAGACACCGTAGCCAAGACACCTTAGCCAAGACACCTTAGCCAAGACACCTTAGCCAAGACACATTAGCCAAGACACCTTAGCCGAGACACATTAGCCAAGACACCGTAGCCAAGACACCTTAGCCAAGACACCTTAGCCAAGACACCTTAGCCAAGACACATTAGCCAAGACACCTTAGCCAAGACACCTTAGCCGAGACACATTAGCCAAGACACTTTAGCCAAGACACCTTAGCCAAGACACATTAGCCAAGACACCTTAGCCGAGACACCTTAGCCAAGACACCTTAGCCAAGACACTTTAGCCAAGACACCTTAGCCAAGACACCTTAGCCAAGACACATTAGCCAAGACACCTTAGCCAAGACACCTTAGCCAAGACACCTTAGCCGAGACACATTAGCCAAGACACCTAAGCCAAGACACATTAGCCAAGACACATTAGCCAAGACACCTTAGCCAAGACACATTAGCCAAGACACCTTAGCCAAGACACCTTAGGCAAGACACCTTAGCCAAGACACCTTAGCCGAGACTCCTTAGCCAAGACACCTTAGTCAAGACACCTTAGCCAAGACACATTAGCCAAGACACCTTAGCCAAGACACCTTAGCTAAGACACCTTAGCCAAGACACCTTAGCCAAGACACCTTAGCCAAGACACCTTAGCCAAGACACATTAGCCAAGACACTTTAGCCGAGACACATTAGCCAAGACACCTTAGCCAAGACACCTTAGCCAAGACACCTTAGCCAAGACACCTTAGCCAAGACACCTTAGCCGAGACACATTAGCCAAGACACCTTAGCCGAGACACATTAGCCAAGACACATTAGCCAAGACACCTTAGCCAAGACACCTTAGCCAAGACACCTTAGCCAAGACACCTTAGCCAAGACACATTAGCCAAGACACCTTAGCCAAGACACCTTAGCCAAGACACCATAGCGCAGACACATTAGCCAAGACACCTTAGCCAAGACACCTTAGCCAAGACACCTTAGCCAAGACACCTTAGCCAAGACACATTAGCCAAGACACCTTAGCCAAGACACCTTAGCCAAGACACATTAGCCAAGACACCTTAGCCAAGACACCTTAGCCAAGACACCTTAGCCAAGACACCTTAGCCAAGACACATTAGCCAAGACACTTTAGCCGAGACACATTAGCCAAGACACCTTAGCCAAGACACCTTAGCCAAGACACATTAGCCAAGTCACATTAGCCAAGACACCTTAGCCAAGACACCTTAGCCAAGACACATTAGCCAAGACACCTTAGCCAAGACACCTTAGCCAAGACACCTTAGCCAAGACACCTTAGCCAAGACACCTTAGCCAAGACACCTTAGCCAAGACACATTAGCCGAGACACATCAGCCAAGACACCTTAGCCAAGACACATTAGCCAAGACACCTTAGCCGAGACACATTAGCCAAGACACATTAGCCAAGACACCTTAGCCAAGACACCTTAGCCAAGACACCTTAGCCAAGACACATTAGCCAAGACACCTTAGCCAAGACACCTTAGCCAAGACACCTTAGCCAAGACACATTAGCCAAGACACCTTAGCCAAGACACCTTAGCCAAGACACCTTAGCCAAGACACCTTAGCCAAGACATTTTAGCCGAGACACATTAGCCAAGACACCTTAGCCAAGACACCTTAGCCAAGACACCTTAGCCAAGACACCTTAGCCAAGACACCTTAGCCAAGACACCTTAGCCAAGACACATTAGCCGAGACACATCAGCCAAGACACCTTAGCCAAGACACATTAGCCAAGACACCTTAGCCAAGACACCTTAGCCAAGACACATTAGCCAAGACACCTTAGCCAAGACACCTTAGCCAAGACACCTTAGCCAAGACACATTAGCCAAGACACCTTAGCCGAGACACATTAGTCAAGACACTTTAGCCAAGACACCTTAGCCGAGACACATTAGCCAAGACACTTTAGCTTAGACACCTTAGCCAAGACGCATTAGCCAAGACACCTTAGCCAAGACACCTTAGCCAAGACACCTTAGCCAAGACACCTTAGCCAAGACACCTTAGCCAAGACACATTAGCCAAGACACCTTAGCCGAGACACATTAGCCAAGACACTTTAGCCAAGACACCTTAGCCAAGACACATTAGCCAAGACACCTTAGCCAAGACACCTTAGCCAAGACATCATAGCCAAGACACATTAGCCAAGACACCTTAGCCAAGACACCTTAGCCAAGACACCTTAGCCAAGACACCTTAGCCAAGACACATTAGCCAAGACACCTTAGCCAAGCATCTTAGCCAAGACACCTTAGCCAAGACACCTTAGCCAAGACACCTTAGCCAAGACACATTAGCCAAGACACTTTAGCCGAGACACATTAGCCAAGACACCTTAGCCAAGACACCTTAGCCAAGACACATTAGCCAAGACACCTTAGCCAAGACACCTTAGCCAAGACACCTTAGCCAAGACACCTTAGCCAAGACACCTTAGCCAAGACACATTAGCCAAGACACCTTAGCCAAGCATCTTAGCCAAGACACCTTAGCCAAGAAACTCTAGCCAAGACACCTTAGCCAAGACACCTTAGCCAAGACACTTTAGCCGAGACACCTTAGCCGAGACACATAAGCCAAGACACTTTAGCCAAGACACCTTAGCCAAGACACATTAGCCAAGACACCTTAGCCAAGACACCTTAGCCAAGACACCTTAGCCAAGACACCTTAGCCAAGACACCTTAGCCAAGACACCTTAGCCAAGACACCTTAGCCAAGACACCTTAGCCAAGACACCTTAGCCAAGACACATTAGCCAAGACACCTTAGCCAAGCATCTTAGCCAAGACACCTTAGCCAAGACACCTTAGCCAAGACACCTTAGCCAAGACACTTTAGCCGAGACACATTAGCCAAGACACCTTAGCCAAGACACCTTAGCCAAGACACATTAGCCAAGACACATTAGCCAAGACACCTTAGCCAAGACACCTTAGCCAAGACACCTTAGCCAAGACACCTTAGCCAAGACACCTTAGCCAAGACACTTTAGCCGAGACACTTTAGCCAAGACACCTTAGCCAAGACACTTTAGCCGAGACACATTAGCCAAGACACCTTAGCCAAGACACCTTAGCCAAGACACATTAGCCAAGACACATTAGCCAAGACACCTTAGCCAAGCATCTTAGCCAAGACACCTTAGCCAAGACACCTTAGCCAAGACACCTTAGCCAAGACACCTTAGCCAAGACACTTTAGCCGAGACACATTAGCCAAGACACCTTAGCCGAGACACCTTAGCCAAGACACCTTAGCCAAGACACCTTAGCCAAGACACTTTAGCCGAGACACCTTAGCCGAGACACATAAGCCAAGACACTTTAGCCAAGACACCTTAGCCAAGACACATTAGCCAAGACACCTTATCCAAGACACCTTAGCCAAGACACCTTAGCCAAGACACCTTAGCCAAGACACCTTAGCCAAGACACCTTAGCCAAGACACCTTAGCCAAGACACCTTAGCCAAGACACCTTAGCCAAGACACATTAGTAAAGACACCTTAGCCAAGACACCTTAGCCAAGACACCTTAGCCAAGACACCTTAGCCAAGACACCTTAGCCAAGACACCTTAGCCAAGACACTTTAGCCGAGACACATTAGCCAAGACACCTTAGCCAAGACACCTTAGCCAAGACACATTAGCCAAGACACATTAGCCAAGACACCTTAGCCAAGACACCTTAGCCAAGACACCTTAGCCAAGACACCTTAGCCAAGACACCTTAGCCAAGACACTTTAGCCGAGACACTTTAGCCAAGACACCTTAGCCAAGACACTTTAGCCGAGACACATTAGCCAAGACACCTTAGCCAAGACACCTTAGCCAAGACACCTTAGCCAAGACACCTTAGCCAAGACACCTTAGCCAAGACACCTTAGCCAAGCATCTTAGCCAAGACACCTTAGCCAAGACACCTTAGCCAAGACACATTAGCCAAGACACCTTAGCCGAGACACATTAGCCAAGACACATTAGCCAAGACACCTTAGCCAAGACGCATTAGCCAAGACACCTTAGCCAAGACACCTTAGCCAAGACACCTTAGCCAAGACACCTTAGCCAAGATACATTAGCCAAGACACCTTAGCCAAGACACCTTAGCCAAGACACCATAGCCAAGACACATTAGCCAAGACACCTTAGCCAAGACACCTTAGCCAAGACACCTTAGCCAAGACACATTAGCCAAGACACCTTAGCCAAGCATCTTAGCCAAGACACCTTAGCCAAGACACCTTAGCCAAGACACCTTAGCCAAGACACCTTAGCCAAGACACCTTAGCCAAGACACCTTAGCCAAGACACATTAGCCGAGACACATCAGCCAAGACACCTTAGCCAAGACACATTAGCCAAGACACCTTAGCCAAGACACATTAGCCGAGACACATCAGCCAAGACACCTTAGCCGAGACACATTAGCCAAGACACTTTAGCCAAGACACCTTAGCCAAGACACTTTAGCCAAGACACCTTAGCCAAGACACATTAGCCGAGACACATCAGCCAAGACACCTTAGCCGAGACACCTAAGCCAAGACACTTTAGCCAAGACACATTAGCCAAGACACCTTAGCCAAGACACATTAGCCAAGACACCTTAGCCAAGACACCTTAGCCAAGACACCTTAGCCAAGACACCTTAGCCAAGACACCTTAGCCAAGACACCTTAGCCAAGACACATTAGCCGAGACACATTAGCCAAGACACCTTAGCCAAGACACCTTAGCCAAGACACATTAGCCGAGACACATCAGCCAAGACACCTTAGCCGAGACACATTAGCCAAGACACTTTAGCCAAGACACCTTAGCCAAGACACATTAGCCAAGACACCTTAGCCAAGACACCTTAGCCAAGACACCTTAGCCAAGACACATTAGCCAAGACACCTTAGCCAAGACACCTTAGCCAAGACACCATAGCCAAGACACATTAGCCAAGACACCTTAGCCAAGACACCTTAGCCAAGACACCTTAGCCAAGACACATTAGCCAAGACACCTTAGCCAAGACACCTTAGCCAAGACACATTAGCCAAGACACCTTAGCCAAGACACCTTAGCCAAGACACCTTAGCCAAGACACCTTAGCCAAGACACCTAAGCCAAGACACCTTAGCCAAGACACATTAGCCAAGACACCTTAGCCAAGACACCTTAGCCAAGACACCTTAGCCAAGACACCTTAGCCAAGACACATTAGCCAAGACACCTTAGCCAAGACACCTTAGCCAAGACACATTAGCCAAGACACCTTAGCCAAGACACCTTAGCCAAGACACCTTAGCCAAGACACCTTAGCCAAGACACCTAAGCCAAGACACCTTAGCCAAGACACATTAGCCGAGACACATTAGCCAAGACACCTTAGCCAAGACACCTTAGCCAAGACACCTTAGCCAAGACACCTTAGCCAAGACACTTTAGCCGAGACACCTTAGCCGAGACACATAAGCCAAGACACTTTAGCCAAGACACCTTAGCCAAGACACATTAGCCAAGACACCTTAGCCAAGACACATTAGCCAAGACACCTTAGCCAAGACACCTTAGCCAAGACACCTTAGCCAAGACACCTTAGCCAAGACACCTTAGCCAAGACACCTTAGCCAAGACACCTTAGCCAAGACACATTAGCCAAGACACCTTAGCCAAGCATCTTAGCCAAGACACCTTAGTCAAGACACCTTAGCCAAGACACCTTAGCCAAGACACCTTAGCCAAGACACTTTAGCCGAGACACATTAGCCAAGACACCTTAGCCAAGACACCTTAGCTAAGACACATTAGCCAAGACACATTAGCCAAGACACCTTAGCCAAGACACCTTAGCCAAGACACCTTAGCCAAGACACCTTAGCCAAGACACTTTAGCCGAGACACTTTAGCCAAGACACCTTAGCCAAGACACTTTAGCCGAGACACATTAGCCAAGACACCTTAGCCAAGACACCTTAGCCAAGACTCCTTAGCCAAGACACCTTAGCCAAGACACCTTAGCCAAGACACATTAGCCAAGACACCTTAGCCAAGCATCTTAGCCAAGACACCTTAGCCAAGACACCTTAGCCAAGACACATTAGCCAAGACACCTTAGCCAAGACTCCTTAGCCAAGACACCTTAGCCAAGACACCTTAGCCAAGACACATTAGCCAAGACACCTTAGCCAAGCATCTTAGCCAAGACACCTTAGCCAAGACACCTTAGCCAAGACACATTAGCCAAGACACCTTAGCCGAGACACATTAGCCAAGACACTTTAGCCAAGACACCTTAGCCAAGACGCATTAGCCAAGACACCTTAGCCAAGACACCTTAGCCAAGACACCTTAGCCAAGACACATTAGCCAAGACACCTTAGCCAAGACACATTAGCCAAGACACCTTAGCCAAGACACCTTAGCCAAGACACCATAGCCAAGACACATTAGCCAAGACACCTTAGCCAAGACACCTTAGCCAAGACACCTTAGCCAAGACACCTTAGCCAAGACACATTAGCCAAGACACCTTAGCCAAGCATCTTAGCCAAGACACCTTAGCCAAGACACCTTAGCCAAGACACCTTAGCCAAGACACCTTAGCCAAGACACCTTAGCCAAGACACCTTAGCCAAGACACATTAGCCGAGACACATCAGCCAAGACACCTTAGCCAAGACACATTAGCCAAGACACCTTAGCCAAGACACATTAGCCGAGACACATCAGCCAAGACACCTTAGCCGAGACACATTAGCCAAGACACTTTAGCCAAGACACCTTAGCCAAGACACTTTAGCCAAGACACCTTAGCCAAGACACATTAGCCGAGACACATCAGCCGAGACACATTAGCCAAGACACCTTAGCCAAGACACTTTAGCCAAGACACATTAGCCAAGACACCTTAGCCAAGACACATTAGCCAAGACACCTTAGCCAAGACACCTTAGCCAAGACACCTTAGCCAAGACACCTTAGCCAAGACACCTTAGCCAAGACACATTAGCCGAGACACATTAGCCAAGACACCTTAGCCAAGACACCTTAGCCAAGACACCTTAGCCAAGACACATTAGCCAAGACACATCAGCCAAGACACCTTAGCCGAGACACATTAGCCAAGACACATTAGCCAAGACACCTTAGCCAAGACACATTAGCCAAGACACCTTAGCCAAGACACCTTAGCCAAGACACCTTAGCCAAGACACATTAGCCAAGACACCTTAGCCAAGACACCTTAGCCAAGACACCTTAGCCAAGACACTTTAGCCGAGACGCTTTAGCCAAGACACCTTAGCCAAGACACATTAGCCAAGACACCTTAGCCGAGACACATTAGCCAAGACACCGTAGCCAAGACACCTTAGCCAAGACACCTTAGCCAAGACACCTTAGCCAAGACACATTAGCCAAGACACCTTAGCCAAGACACCTTAGCCGAGACACATTAGCCAAGACACTTTAGCCAAGACACCTTAGCCAAGACACATTAGCCAAGACACCTTAGCCGAGACACATTAGCCAAGACACCTTAGCCAAGACACCTTAGCCAAGACACCTTAGCCAAGACACATTAGCCAAGACACCTTAGCCAAGACACCTTAGCCAAGACACCTTAGCCAAGACACCTTAGCCGAGACACATTAGCCAAGACACCTAAGCCAAGACACATTAGCCAAGACACATTAGCCAAGACACCTTAGCCAAGACACATTAGCCAAGACACATTAGCCAAGACACCTTAGCCAAGACACCTTAGCCAAGACACATTAGGCGAGACTCCTTAGCCAAGACACCTTAGTCAAGACACTTTAGCCGAGACACATTAGCCAAGACACCTTAGCCAAGACACCTTAGCCAAGACACCTTAGCCAAGACACATTAGCCAAGACACCTTAGCCAAGACACCTTAGCCAAGACACCTTAGCCGAGACACATTAGCCAAGACACCTAAGCCAAGACACATTAGCCAAGACACATTAGCCAAGACACCTTAGCCAAGACACATTAGCCAAGACACCTTAGCCAAGACACCTTAGGCAAGACACCTTAGCCAAGACACCTTAGCCGAGACTCCTTAGCCAAGACACCTTAGTCAAGACACCTTAGCCAAGACACATTAGCCAAGACACCTTAGCCAAGACACCTTAGCTAAGACACAATAGCCAAGACACCTTAGCCAAGACACCTTAGCCAAGACACCTTAGCCAAGACACATTAGCCAAGACACTTTAGCCGAGACACATTAGCCAAGACACCTTAGCCAAGACACCTTAGCCAAGACACCTTAGCCAAGACACCTTAGCCAAGACACCTTAGCCGAGACACATTAGCCAAGACACCTTAGCCGAGACACATTAGCCAAGACACATTAGCCAAGACACCTTAGCCAAGACACCTTAGCCAAGACACCTTAGCCAAGACACCTTAGCCAAGACACATTAGCCAAGACACCTTAGCCAAGACACCTTAGCCAAGACACCATAGCGCAGACACATTAGCCAAGACACCTTAGCCAAGACACCTTAGCCAAGACACCTTAGCCAAGACACCTTAGCCAAGACACATTAGCCAAGACACCTTAGCCAAGACACCTTAGCCAAGACACATTAGCCAAGACACCTTAGCCAAGACACCTTAGCCAAGACACCTTAGCCAAGACACCTTAGCCAAGACACATTAGCCAAGACACTTTAGCCGAGACACATTAGCCAAGACACCTTAGCCAAGACACCTTAGCCAAGACACATTAGCCAAGTCACATTAGCCAAGACACCTTAGCCAAGACACCTTAGCCAAGACACCTTAGCCAAGACACCTTAGCCAAGACACTTTAGCCGAGACACATTAGCCAAGACACCTTAGCCAAGACACCTTAGCCAAGACACATTAGCCAAGACACCTTAGCCAAGACACCTTAGCCAAGACACCTTAGCCAAGACACATTTGCCAAGACACCTTAGCCAAGACACCTTAGCCAAGACACTTTAGCCGAGACACTTTAGCCAAGACACCTTAGCCAAGACACATTAGCCAAGACACCTTAGCCGAGACACATTAGCCAAGACACCTTAGCCAAGACACCTTAGAAAAGACACCTTAGCCAAGACACCTTAGCCAAGACACCTTAGCCAAGACACATTAGCCAAGACACCTTAGCCAAGACACCTTAGCCGAGACACATTAGCCAAGACACTTTAGCCAAGACACCTTAGCCAAGACACATTAGCCAAGACACCTTAGCCGAGACACATTAGCCAAGACACCTTAGCCAAGACACATTAGCCAAGACACCTTAGCCAAGACACCTTAGCCAAGACACATTAGCCAAGACACATTAGCCAAGACACCTTAGCCAAGACACATTAGCCAAGACACCTTAGCCAAGACACCTTAGCCAAGACACCTTAGCCAAGACACATTAGCCGAGACTCCTTAGCCAAGGCACCATAGTCAAGACACTTTAGCCGAGACACATTAGCCAAGACACCTTAGCCAAGACACCTTAGCCAAGACACCTTAGCCAAGACACATTAGCCAAGACACCTTAGCCAAGACACCTTAGCCAAGACACCTTAGCCAAGACACCTTAGCCGAGACACATTAGCCAAGACACCTAAGCCAAAACACATTAGCCAAGACACATTAGCCAAGACACCTTAGCCAAGACACATTAGCCAAGACACATTAGCCAAGACACCTTAGCCAAGACACCTTAGCCAAGACACATTAGCCGAGACTCCTTAGCCAAGACACCTTAGTCAAGACACCTTAGCCAAGACACATTAGCCAAGACACCTTAGCCAAGACACCTTAGCTAAGACACAATAGCCAAGACACCTTAGCCAAGACACCTTAGCCAAGACACCTTAGCCAAGACACCTTAGCCAAGACACTTTAGCCGAGACACATTAGCCAAGACACCTTAGCCAAGACACCTTAGCCAAGACACCTTAGCCAAGACACATTAGCCAAGACACCTTAGCCAAGACACCTTAGCCAAGACACCTTAGCCAAGACACCTTAGCCGAGACACCTTAGCCGAGACACATTAGCCAAGACACCTTAGCTGAGACACATTAGCCAAGACACATTAGCCAAGACACCTTAGCCAAGACACCTTAGCCAAGACACATTAGCCGAGACTCCTTAGCCAAGACACCTTAGTCAAGACACTTTAGCCGAGACACATTAGCCAAGACACCTTAGCCAAGACACCTTAGCCAAGACACCTTAGCCAAGACACCTTAGCCGAGACTCCTTAGCCAAGACACCTTAGTCAAGACACCTTAGCCAAGACACATTAGCCAAGACACCTTAGCCAAGACACCTTAGCTAAGACACAATAGCCAAGACACCTTAGCCAAGACACCTTAGCCAAGACACCTTAGCCAAGACACCTTAGCCAAGACACTTTAGCCGAGACACATTAGCCAAGACACCTTAGCCAAGACACCTTAGCCAAGACACCTTAGCCAAGACACATTAGCCAAGACACTTTAGCCGAGACACATTAGCCAAGACACCTTAGCCAAGACACCTTAGCCAAGACACCTTAGCCGAGACACATTAGCCAAGACACCTTAGCCGAGACACATTAGCCAAGACACATTAGCCAAGACACCTTAGCCAAGACACCTTAGCCAAGACACCTTAGCCAAGACACCTTAGCCAAGACACCTTAGCCAAGACACATTAGCCAAGACACCTTAGCCAAGACACCTTAGCCAAGACACCATAGCCAAGACACCTTAGCCAAGACACCTTAGCCAAGACACCTTAGCCAAGACACCTTAGCCAAGACACCTTAGCCAAGACACATTAGCCAAGACACCTTAGCCAAGACACCTTAGCCAAGACACATTAGCCAAGACACCTTAGCCAAGACACCTTAGCCAAGACACCTTAGCCAAGACACCTTAGCCAAGACACTTTAGCCGAGACACATTAGCCAAGACACCTTAGCCAAGACACCTTAGCCAAGACACCTTAGCCAAGTCACCTTAGCCAAGACACCTTAGCCAAGACACTTTAGCCGAGACACTTTAGCCAAGACACCTTAGCCAAGACACATTAGCCAAGACACCTTAGCCGAGACACATTAGCCAAGACACCTTAGCCAAGACACCTTAGCCAAGACACCTTAGCCAAGACACCTTAGCCAAGACACCTTAGCCAAGACACTTTAGCCGAGACACATTAGCCAAGACACCTTAGCCAAGACACCTTAGCCAAGACACCTTAGCCAAGACACATTAGCCAAGACACCTTAGCCAAGACACCTTAGCCAAGACACCTTAGCCAAGACACTTTAGCCGAGACACTTTAGCCAAGACACCTTAGCCGAGACACATTAGCCAAGACACCTTAGCCAAGACACCTTAGCCAAGACACCTTAGCCAAGACACCTTAGCCAAGACACCTTAGCCAAGACACATTAGCCAAGACACCTTAGCCAAGACACCTTAGCCAAGACACCTTAGCCAAGACACCTTAGCCAAGACACTTTAGCCGAGACACATTAGCCAAGACACCTTAGCCAAGACACCTTAGCCAAGACACCTTAGCCAAGACACCTTAGCCAAGACACCTTAGCCAAGACACATTAGCCGAGACACATCAGCCAAGACACCTTAGCCAAGACACATTAGCCAAGACACCTTAGCCGAGACACATTAGCCAAGACACCTTAGCCAAGACACCTTAGCCAAGACACCTTAGCCAAGACACCTTAGCCAAGACACCTTAGCCAAGACACCTTAGCCGAGACACATTAGCCAAGACACATTAGCCAAGACACCTTAGCCGAGACACATTAGCCAAGACACCTTAGCCAAGACACCTTAGCCAAGACACCTTAGCCAAGACACCTTAGCCAAGACACATTAGCCAAGACACCTTAGCCAAGACACCTTAGCCGAGACACATTAGCCAAGACACTTTAGCCAAGACACCTTAGCCAAGACACATTAGCCAAGACACCTTAGCCGAGACACATTAGCCAAGACACCTTAGCCAAGACACCTTAGCCAAGACACCTTAGCCAAGACACCTTAGCCAAGACACCTTAGCCAAGACACCTTAGCCAAGACACCTTAGCCAAGACACCTTAGCCAAGACACCTTAGCCAAGACACCTTAGCCGAGACACATTAGCCAAGACACCTAAGCCAAGACACATTAGCCAAGACACATTAGCCAAGACACCTTAGCCAAGACACATTAGCCAAGACACATTAGCCAAGACACCTTAGCCAAGACACCTTAGCCAAGACACATTAGCCGAGACTCCTTAGCCAAGACACCATAGTCAAGACACTTTAGCCGAGACACATTAGCCAAGACACCTTAGCCAAGACACCTTAGCCAAGACACCTTAGCCAAGACACCTTAGCCAAGACACCTTAGCCAAGACACCTTAGCCATGACACATTAGCCAAGACACCTTAGCCGAGACACATTAGCCAAGACACATTAGCCAAGACACCTTAGCCAAGACACCTTAGCCAAGACACCTTAGCCAAGACACCTTAGCCAAGACACCTTAGCCAAGACACATTAGCCAAGACACCTTAGCCAAGACACCTTAGCCAAGACACCATAGCCAAGACACATTAGCCAAGACACCTTAGCCAAGACACCTTAGCCAAGACACCTTAGCCAAGACACCTTAGCCAAGACACATTAGCCAAGACACCTTAGCCAAGACACCTTAGCCAAGACACCTTAGCCAAGACACCTTAGCCAAGACACCTTAGCCAAGACACCTTAGCCAAGACACCTTAGCCAAGACACCTTAGCCAAGACACCTTAGCCAAGACACATTAGCCAAGACACCTAAGCCAAGACACATTAGCCAAGACACATTAGCCAAGACACCTTAGCCAAGACACATTAGCCAAGACACATTAGCCAAGACACCTTAGCCAAGACACCTTAGCCAAGACACATTAGCCGAGACTCCTTAGCCAAGACACCATAGTCAAGACACTTTAGCCGAGACACATTAGCCAAGACACCTTAGCCAAGATACCTTAGCCAAGACACCTTAGCCAAGACACCTTAGCCAAGACACCTTAGCCGAGACACATTAGCCAAGACACCTTAGCCGAGACACATTAGCCAAGACACATTAAGCAAGACACCTTAGCCAAGACACCTTAGCCAAGACACCTTAGCCAAGACACCTTAGCCAAGACACCTTAGCCAAGACACCTTAGCCAAGACACATTAGCCAAGACACCTTAGCCAAGACACCTTAGCCAAGACACCATAGCCAAGACACATTAGCCAAGACACCTTAGCCAAGACACCTTAGCCAAGACACCTTAGCCAAGACACATTAGCCAAGACACCTTAGCCAAGACACCTTAGCCAAGACACATTAGCCAAGACACCTTAGCCAAGACACCTTAGCCAAGACACCTTAGCCAAGACACCTTAGCCAAGACACCTTAGCCAAGACACTTTAGCCGAGACACATTAGCCAAGACACCTTAGCCAAGACACCTTAGCCAAGACACCTTAGCCAAGACACCTTAGCCAAGACACCTTAGCCAAGACACTTTAGCCGAGACACATTAGCCAAGACACCTTAGCCAAGACACATTAGCCAAGACACCTTAGCCGAGACACATTAGCCAAGACACCTTAGCCAAGACACCTTAGCCAAGACACCTTAGCCAAGACACCTTAGCCAAGACACATTAGCCAAGACACCTTAGCCAAGACACCTTAGCCAAGACACCTTAGCCAAGACACTTTAGCCGAGACACCTTAGCCAAGACACCTTAGCCAAGACACATTAGCCAAGACACCTTAGCCGAGACACATTAGCCAAGACACCTTAGCCAAGACACCTTAGCCAAGACACCTTAGCCAAGACACCTTAGCCAAGACACCTTAGCCAAGACACATTAGCCAAGACACCTTAGCCAAGACACCTTAGCCAAGACACCTTAGCCAAGACACCTTAGCCAAGACACTTTAGCCGAGACACATTAGCCAAGACACCTTAGCCAAGACACCTTAGCCAAGACACCTTAGCCAAGACACCTTAGCCAAGACACCTTAGCCAAGACACATTAGCCGAGACACATCAGCCAAGACACCTTAGCCAAGACACATTAGCCAAGACACCTTAGCCGAGACACATTAGCCAAGACACCTTAGCCAAGACACCTTAGCCAAGACACCTTAGCCAAGACACCTTAGCCAAGACACTTTAGCCGAGACACATTAGCCAAGACACCTTAGCCAAGACACCTTAGCCAAGACACCTTAGCCAAGACACCTTAGCCAAGACACATTAGCCAAGACACCTTAGCCAAGACACCTTAGCCAAGACACCTTAGCCAAGACACTTTAGCCGAGACACTTTAGCCAAGACACCTTAGCCAAGACACATTAGCCAAGACACCTTAGCCGAGACACATTAGCCAAGACACCTTAGCCAAGACACCTTAGCCAAGACACCTTAGCCAAGACACCTTAGCCAAGACACCTTAGCCAAGACACATTAGCCAAGACACCTTAGCCAAGACACCTTAGCCGAGACACATTAGCCAAGACACTTTAGCCAAGACACCTTAGCCAAGACACATTAGCCAAGACACCTTAGCCGAGACACATTAGCCAAGACACCTTAGCCAAGACACCTTAGCCAAGACACCTTAGCCAAGACACCTTAGCCAAGACACCTTAGCCAAGACACCTTAGCCAAGACACCTTAGCCAAGACACCTTAGCCAAGACACCTTAGCCAAGACACCTTAGCCAAGACACCTTAGCCGAGACACATTAGCCAAGACACCTAAGCCAAGACACATTAGCCAAGACACATTAGCCAAGACACCTTAGCCAAGACACATTAGCCAAGACACATTAGCCAAGACACCTTAGCCAAGACACCTTAGCCAAGACACATTAGCCGAGACTCCTTAGCCAAGACACCATAGTCAAGACACTTTAGCCGAGACACATTAGCCAAGACACCTTAGCCAAGACACCTTAGCCAAGACACCTTAGCCAAGACACATTAGCCAAGACACCTTAGCCAAGACACCTTAGCCAAGACACCTTAGCCAAGACACCTTAGCCGAGACACATTAGCCAAGACACCTAAGCCAAGACACATTAGCCAAGACACATTAGCCAAGACACCTTAGCCAAGACACATTAGCCAAGACACATTAGCCAAGACACCTTAGCCAAGACACCTTAGCCAAGACACATTAGCCGAGACTCCTTAGCCAAGACACCTTAGTCAAGACACCTTAGCCAAGACACATTAGCCAAGACACCTTAGCCAAGACACCTTAGCTAAGACACAATAGCCAAGACACCTTAGCCAAGACACCTTAGCCAAGACACCTTAGCCAAGACACCTTAGCCAAGACACTTTAGCCGAGACACATTAGCCAAGACACCTTAGCCAAGACACCTTAGCCAAGACACCTTAGCCAAGACACATTAGCCAAGACACTTTAGCCGAGACACATTAGCCAAGACACCTTAGCCAAGACACCTTAGCCAAGACACCTTAGCCAAGACACCTTAGCCGAGACACATTAGCCAAGACACCTTAGCCGAGACACATTAGCCAAGACACATTAGCCAAGACACCTTAGCCAAGACACATTAGCCGAGACTCCTTAGCCAAGACACCTTAGCCAAGACACCATAGCCAAGACACATTAGCCAAGACACCTTAGCCAAGACACCTTAGCCAAGACACCTTAGCCAAGACACTTTAGCCGAGACGCTTTAGCCAAGACACATTAGCCAAGACACTTTAGCCGAGACACATTAGCCAAGACACCTTAGCCAAGACACCTTAGCCAAGACACATTAGCCAAGACACATTAGCCAAGACACCTTAGCCAAGACACCTTAGCCAAGACACCTTAGCCAAGACACCTTAGCCAAGACACTTTAGCCGAGACACCTTAGCCAAGACACCTTAGCCAAGACACCTTAGCCAAGACACATTAGCCAAGACACCTTAGCCAAGACACCTTAGCCAAGACACCTTAGCCAAGACACATTTGCCAAGACACCTTAGATAAGACACCTTAGCCAAGACACCGTAGCCAAGACACATTAGCCAAGACACCTTAGCCGAGACACATTAGCCGAGACACATTAGCCAAGACACCTTAGCCAAGACACCTTAGCCAAGACACCTAAGCCAAGACACTTTAGCCAAGACACCTTAGCCAAGACACCTTAGCCAAGACACATTAGCCAAGACACCTTAGCCAAGACACTTTAGCCGAGACACATTAGCCAAGACACCTTAGCCAAGACACCTTAGCCAAGACACATTAGCCAAGACACCTTAGCCAAGACACCTTAGCCAAGACACCTTAGCCAAGACACATTAGCCAAGACACCTTAGCCGAGACACATTAGCCAAGACACTTTAGCCAAGACACCTTAGCCAAGACACATTAGCCAAGACACCTTAGCCAAGCATCTTAGCCAAGACACCTTAGCCAAGAATCCTTAGCCAAGACACCTTAGCCAAGACACATTAGCCAAGACACTTTAGCCGTGACATATTAGCCAAGACACCTTAGCCAAGACACCTTAGCCAAGACACCTTAGCCAAGACACCTTAGCCAAGACATATTAGCCAAGACACCTTAGCCAAGACACAATAGCCAAGACACCTTAGCCAAGACACATTAGTCAAGACACCTTAGCCAAGACACATTAGCCAAGACACCTTAGCCAAGAAACCTTAGCCGAGACACCTTAGCCAAGACACTTTAGCCGAGACACATTAGCCAAGACACCTTAGCCAAGACACCTTAGCCAAGACACATTAGCCAAGACACTTTAGCCGAGACACCTTAGCCAAGACACCTTAGCGAAGACACATTAGCCAAGACACATTAGCCAAGACACTTTAGCCAAGACACCTTAGCCAAGACACATTAGCCAAGACACCTTAGATAAGCATCTTAGCCAAGACACCTTAGCCAAGACACCTTAGCCAAGACACATTAGCCAAGACACTTTAGCCGTGACATATTAGCCAAGACACCTTAGCCAAGACACCTTAGCCAAGACACCTTAGCCAAGACACCTTAGCCAAGACATATTAGCCAAGACACCTTAGCCAAGACACAATAGCCAAGACACCTTAGCCAAGACACATTAGCCAAGACACCTTAGCCAAGACACATTAGCCAAGACACATTAGCCAAGACACCTTAGCCAAGACACCTTAGCCAAGACACATTAGCCAAGACACTTTAGCCGAGACACCTTAGCCAAGACACATTAGCCAAGACACATTAGCCAAGACACATTAGCCAAGACACATTAGCCAAGACACCTTAGCCAAGACACCTTAGCCAAGACACACTAGCCAAGACACTTTAGCCGAGACACCTTAGCCAAGACACATTAGCCAAGACACATTAGCCAAGACACATTAGCCAAGACACTTTAGCCAAGACACCTTAGCCAAGACACATTAGCCAAGACACCTTAGCCAAGCATCTTAGCCAAGACACCTTAGCCAAGACACCTTAGCCAAGACACCTTAGCCAAGACACATTAGCCAAGACACATTAGCCAAGACACCTTAGCCAAGACACCTTAGCCAAGACACTTTAGCCGAGACACATTAGCCAAGACACCTTAGCCAAGACACCTTAGCCAAGACACCTTAGCCAAGACATATTAGCCAAGACACTTTAGCCGTGACATATTAGCCAAGACACCTTAGCCAAGACACCTTAGCCAAGACACCTTAGCCAAGACACCTTAGCCAAGACACCTTAGCCAAGACATATTAGCCAAGACACCTTAGCCAAGACACAATAGCCAAGACACCTTAGCCAAGACACATTAGCCAAGACACCTTAGCCAAGACACATTAGCCAAGACACATTAGCCAAGACACCTTAGCCAAGACACCTTAGCCAAGACACTTTAGCCGAGACACATTAGCCAAGACACCTTAGCCAAGACACCTTAGCCAAGACACCTTAGCCAAGACACATTAGCCAAGACACCTTAGCCAAGACACCTTAGCCAAGACAGCTTAGCCAAGACACATTTGCCAAGACACCTTAGCCAAGACACCTTAGCCAAGACACCGTAGCCAAAACACATTAGCCAAGACACCTTAGCCGAGACACATTAGCCAAGACACTTTAGCCAAGACACCTTAGCCAAGACACATTAGCCAAGACACCTTAGCCTGAAGTGTTGTGTTGTTTGTGTGTGCGTGTGTGACCATCCAGTGTAAAACCTACATGTGCTCGAGAGTGTTATATGTTGCTAGTACGTACCAAGTAGACTAAGTGCACAGCACTGCCCCTCCCATGAAGTAATACCGCGAGGTGATTCCGTGGGAGGGTGCACAGGGTCCAAGGAGAGTTTTTTACTGGGTAAAAATCCCATGTCCCCCATTGTGGGTGTCTTTCGAAGATTTTAAACTCCTTGTAAAAAAAAAAAAAAAAAAAAAAAAAAAAAAAAAAAAAAAAAAAAAAAAAAAAAAAAACCTTAGCCAAGACACCTTAGCCAAGACACCTTAGCCAAGACACCTTAGCCAAGACACCTTAGCCGAGACACATTAGCCAAGACACCTTAGCCAAGACACCTTAGCCAAGACACCTTAGCCAAGACACATTAGCCAAGACACCTTAGCCAAGACACCTTAGCCAAGACACCTTAGCCAAGACACCTTAGCCAAGACACCTTAGCCAAGACACATTAGCCAAGACACCTTAGCCAAGACACCTTAGCCAAGACACCTTAGCCAAGACACCTTAGCCAAGACACCTTAGGCAAGACACCATAGCCAAGACACATTAGCCAAGACACCTTAGCCAAGACACCTTAGCCAAGACACCTTAGCCAAGACACCTTAGCCAAGACACCTTAGCCAAGACACATTAGCCAAGACACTTTAGCCGAGACACATTAGCCAAGACACCTTAGCCAAGACACCTTAGCCAAGACACATTAGCCAAGACACATTAGCCAAGACACCTTAGCCAAGACACCTTAGCCAAGACACCTTAGCCAAGACACCTTAGCCAAGACACCTTAGCCAAGACACTTTAGCCGAGACACATTAGCCAAGACACCTTAGCCAAGACACCTTAGCCAAGACACCTTAGCCGAGACACATTAGCCAAGACACCTTAGCCAAGACACCTTAGCCAAGACACCTTAGCCAAGACACATTTGCCAAGACACCTTAGCCAAGACACATTAGCCAAGACACCTTAGCCGAGACACATTAGCCGAGACACATTAGCCAAGACACCTTAGCCAAGACACCTTAGCCAAGACACCTTAGCCAAGACACCTAAGCCAAGACACTTTAGCCAAGACACATTAGCCAAGACACCTTAGCCAAGACACATTAGCCAAGACACCTTAGCCAAGACACTTTAGCCGAGACACATTAGCCAAGACACCTTAGCCAAGACACCTTAGCCAAGACACATTTGCCAAGACACCTTAGCCAAGACACCTTAGCCAAGACACCGTAGCCAAGACACATTAGCCAAGACACCTTAGCCGAGACACATTAGCCGAGACACATTAGCCAAGACACCTTAGCCAAGACACCTTAGCCAAGACACCTTAGCCAAGACACATTAGCCAAGACACTTTAGCCGAGACACCTTAGCCAAGACACCTTAGCGAAGACACCTTAGCCAAGACACATTAGCCAAGACACTTTAGCCGAGACACATTAGCCAAGACACCTTAGCCAAGACACCTTAGCCAAGACACATTAGCCAAGACGCATTAGCCAAGACACCTTAGCCAAGACACCTTAGCTAAGACACCTTAGCCAAGACACCTTAGCCAAGACACCTTAGCCAAGACACTTTAGCCGAGACACATTAGCCAAGACACCTTAGCCAAGACACCTTATCCAAGACACCTTAGCCGAGACACCTTAGCCGAGACACATTAGCCAAGACACATTAGCCAAGACACATTAGCCAAGACACCTTAGCCAAGACACCTTAGCCGAGACACCTTAGCCAAGACACCTTAGCCTAGACACCTTAGCCAAGACACCTTAGCCAAGACACCTTAGCCAAGACACCTTAGCCAAGACACATTTGCCAAGACACCTTAGCCAAGACACCTTAGCCAAGACACCTTAGCCAAGACACGTTAGCCAAGACACCTTAGCCAAGACACATTAGCCAAGACACCTTAGCCAAGACACATTAGCCAAGACACCTTAGCCAAGACACCTTAGCCAAGACACCTTAGCCAAGACACATTAGCCAAGACACCTTAGCCAAGACACATTAGCCAAGACACCTTAGCCATGACACCTTAGCCAAGACACATTAGCCAAGACACATTAGCCAAGACACCTTAGCCAAGACACCTTAGCCAAGACACATTAGCCAAGACACCTTAGCCGAGACACCTTAGCCAAGACACCTTAGCCAAGACACATTAGCCAAGACACCTTAGCCAAGACACCTTAGCCAAGACACCTTAGCCAAGACACATTAGCCAAGACACCTTAGCCAAGACACATTAGCCAAGACACCTTAGCCAAGACACTTTAGCCAAGACACATTAGCCAAGACACCTTAGCCGAGACACATTAGCCAAGACACCTTAGCCAAGACACATTAGCCAAGACACATTAGCCAAGACACCTTAGCCAAGACACCTTAGCCAAGACACATTAGCCGAGACTCCTTAGCCAAGACACCTTAGTCAAGACACCTTAGCCAAGACACATTAGCCAAGACACCTTAGCCAAGACACCTTAGCTAAGACACAATAGCCAAGACACCTTAGCCAAGACACCTTAGCCAAGACACCTTAGCCAAGACACCTTAGCCAAGACACTGTAGCCGAGACACATTAGCCAAGACACCTTAGCCAAGACACCTTAGCCAAGACACCTTAGCCAAGACACATTAGCCAAGACACTTTAGCCGAGACACCTTAGCCAAGACACCTTAGCCAAGACACCTTAGCGAAGACACCTTAGCCAAGACACCTTAGCCAAGACACATTAGCCGAGACACATTAGCCAAGACACCTTAGCCAAGACACCTTAGCCAAGACACATTAGCCAAGACACATTAGCCAAGACACCTTAGCCAAGACACCTTAGCCAAGACACCTTAGCCAAGACACCTTAGCCAAGACACCTTAGCCAAGACACTTTAGCCGAGACACATTAGCCAAGACACCTTAGCCAAGACACCTTAGCCAAGACACCTTAGCCAAGACACATTAGCCAAGACACCTTAGCCAAGACACCTTAGCCAAGACACCTTAGCCAAGACACATTTGCCAAGACACCTTAGCCAAGACACCTTAGCCAAGACACATTAGCCAAGACACCTTAGCCGAGACACCTTAGCCAAGACACTTTAGCCAAGACACCTTAGCCAAGACACATTAGCCAAGACACCTTAGCCAAGCATCTTAGCCAAGACACCTTAGCCAAGACACCTTAGCCAAGACACCTTAGCCAAGACACCTTAGCCAAGACACCTTAGCCAAGACACTTTAGCCGAGACACATTAGCCAAGACACATTAGCCAAGACACCTTAGCCAAGACACATTAGCCAAGACACCTTAGCCAAGACACCTTAGCCAAGACACCATAGCCAAGACACATTAGCCAAGACACCTTAGCCAAGACACCTTAGCCAAGACACCTTAGCCAAGACACCTTAGCGAAGACACCTTAGCCAAGACACATTAGCCAAGACACTTTAGCCGAGACACATTAGCCAAGACACCTTAGCCAAGACACCTTAGCCAAGACACATTAGCCAAGACACATTAGCCAAGACACATTAGCCAAGACACCTTAGCCAAGACACCTTAGCCAAGACACCTTAGCCAAGACACCTTAGCCAAGACACATTAGCCAAGACACTTTAGCCGAGACACCTTAGCCAAGACACCTTAGCGAAGACACCTTAGCCAAGACACATTAGCCAAGACACTTTAGCCGAGACACATTAGCCAAGACACCTTAGCCAAGACACCTTAGCCAAGACACATTAGCCAAGACACATTAGCCAAGACACCTTAGCCAAGACACCTTAGCCAAGACACCTTAGCCAAGACACCTTAGCCAAGACACATTAGCCAAGACACCTTAGCCAAGACACTTTAGCCGAGACACATTAGCCAAGACACCTAAGCCAAGACACCTTAGCCAAGACACCTTAGCCAAGACACATTAGCCATGACACCTTAGCCAAGACACCTTAGCCAAGACACCTTAGCCAAGACACATTTGCCAAGACACCTTAGCCAAGACACCTTAGCCAAGACACCGTAGCCAAGACACATTAGCCAAGACACCTTAGCCGAGACACATTAGCCAAGACACTTTAGCCAAGACACCTTAGCCAAGACACATTAGCCAAGACACCTTAGCCAAGACACCTTAGCCAAGACACCTTAGCCAAGACACCTTAGCCAAGACATTTTAGCCGAGACACATTAGCCAAGACACCTTAGCCAAGACACCTTAGCCAAGACACCTTAGCCAAGACACATTAGCCAAGACACCTTAGCCAAGACACCTTAGCCAAGACACCTTAGCCAAGACACATTAGCCAAGACACCTTAGCCGAGACACATTAGCCAAGACACTTTAGCCAAGACACCTTAGCCAAGACACATTAGCCAAGACACCTTAGCCGAGACACCTTAGCCAAGACACCATAGCCAAGACACCTTAGCCAAGACACCTTAGCCAAGACACCTTAGCCAAGACACCGTAGCCAAGACACATTAGCCAAGACACCTTAGCCGAGACACATTAGCCAAGACACCTTAGCCAAGACACCTTAGCCAAGACACCTTAGCCAAGACACATTAGCCAAGACACTTTAGCCGAGACACCTTAGCCAAGACACCTTAGCGAAGACACCTTAGCCAAGACACATTAGCCAAGACACTTTAGCCGAGACACATTAGCCAAGACACATTAGCCAAGACACCTTAGCCAAGACACATTAGCCAAGACACCTTAGCCAAGACACCTTAGCCGAGACACAATAGCCAAGACACCTTAGCCAAGACACCTTAGCCAAGACACATTAGCCAAGACACCTTAGCCAAGACACCTTAGCCAAGACACCTTAGCCAAGACATCTTAGCCAAGACACATTAGCCAAGACACCTTAGCCAAGACACCTTAGCCGAGACACATTAGCCAAGACACCTTAGCCGAGACACATTAGCCAAGACACCTTAGCCAAAACACCTTAGCCAAGACACCTTAGCCAAGACACTTTAGCCGAGACACACTAGCCAAGACACCTTAGCCAAGACACCTTAGCCAAGACACCTTAGCCAAGACACCTTAGCCAAGACACCTTAGCCAAGACACATTAGCCAAGACATTTTAGCCGAGACACATTAGCCAAGACAAATTAGCCAAGACACCTTAGCCAAGACACATTAGCCAAGACACATTAGCCAAGACACCTTAGCCAAGACACCTTAGCCAAGACACCTTAGCCAAGACACCTTAGCCAAGTCACCTTAGCCAAGACACATTAGCCAAGACACCTTAGCCAAGACACATTAGCCAAGACACCTTAGCCAAGACACCTTAGCCAAGACACCTTAGCCAAGACACCTTAGCCAAGACACCTTAGCCAAGACACCTTAGCCGAGACACCTTAGCCGAGACACATTAGCCAAGACACATTAGCCAAGACACATTAGCCAAGACACCTTAGCCAAGACACCTTAGCCAAGACACCTTAGCCTAGACACCTTAGCCAAGACACCTTAGCCAAGACACCTTAGCCGAGACACATTAGCCAAGACACCTTAGCCAAGACACTTTAGCCAAGACACATTAGCCAAGACACCTTAGCCAAGACACCTTAGCCAAGACACCTTAGCCAAGACACATTAGCCAAGACACCTTAGCCAAGACACCTTAGCCAAGACACCTTAGCCAAGACATCTTAGCCAAGACACATTAGCCAAGACACCTTAGCCAAGACACCTTAGCCGAGACACATTAGCCAAGACACCTTAGCCGAGACACATTAGCCAAGACACCTTAGCCAAAACACCTTAGCCAAGACACCTTAGCCAAGACACCTTAGCCGAGACACCTTAGCCAAGACACCTTAGCCAAGACACCTTAGCCAAGACACATTAGCCAAGACACATTAGCCAAGACACCTTAGCCGAGACACATTAGCCAAGACACATTAGCCAAGACACCTTAGCCAAGACACCTTAGCCAAGACACCTTAGCCAAGACACATTAGCCAAGACACATTAGCCAAGACACCTTAGCCAAGAAACATTAGCCAAGACACCTTAGCCGAGACACATTAGCCAAGACACATTAGCCAAGACACCTTAGCCAAGACTCCTTAGCCAAGACACCTTAGCCAAGACACCTTAGCCGAGACACATTAGCCAAGACACCTTAGCCAAGACACCTTAGCCAAGACACCTTAGCCAAGACACCTTAGCCAAGACACCTTAGCCGAGACACCTTAGCCAAGACACCTTAGCCAAGACACATTAGCCAAGACACCTTAGCCAAGACACCTTAGCCAAGACACCTTAGCAAAGACACATTAGCCAAGACACATTAGCCGAGACACATTAGCCAAGACACCTTAGCCAAGACACATTAGCCAAGACACATTAGCCGAGACACATTAGCCAAGACACCTTAGCCACGACACCTTAGCCAAGACACATTAGCCAAGACACCTTAACCAAGACACCTTAGCCAAGACACCTTAGCCAAGACACATTAGCCAAGACACATTAGCCAAGACACCTTAGCCGAAACACATTAGCCAAGACACCTTAGCCAAGACACCTTAGCCAAGACACCTTAGCCGAGACACATTAGCCAAGACACCTTAGCCAAGACACCTTAGCCAAGACACCTTAGCCAAGACACATTAGCCAAGACACTTTAGCCGAGACACATTAGCCAAGACACCTTAGCCAAGACACCTTGGCCAAGACACCTTAGCCAAGACACCTTAGCCGAGACACCTTAGCCAAGACACCTTAGCCAAGACACCTTAGCCAAGACACCTTAGCCGAGACACATTAGCCATGACACCTTAGCCAAGACACCTTAGCCAAGACACCTTAGCCAAGACACCTTAGCCGAGACACATTAGCCATGACACCTTAGCCAAGACACCTTAGCCAAGACACCTTAGCCAAGACACCTTAGCCGAGACACATTAGCCATGACACCTTAGCCAAGACACCTTAGCCAAGACACCTTAGCCGAGACACATTAGCCATGACACCTTAGCCAAGACACCTTAGCCAAGACACCTTAGCCAAGACACCTTAGCCGAGACACATTAGCCATGACACCTTAGCCAAGACACCTTAGCCAAGACACCTTAGCCAAGACACCTTAGCCGAGACACATTAGCCATGACACCTTAGCCAAGACACCTTAGCCAAGACACCTTAGCTAAGACACATTTGCCAAGACACCTTAGCCAAGACACCTTAGCCAAGACACCGTAGCCAAGACACATTAGCCAAGACACCTTAGCCGAGACACATTAGCCAAGACACTTTAGCCAAGACACCTTAGCCAAGACACATTAGCCAAGACACCTTAGCCAAGACACCTTAGCCAAGACACCTTAGCCAAGACACCTTAGCCAAGACATTTTAGCCGAGACACATTAGCCAAGACACCTTAGCCAAGACACCTTAGCCAAGACACCTTAGCCAAGACACATTAGCCAAGACACCTTAGCCAAGACACCTTAGCCAAGACACCTTAGCCAAGACACATTAGCCAAGACACCTTAGCCGAGACACATTAGCCAAGACACTTTAGCCAAGACACCTTAGCCAAGACACATTAGCCAAGACACCTTAGCCGAGACACCTTAGCCAAGACACCATAGCCAAGACACATTAGCCAAGACACCATAGCCAAGACACCTTAGCCAAGACACCTTAGCCAAGACACCTTAGCCAAGACACCGTAGACAAGACACATTAGCCAAGACACCTTAGCCAAGACACCTTAGCCAAGACACATTAGCCAAGACACCTTAGCCAAGACACCTTAGCCAAGACACCTTAGCCAAGACACATTAGCCAAGACACTTTAGCCGAGACACCTTAGCCAAGACACCTTAGCGAAGACACCTTAGCCAAGACACATTAGCCAAGACACTTTGGCCGAGACACATTAGCCAAGACACATTAGCCAAGACACCTTAGCCAAGACACATTAGCCAAGACACCTTAGCCAAGACACCTTAGCCGAGACACACTAGCCAAGACACCTTAGCCAAGACACCTTAGCCAAGACACCTTAGCCAAGACACATTAGCCAAGACACCTTAGCCAAGACACCTTAGACAAAACACCTTAGCCAAGACATCTTAGCCAAGACACATTAGCCAAGACACCTTAGTCGAGACACATTAGCCAAGACACATTAGCCAAGACACCTTAGCCGAGACACATTAGCCAAGACACCTTAGCCAAAACACCTTAGCCAAGACACCTTAGCCAAGACACTTTAGCCGAGACACACTAGCCAAGACACCTTAGCCAAGACACCTTAGCCAAGACACCTTAGCCAAGACACATTAGCCAAGACACCTTAGCCAAGACACCTTAGCCAAGACACATTAGCCAAGACATTTTAGCCGAGACACATTAGCCAAGACACCTTAGCCAAGACACCTTAGCCAAGACACCTTAGCCAAGACACATTAGCCAAGACACATTAGCCAAGACACCTTAGCCAAGACACCTTAGCCAAGACACCTTAGCCAAGACACCTTAGCCAAGACACCTTAGCCAAGACACTTTAGCCGAGACACACTAGCCAAGACACCTTAGCCAAGACACCTTAGCCAAGACACATTAGCCAAGACACCTTAGCCAAGACACCTTAGCCAAGACACCTTAGCCGAGACACCTTAGCCGAGACACATTAGCCAAGACACATTAGCCAAGACACATTAGCCAAGACACCTTAGCCAAGACACCTTAGCCAAGACACCTTAGCCTAGACACCTTAGCCAAGACACCTTAGCCAAGACACTTTAGCCGAGACACATTAGAAAAGACACCTTAGCCAAGACACTTTAGCCAAGACACATTAGCCAAGACACCTTAGCCAAGACACCTTAGCCAAGACACCTTAGCCAAGACACATTAGCCAAGACACCTTAGCCAAGACACCTTAGCCAAGACATCTTAGCCAAGACACATTAGCCAAGACACCTTAGCCAAGACACCTTAGCCGAGACACATTAGCCAAGACACCTTAGCCGAGACACATTAGCCAAGACACCTTAGCCAAAACACCTTAGCCAAGACACCTTAGCCAAGACACCTTAGCCGAGACACCTTAGCCAAGACACCTTAGCCAAGACAGCTTAGCCGAAACACATTAGCCAAGACACATTAGCCAAGACACCTTAGCCGAGACACATTAGCCAAGACACCTTAGCCAAGACACCTTAGCCAAGACACCTTAGTCAAGACACCTTAGCCAAGACACATTAGCCAAGACACATTAGCCAAGACACCTTAGCCAAGAAACATTAGCCAAGACACCTTAGCCGAGACACATTAGCCAAGACACATTAGCCAAGACACCTTAGCCAAGACTCCTTAGCCAAGACACCTTAGCCAAGACACCTTAGCCGAGACACATTAGCCAAGACACCTTAGCCAAGACACCTTAGCCAAGACACCTTAGCCAAGACACCTTAGCCAAGACACCTTAGCCAAGACACCTTAGCCGAGACACCTTAGCCAAGACACCTTAGCCAAGACACATTAGCCAAGACACCTTAGCCAAGACACCTTAGCCAAGACACCTTAGCCAAGACACATTAGCCAAGACACATTAGCCGAGACACATTAGCCAAGACACCTTAGCCAAGACACATTAGCCAAGACACATTAGCCGAGACACATTAGCCAAGACACCTTAGCCAAGACACCTTAGCCAAGACACCTTAGCCAAGACACATTAGCCAAGACACATTAGCCAAGACACCTTAGCCGAAACACATTAGCCAAGACACCTTAGCCAAGACACCTTAGCCAAGACACCTTAGCCGAGACACATTAGCCAAGACACCTTAGCCAAGACACCTTAGCCAAGACACCTTAGCCAAGACACATTAGCCAAGACACTTTAGCCGAGACACATTAGCCAAGACACCTTAGCCAAGACACCTTGGCCAAGACACCTTAGCCAAGACACCTTAGCCGAGACACATTAGCCAAGACACCTTAGCCAAGACACCTTAGCCAAGACACCTTAGCCAAGACACCTTAGCCAAGACACATTAGCCGAGACACATTAGCCAAGACACCTTAGCCAAGACACATTAGCCAAGACACCTTAGCCGAGACACATTAGCCAAGACACCTTAGCCAAGACACCTTAGCCAAGACACCTTAGCCAAGACACATTAGCCAAGACACTTTAGCCGAGACACCTTAGCCAAGACACCTTAGCCAAGACATTTAGCCAAGACACATTAGCCAAGACACCTTAGCCGAGACACATTAGCCAAGACACCTTAGCCAAGACACCTTAGCCAAGACACCTTAGCCAAGACACATTAGCCAAGACACCTTAGCCAAGACACCTTAGCCAAGACACATTAGCCAAGACACCTTAGCCAAGACACCTTAGCCAAGACACCTTAGCCAAGACATATTAGCCAAGACACCTTAGCCAAGACACCTTAGCCAAGACACCTTAGCCAAGACACATTAGCCAAGACACTTTAGCCAAGACACCTTAGCCGAGACACATTAGCCAAGACACCTTAGCCAAGACTCCTTAGCCAAGACACCTTAGCCAAGACACCTTAGCCAAGACACATTAGCCAAGACACCTTAGCCAAGACACCTTAGCCAAGACACCTTAGCCAAGACACATTAGCCAAGACACCTTAGCCAAGACACATTAGCCAAGACACCTTAGCCAAGACACCTTAGCCGAGACACCTTAGCCAAGACACCTTAGCCGAGACACCTTAGCCGAGACACATTAGCCAAGACACATTAGCCAAGACACCTTAGCCAAGACACCTTAGCCAAGACACCTTAGCCGAGACACCTTAGCCGAGACACATTAGCCAAGACACATTAGCCAAGACACCTTAGCCAAGACACCTTAGCCAAGACACCTTAGCCAAGACACCTTAGCCAAGACACCTTAGCCGAGACACATTAGCCAAGACACCTAAGCCAAGACACATTAGCCAACACACCTTAGCCAAGACACCTTAGCCAAGACACCTTAGCCAAGACACCTTAGCCGAGACACATTAGCCAAGACACCTTAGCCAAGACACCTTAGCCAAAACACCTTAGCCGAGACACATTAGCCAAGACACCTTAGCCAAGACACATTAGCCAAGACACATTAGCCAAGACACCGTAGCCGAGACACATTAGCCAAGACACCTTAGCCAAGACACTATAGCCAAAACACCTTAGCCAAGACACCTTAGCCAAGACACATTAGCCAAGACACCTTAGCCAAGACACCTTAGCCAAGACACCTTAGCCAAGACACCTTATCCAAGACACATTAGCCAAGACACCTTAGCCAAGACACCTTAGCCAAGACACCTTAGCCGAGACACCTTAGCCGAGACACATTAGCCAAGACACATTAGCCAAGACACATTAGCCAAGACACCTTAGCGAAGACACCTTAGCCAAGACACCTTAGCCAAGACACCTTAGCCAAGACACCTTAGCCAAGACACCTTAGCCGAGACACATTAGCCAAGACACCAAAGCAAGACACTTTAGCCAAGACACCTTAGCCGAGACACCTTAGCCAAGACACCTTAGCCAAGACACATAAGCCAAGACACTTTAGCCGAGACACCTTATCCAAGACACCTTAGATAAGACACCTTAGCCAAGACACCTTAGCCAAGACACCTTAGCCGAGAAACATTAGCCAAGACACCTTAGCCAAGACACATTAGCCAAGACACCTTAGCCAAGACACCTTAGCCAAGACACATTAGCCAAGACACCTTAGCCAAGACACCTTAGCCAAGACACCTTAGCCAAGACACATTAGCCAAGACACATTAGCCAAGACACCTTAGCCAAGACACATTAGCCAAGACACCTTAGCCGAGACACATTAGCCAAGACACATTAGCCAAGACACCTTAGCCAAGACACCTTAGCCAAGACACCTTAGCCAAGACACCTTAGCCAAGACACATTAGCCAAGACACCTTAGCCAAGACACATTAGCCAAGACACCTTAGCCAAGACACCTTAGCCAAGACACCTTAGCCGAGACACCTTAGCCAAGACACCTTAGCCAAGACACCTTAGACAAGACACATTAGCCAAGACACCTTAGCCAAGACACCTAAGCCAAGACACTTTAGCCAAGACACATTAGCCGAGACACATTAGCCAAGACACCTTAGCCAAGACACATTAGCCAAGACACCTTAGCCGAGACACCTGAGCCAAGACACCTTAGCCAAGACACCTTAGCCAAGACACATTCGCCAAGACACTTTAGCCGAGACACATTAGCCAAGACACCTTAGCCAAGACACATTAGCCAAGACACCTTAGCCAAGACACCTTAGCCAAGACACCTTAGCCAAGACACCTTAGCCAAGACACCTTAGCCAAGACACCTTAGCCAAGACACCTTAGCCAAGACACCTTAGCCAAGACACCTTAGCCAAGACACCTTAGCCAAGACACATTAGCCAAGACACCTTAGCCAAGACACCTTAGCCAAGACACCTTAGCCGAGACACCTTAGCCAAGACACCTTAGCCAAGACACCTTAGACAAGACACATTAGCCAAGACACCTTAGCCAAGACACCTTAGCCAAGACACATTAGCCAAGACACATTAGCCAAGACACCTTAGCCAAGACACCTTAGCCAAGACACCTTAGCCAAGACACCTTAGCCAAGACACCTTAGCCAAGACACAATAACCAAGACACCTTAGCCGAGACACATTAGCCAAGACACCTTAGTCAAGACACCTTAGCCAAGACACCTTATCCAAGACACCTTAGCCAAGACACCTTAGCCAAGACACCTTAGCCAAGACACAATAGCCAAGACACATTAGCCAAGACACCTTAGCCAAGACACATTAGCCAAGACACCTTAGCCAAGACACCTAAGCCAAGACACCGTAGCCAAAACACCTTAGCCAAGACACCTTAGCCAAGACACATTAGCCAAGACACCTTAGCCAAGACACCTTAGCCAAGACACCTTAGCCAATACACCTTAGCCAAGACACTTTAGCCGAGACACATTAGCCAAGACACCTTAGCCAAGACACCTTAGCCAAGACACTTTAGCCAAGACACCTTAGCCAAGACACCTTAGCCAAGACACTTTAGCCGAGACACATTAGCCAAGACACCTTAGCCAAGACACTTAGCCAAGACACCTTAGCCAAGACACATTAGCCAAGACACAATAACCAAGACACCTTAGCCGAGACACATTAGCCAAGACACCTTAGTCAAGACACCTTAGCCAAGACACCTTAGCCAAGACACCTTAGCCAAGACACATTAGCCAAGACACCTTAGCCGAGACACATTAGCCAAGACACATTAGCCAAGACACCTTAGCCAAGACACCTTAGCCAAGAAACCTTAGCCAAGACACCTTAGCCAAGACACCTTGGCCAAGACACATTAGCCAAGACACATAAGCCAAGACACATTAGCCAAGACACCTTAGCCAAGACACCTTAGCCAAGACACATTAGCCAAGACACCTTAGCCAAGACACCTTAGCCAAGACACCTTAGCCAAGACACCTTAGCCAAGACACATTAGCCAAGACACCTTAGCCGAGACACATTAGCCAAGACACATTAGCCAAGACACCTTAGCCAAGACACCTTAGCCAAGGCACCTTAGCCAAGACACCTTAGCCAAGACACATTAGCCAAGACACATTAGCCAAGACACCTTAGCCAAGACACCTTAGCCAAGACACCATAGCCAAGACACCTTAGCCAAGACACCTTAGCCAAGACACCTTAGCCAAGACACATTAGCCAAGACACTTTAGCCAAGACACCTTAGCCGTGACACATTAGCCAAGACACCTTAGCCGAGACACATTAGCCAAGACACCTTAGCCAAGACACCTTAGCCAAGACACATTAGCCGAGACACATTAGCCAAGACACCTTAGCCAAAACACCTTAGCCAAGACACCTTAGCCAAGACACCTTAGCCAAGACACCTTAGCCAAGACACCTTAGCCAAGACACCTTAGCCAAGACACATTAGCCAAGACACATTAGCCAAGACACCTTAGCCAAGACACATTAGCCAAGACACCTTAGCCAAGACACATTAGCCGAGACACCTTAGCCAAGACACCTTAGCCAAGACACCTTAGCCGAGACACATTAGCCAAGACACCTTAGCCAAGACACCTTAGCCAAGACACCTTAGCCGAGACACATTAGCCAAGACACATTAGCCAAGACACCTTAGCCAAGACACATTAGCCAAGACACTTTAGCCGAGACACATTAGCCAAGACACCTTAGCCAAGACACCTTATCCAAGACACCTTAGCCAAGACACCTTAGCCAAGACACCTTAGCCAAGACACTTTAGCCGAGACACATTAGCCAAGACACCTTAGCCAAGACACCTTAGCCAAGACACCTTAGCCAAGACACCTTAGCCAAGACACAATAACCAAGACACCTTAGCCGAGACACATTAGCCAAGACACCTTAGCCAAGACACCTTAGCCAAAACACCTTAGCCAAGACACATTAGCCAAGACACCTTAGCCGAGACACATTAGCCAAGACACATTAGCCAAGACACCTTAGCCGAGACACCTTAGCCAAGACACCTTAGCCAAGACACCTTAGCCAAGACACCTTAGCCAAGACACATTAGCCAAGACACATTAGCCAAGACACATTAGCCAAGACACCTTAGCCAAGACACCTTAGCCAAGACACATTAGCCAAGACACCTTAGCCAAGACACCTTAGCCAAGACACCTTAGCCAAGACACATTAGCCAAGACACCTTAGCCGCGACACATTAGCCAAGACACATTAGCCAAGACACCTTAGCCAAGACACCTTAGCCAAGACACATTAGCCAAGACACATTAGCCAAGACACCTTAGCCAAGACACCTTAGCCAAGACACCATAGCCAAGACACCTTAGCCAAGACACCTTAGCCAAGACACCTTAGCCAAGACACATTAGCCAAGACACTTTAGCCAAGACACCTTAGCCGTGACACATTAGCCAAGACACCTTAGCCGAGACACATTAGCCAAGACACCTTAGCCAAGACACCTTAGCCAAGACACCTTAGCCAAGACACATTAGCCAAGACACCTTAGCCAAGACACCTTAGCCAAGACACCTTAGCCAAGACACCTTAGCCAAGACACCTTAGCCAAGACACCTTAGCCAAGACACCTTAGCCAAGACACCTTAGCCAAGACACATTAGCCAAGACACATTAGCCAAGACACCTTAGCCAAGACACATTAGCCAAGACACCTTAGCCAAGACACCTTAGCCAAGACACATTAGCCGAGACACCTTAGCCAAGACACCTTAGCCAAGACACCTTAGCCGAGACATATTAGCCAAGACACATTAGCCAAGACACCTTAGCCAAGACACCTTAGCCAAGACACATTAGCCAAGACACCTTAGCCAAGACACATTAGCCAAGACACCTTAGCCAAGACACCTTAGCCGAGACACATTAGCCAAGACACCTTAGCCAAGACAAATTAGCCGAGACACATTAGCCAAGACACCTTAGCCAAGACACCTTAGCCAAGACACCTTAGTGAAGACACCTTAGCCAAGACACCTTAGCCAAGACACCTTAGCCAAGACACCTTAGCCAAGACACCTTAGCCAAGACACATTAGCCAAGACACATTAGCCAAGACACCTTAGCCAAGACACATTAGCCAAGACACCTTAGCCAAGACACCTTAGCCAAGACACATTAGCCGAGACACCTTAGCCAAGACACCTTAGCCAAGACACCTTAGCCGAGACATATAAGCCAAGACACATTAGCCAAGACACCTTAGCCAAGACACATTAGCCAAGACACATTAGCCAAGACACCTTAGCCAAGACACATTAGCCAAGACACCTTAGCCAAGACACCTTAGCCGAGACACATTAGCCAAGACACCTTAGCCAAGACACCTTAGCCAAGACACCTTAGCCGAGACATATTAGCCAAGACACATTAGCCAAGACACATTAGCCAAGACACCTTAGCCAAGACACATTAGCCGAGACACATTAGCAAAGACACCTTAGCCAAGACACCTTAGCCAAGACACTTTAGCCGAGACACATTAGCCAAGACACCTTAGCCAAGACACCTTATCCAAGACACCTTAGCCAAGACACCTTAGCCAAGACACCTTAGCCAAGACACCTTAGCCAAGACACATTAGCCAAGACACCTTAGCCAAGACACCTTAGCCAAGACACCGTAGCCAAAACACCTTAGCCAAGACACCTTAGCCAAGACACATTAGCCAAGACACCTTAGCCAAGACACCTTAGCCAAGACACCTTAGCCAAGACACCTTAGTCGAGACACTTTAGCCGAGACACCTTAGCCAAGACACATTAGCCGAGACACATTAGCAAAGACACATTACTTACACTTTACTTATTATTACTTTATTACTTACACATTACACACACTTTAGCCAAGACACATTAGCCAAGACACCTTAGCCAAGACACCTTAGCCGAGACACATTAGCCAAGACACCTTAGCCGAGACACATTAGCCAAGACACCTTAGCCGAGACACTTTAGCCAAGACACCTTAGCCAAGACACCTTAGCAAAGACACCTTGGCCTAGACACCTTAGCCAAGACACCTTAGCCAAGACACCTTAGCCGAGACACATTAGCCAAGACACCTTAGCCAAGACACCTTAGCCAAGACACCTTAGCCAAGACACCTTAGCCAAGACACCTTAGCCAAGACACCTTAGCCAAGACACATTAGCCAAGATACCTTAGCCAAGACACCTTAGCCAAGACACCTTAGCCAAGACACCTTAGCCAAGACACCTTAGCCAAGACACAATAGCCAAGACACTTTAGCCAAGACACATTAGCCAAGACACCTTAGCCAAGACACCTTAGCCGAGACACCTTAGCCAAGACACATTAGCCGAGACACCTTAGCCGAGACACATTAGCCAAGACACATTAGCCAAGACACCTTAGCCAAGACACAATAGCCAAGACACTTTAGCCAAGACACATTAGCCAAGACACCTTAGCCAAGACACCTTAGCCGAGACACCTTAGCCAAGACACATTAGCCGAGACACCTTAGCCGAGACACATTAGCCAAGACACCTTAGCCAAGACACCTTAGCCAAGACACATTAGCCAAGACACCTTAGCCAAGACACCTTAGCCAAGACACCTTAGCCAAGACACATTAGCCAAGACACCTTAGCCGCGACACATTAGCCAAGACACATTAGCCAAGACACCTTAGCCAAGACACCTTAGCCAAGACACCTTAGCCAAGACACCTTAGCCAAGACACATTAGCCAAGACACATTAGCCAAGACACCTTAGCCAAGACACCTTAGCCAAGACACCTTAGCCAAGACACCATAGCCAAGACACCTTAGCCAAGACACCTTAGCCAAGACACCTTAGCCAAGACACCTTAGCCAAGACACATTAGCCAAGACACTTTAGCCAAGACACCTTAGCCGTGACACATTAGCCAAGACACCTTAGCCGAGACACATTAGCCAAGACACCTTAGCCAAGACACCTTAGCCAAGACAAATTAGCCGAGACACATTAGCCAAGACACCTTAGCCAAGACACCTTAGCCAAGACACCTTAGCCAAGACACCTTAGCCAAGACACCTTAGCCAAGACACCTTAGCCAAGACACCTTAGCCAAGACACATTAGCCAAGACACATTAGCCAAGACACATTAGCCAAGACACCTTAGCCAAGACACATTAGCCAAGACACCTTAGCCAAGACACCTTAGCCAAGACACATTAGCCGAGACACCTTAGCCAAGACACCTTAGCCAAGACACCTTAGCCGAGACATATTAGCCAAGACACCTTAGCCAAGACACCTTAGCCAAGACACATTAGCCAAGACACATTAGCCAAGACACCTTAGCCACGACACATTAGCCAAGACACCTTAGCCAAGACACCTTAGCCGAGACACATTAGCCAAGACACCTTAGCCAAGACAAATTAGCCGAGACACATTAGCCAAGACACCTTAGCCAAGACACCTTAGCCAAGACACCTTAGCCAAGACACCTTAGCCAAGACACCTTAGCCAAGACACCTTAGCCAAGACACCTTAGCCAAGACACCTTAGCCAAGACACATTAGCCAAGACACATTAGCCAAGACACCTTAGCCAAGACACATTAGCCAAGACACCTTAGCCAAGACACCTTAGCCAAGACACATTAGCCGAGACACCTTAGCCAAGACACCTTAGCCAAGACACCTTAGCCGAGACATATAAGCCAAGACACATTAGCCAAGACACCTTAGCCAAGACACATTAGCCAAGACACATTAGCCAAGACACCTAAGCCAAGACACATTAGCCAAGACACCTTAGCCAAGACACCTTAGCCGAGACACATTAGCCAAGACACCTTAGCCAAGACACCTTAGCCAAGACACCTTAGCCGAGACATATTAGCCAAGACACATTAGCCAAGACACATTAGCCAAGACACCTTAGCCAAGACACATTAGCCGAGACACATTAGCAAAGACACCTTAGCCAAGACACCTTAGCCAAGACACTTTAGCCGAGACACATTAGCCAAGACACCTTAGCCAAGACACCTTATCCAAGACACCTTAGCCAAGACACCTTAGCCAAGACACCTTAGCCAAGACACCTTAGCCAAGACACATTAGCCAAGACACCTTAGCCAAGACACCTTAGCCAAGACACCGTAGCCAAAACACCTTAGCCAAGACACCTTAGCCAAGACACATTAGCCAAGACACCTTAGCCAAGACACCTTAGCCAAGACACCTTAGCCAAGACACCTTAGTCGAGACACTTTAGCCGAGACACCTTAGCCAAGACACATTAGCCGAGACACATTAGCAAAGACACCTTAGCCAAGACACCTTAGCCAAGACACCTTAGCCAAGACACTTTAGCCGAGACACATTAGCCAAGACACCTTAGCCAAGACACCTTAGCCAAGACACCTTAGCCAAGACACCTTAGCCAAGACACCTTAGCCAAGACACCTTAGCCAAGACACAATAGCCAAGACACTTTAGCCAAGACACATTAGCCAAGACACCTTAGCCAAGACACCTTAGCCGAGACACATTAGCCAAGACACCTTAGCCGAGACACATTAGCCAAGACACCTTAGCCGAGACACATTAGCCAAGACACCTTAGCCAAGACACCTTAGCAAAGACACCTTGGCCAAGACACCTTAGCCAAGACACCTTAGCCAAGACACCTTAGCCGAGACACATTAGCCAAGACACCTTAGCCAAGACACCTTAGCCAAGACACCTTAGCCAAGACACCTTAGCCAAGACACCTTAGCCAAGACACCTTAGCCAAGACACATTAGCCAAGACACCTTAGCCAAGACACCTTAGCCAAGACACCTTAGCCAAGACACCTTAGCCAAGACACCTTAGCCAAGACACCTTAGCCAAGACACATTAGCCAAGACACCTTAGCCAAGACACCTTAGCCAAGACACCTTAGCCAAGACACCTTAGTCGAGACACATTAGCCAAGACACCTTAGCCAAGACACATTAGCCGAGACACATTAGCAAAGACACCTTAGCCAAGACACCTTAGCCAAGACACCTTAGCCAAGACACCTTAGCCAAGACACCTTAGCCAAGACACCTTAGCCAAGACACCTTAGCCAAGACACATTAGCCAAGACACCTTAGCCAAGACACCTTAGCCAAGACACTTTAGCCAAGACACATTAGCCAAGACACCTTAGCCAAGACACCTTAGCCGAGACACCTTAGCCAAGACACCTTAGCCAAGACACCTTAGCCAAGACACCTTAGCCAAGACACCTTAGCCAAGACACCTTAGCCAAGACACCTTAGCCAAGACACCTTAGCCAAGACACCTTAGCCAAGACACCTTAGCCAAGACACATTAGCCGAGACACATTAGCAAAGACACCTTAGCCACGACACCTTAGCCAAGACACATTAGCCAAGACACCTTAGCCGAGACACATTAGCCAAGACACCTTAGCCAAGACACCTTAGCCAAGACACCTTAGCCAAGACACATTAGCCAAGACACCTTAGCCAAGACACCTTAGCCAAGACACCTTAGCCAAGACACCTTAGCCAAGACACCTTAGCCAAGACACCTTAGCCAAGACACATTAGCCAAGACACCTTAGCCAAGACACCTTAGCCAAGACACCTTAGCCAAGACACCTTAGTCGAGACACATTAGCCAAGACACCTTAGCCGAGACACATTAGCCGAGACACATTAGCAAAGACACCTTAGCCAAGACACCTTAGCCAAGACACCTTAGCCAAGACACTTTAGCCGAGACACATTAGCCAAGACACCTTAGCCAAGACACCTTAGCCAAGACACCTTAGCCAAGACACCTTAGCCAAGACACATTAGCCAAGACACCTTAGCCAAGACACCTTAGCCAAGACACCTTAGCCAAGACACCTTAGCCAAGACACCTTAGCCAAGACACATTAGCCAAGACACATTAGCCAAGACACCTTAGCCAAGACACCTTAGCCAAGACACCTTAGCCAAGACACCTTAGCCAAGACACAATAGCCAAGACACCTTAGCCAAGACACCTTAGCCAAGACACCTTAGCCAAGACACCTTAGCCAAGACACCTTAGCCAAGACACCTTAGCAAAGACACCTTGGCCAAGACACCTTAGCCAAGACACCTTAGCCAAGACACCTTAGCCGAGACACATTAGCCAAGACACCTTAGCCAAGACACCTTAGCCAAGACACCTTAGCCAAGACACCTTAGCCAAGACACCTTAGCCAAGACACCTTAGCCAAGACACCTTAGCCGAGATACATTAGCCAAGACACCTTAGCCAAGACACCTTAGCCAAGACACCTTAGCCAAGACACCTTAGCCAAGACACCTTAGCCAAGACACCTTAGCCAAGACACATTAGCCAAGACACCTTAGCCAAGACACCTTAGCCAAGACACCTTAGCCAAGACACCTTAGCCAAGACACCTTAGCCAAGACACAATAGCCAAGACACTTTAACCAAGACACATTAGCCAAGACACCTTAGCCAAGACACCTTAGCCGAGACACCTTAGCCAAGACACATTAGCCGAGACACATTAGCAAAGACACCTTAGCCACGACACCTTAGCCAAGACACATTAGCCAAGACACCTTAGCCGAGACACATTAGCCAAGACACATTAGCCAAGACACCTTAGCCAAGACACCTTAGCCAAGACACATTAGCCAAGACACCTTAGCCAAGACACATTAGCCAAGACACCTTAGCCAAGACACCTTAGCAAAGACACCTTGGCCAAGACACCTTAGCCAAGACACCTTAGCCAAGACACCTTAGCCGAGACACATTAGCCAAGACACCTTAGCCAAGACACCTTAGCCAAGACACCTTAGCCAAGACACCTTAGCCAAGACACCTTAGCCAAGACACCTTAGCCAAGACACATTAGCCAAGACACCTTAGCCAAGACACCTTAGCCAAGACACCTTAGCCAAGACACCTTAGCCAAGACACAATAGCCAAGACACTTTAGCCAAGACACATTAGCCAAGACACCTTAGCCAAGACACCTTAGCCGAGACACCTTAGCCAAGACACATTAGCCGAGACACATTAGCAAAGACACCTTAGCCACGACACCTTAGCCAAGACACATTAGCCAAGACACCTTAGCCGAGACACATTAGCCAAGACACATTAGCCAAGACACCTTAGCCAAGACACCTTAGCCAAGACACATTAGCCAAGACACCTTAGCCAAGACACCTTAGCCAAGACACCTTAGCCAAGACACCTTAGCCAAGACACCTTAGCCAAGACACCTTAGCCAAGACACATTAGCCAAGACACCTTAGCCAAGACACCTTAGCCAAGACACCTTAGCCAAGACACCTTAGTCGAGACACATTAGCCAAGACACCTTAGCCAAGACACATTAGCCGAGACACATTAGCAAAGACACCTTAGCCAAGACACCTTAGCCAAGACACCTTAGCCAAGACACCTTAGCCAAGACACTTTAGCCGAGACACATTAGCCAAGACACCTTAGCCAAGACACCTTAGCCAAGACACCTTAGCCAAGACACCTTAGCCAAGACACCTTAGCCAAGACACATTAGCCAAGACACCTTAGCCAAGACACCTTAGCCAAGACACCTTAGCCAAGACACCTTAGCCAAGACACCTTAGCCAAGACACCTTAGCCAAGACACATTAGCCAAGACACATTAGCCAAGACACTTTAGCCAACACACCTTAGCCAAGACACCTTAGCCAAGACACCTTAGCCAAGACACAATAGCCAAGACACCTTAGCCAAGACACCTTAGCCAAGACACCTTAGCCAAGACACATTAGCCAAGACACTTTAGCCAAGACACATTAGCCAAGACACCTTAGCCAAGACACATTAGCCAAGACACTTTAGCCAAGACACCTTAGCCAAGACACCTTAGCCAAGACACCTTAGCCAAGACACCTTAGCCAAGACACCTTAGCCAAGACACATTAGCCAAGACACTTTAGCCAAGACACCTTAGCCAAGACACCTTAGCCAAGACACATTAGCCAAGACACTTTAGCCAAGACACTTTAGCCAAGACACATTAGCCAAGACACCTTAGCCAAGACACCTTAGCCAAGACACCTTAGCCAAGACACCTTAGCCAAGACACATTAGCCAAGACACCTTAGCCAAGACACCTTAGCCAAGACATATTAGCCAAGACACATTAGCCAAGACACATTAGCCAAGACACCTTAGCCAAGACACATTAGCCGAGACACATTAACAAAGACACCTTAGCCAAGACACCTTAGCCAAGACACTTTAGCCGAGACACATTAGCCAAGACACCTTAGCCAAGACACCTTATCCAAGACACCTTAGCCAAGACACCTTAGCCAAGACACCTTAGCCAAGACACATTAGCCAAGACACATTAGCCAAGACACCTTAGCCAAGACACCTTAGCCAAGACACCGTAGCCAAAACACCTTAGCCAAGACACCTTAGCCAAGACACATTAGCCAAGACACCTTAGCCAAGACACCTTAGCCAAGACACCTTAGCCAAGACACCTTAGTCGAGACACTTTAGCCGAGACACCTTAGCCAAGACACATTAGCCGAGACACATTAGCAAAGACACCTTAGCCAAGACACCTTAGCCAAGACACCTTAGCCAAGACACTTTAGCCGAGACACATTAGCCAAGACACCTTAGCCAAGACACCTTAGCCAAGACACCTTAGCCAAGACACCTTAGCCAAGACACAATAGCCAAGACACTTTAGCCAAGACACATTAGCCAAGACACCTTAGCCAAGACACCTTAGCCGAGACACCTTAGCCAAGACACATTAGCCGAGACACATTAGCAAAGACACCTTAGCCAAGACACCTTAGCCAAGACACATTAGCCAAGACACCTTAGCCGAGACACATTAGCCAAGACACCTTAGCCAAGACACCTTAGCCAAGACACATTAGCCAAGACACCTTAGCCAAGACACCTTAGCCAAGACACCTTAGCCAAGACACCTTAGCCAAGACACATTAGCCAAGACACCTTAGCCAAGACACATTAGCCAAGACACCTTAGCCAAGACACTTTAGCCGAGACACATTAGCCAAGACACATTTGCCAAGACACCTTAGCCAAGACACCTTAGCCAAGACACCTTAGCCAAGACACCTTAGCCAAGACACCTTAGCCAAGACACTTTAGCCGAGACACATTAGCCAAGACACCTTAGCCAAGACACCTTAGCCAAGACACATCAGCCAAGACACATTAGCCAAGACACATTAGCCGAGACACATAAGCCAAGACACCTTAGCCAAGACACATTAGCCAAGACACATTAGCCAAGACACATTAGCCGAGACACATAAGCCAAGACACCTTAGCCAAGACACATTAGCCAAGACACCTTAGCCAAGACACCTTAGCCAAGACACATTAGCCAAGACACCTTAGCCAAGACACATTAGCCAAAACACATTAGCCAAGACACCTTAGCCAAGACACCTTAGCCAAGACACCTTAGCCAAGACACATTAGCCGAGACACATTAGCAAAGACACCTTAGCCAAGACACCTTAGCCAAGACACCTTAGCCAAGACACTTTAGCCGAGACACATTAGCCAAGACACCTTAGCCAAGACACCTTAGCCAAGACACCTTAGCCAAGACACCTTAGCCAAGACACCTTAGCCAAGACACATTAGCCAAGACACCTTAGCCAAGACACCTTAGCCAAGACACCTTAGCCAAGACAACTTAGCCAAGACACCTTAGCCAAGACACATTAGCCAAGACACCTTAGCCAAGACACCTTAGCCAAGACACCTTAGCCAAGACACCTTAGTAAAGACACCTTAGCCAAGACACATTAGCCAAGACACATTAGCCAAGACACCTTAGCCAAGACACCTTAGCCAAGACACCTTAGCCAAGACACCTTAGCCAAGACACCTTAGCCAAGACACATTAGCCAAGACACCTTAGCCAAGACACCTTAGCCAAGACACCTTAGCCAAGACACATTAGCCAAGACACCTTAGCCAAGACACCTTAGCCAAGACACCTTAGCCAAGACACCTTAGCCAAGACACCTTAGCCAAGACACCTTAGCCAAGACACCTTAGCCAAGACACATTAGCCAAGACACATTAGCCAAGACACCTTAGCCAAGACACCTTAGCCAAGACACCTTAGCCAAGACACTTTAGCCAAGACACTTTAGCCGAGACACATTAGCCAAGACACATTAGCCAAGACACCTTAGCCAAGACACCTTAGCCAAGACACCTTAGCCGAGACACCTTAGCCAAGACACATTAGCCAAGACACCTTAGCCAAGACACCTTAGCCAAGACACCTTAGCCAAGACACAATAGCCAAGACACCTTAGCCAAGACACCTTAGCCAAGACACCTTAGCCAAGACACATTAGCCAAGACACTTTAGCCAAGACACCTTAGCCAAGACACCTTAGCCAAGACACATTAGCCAAGACACTTTAGCCAAGACACCTTAGCCAAGACACCTTAGCCAAGACACCTTAGCCAAGACACCTTAGCCAAGACACCTTAGCCAAGACACATTAGCCAAGACACTTTAGCCAAGACACCTTAGCCAAGACACCTTAGCCAAGACACATTAGCCAAGACACTTTAGCCAAGACACTTTAGCCAAGACACATTAGCCAAGACACCTTAGCCAAGACACCTTAGCCAAGACACCTTAGCCAAGACACCTTAGCCAAGACACATTAGCCAAGACACCTTAGCCAAGACACCTTAGCCAAGACATATTAGCCAAGACACATTAGCCAAGACACATTAGCCAAGACACCTTAGCCAAGACACATTAGCCGAGACACATTAGCAAAGACAACTTAGCCAAGACACCTTAGCCAAGACACTTTAGCCGAGACACATTAGCCAAGACACCTTAGCCAAGACACCTTATCCAAGACACCTTAGCCAAGACACCTTAGCCAAGACACCTTAGCCAAGACACCTTAGCCAAGACACATTAGCCAAGACACCTTAGCCAAGACACCTTAGCCAAGACACCGTAGCCAAAACACCTTAGCCAAGACACCTTAGCCAAGACACATTAGCCAAGACACCTTAGCCAAGACACCTTAGCCAAGACACCTTAGCCAAGACACCTTAGTCGAGACACTTTAGCCGGGACACCTTAGCCAAGACACATTAGCCGAGACACATTAGCAAAGACACCTTAGCCAAGACACCTTAGCCAAGACACCTTAGCCAAGACACTTTAGCCGAGACACATTAGCCAAGACACCTTAGCCAAGACACCTTAGCCAAGACACCTTAGCCAAGACACAATAGCCAAGACACTTTAGCCAAGACACATTAGCCAAGACACCTTAGCCAAGACACCTTAGCCGAGACACCTTAGCCAAGACACATTAGCCGAGACACATTAGCAAAGACACCTTAGCCACGACACCTTAGCCAAGACACATTAGCCAAGACACCTTAGCCGAGACACATTAGCCAAGACACATTAGCCAAGACACCTTAGCCAAGACACCTTAGCCAAGACACATTAGCCAAGACACCTTAGCCAAGACACCTTAGCCAAGACACCTTAGCCAAGACACCTTTGCCAAGACACCTTAGCCAAGACACCTTAGCCAAGACACCTTAGCCAAGACACATTAGCCAAGACACCTTAGCCAAGACACCTTAGCCAAGACACCTTAGCCAAGACACCTTAGTCGAGACACATTAGCCAAGACACCTTAGCCAAGACACATTAGCCGAGACACATTAGCAAAGACACCTTAGCCAAGACACCTTAGCCAAGACACCTTAGCCAAGACACTTTAGCCGAGACACATTAGCCAAGACACCTTAGCCAAGACACCTTAGCCAAGACACCTTAGCCAAGACACCTTAGCCAAGACACCTTAGCCAAGACACATTAGCCAAGACACCTTAGCCAAGACACCTTAGCCAAGACACCTTAGCCAAGACACCTTAGCCAAGACACCTTAGCCAAGACACATTAGCCAAGACACATTAGCCAAGACACCTTAGCCAAGACACCTTAGCCAAGACACCTTAGCCAAGACACCTTAGCCAAGACACAATAGCCAATACACCTTAGCCAAGACACCGTAGCCAAGACACCTTAGCCAAGACACATTAGCCAAGACACTTTAGCCAAGACACCTTAGCCAAGACACCTTAGCCAAGACACATTAGCCAAGACACTTTAGCCAAGACACCTTAGCCAAGACACCTTAGCCAAGACACCTTAGCCAAGACACCTTAGCCAAGACACCTTAGCCAAGACACATTAGCCAAGACACTTTAGCCAAGACACCTTAGCCAAGACACCTTAGCCAAGACACATTAGCCAAGACACTTTAGCCAAGACACTTTAGCCAAGACACATTAGCCAAGACACCTTAGCCAAGACACCTTAGCCAAGACACCTTAGCCAAGACACCTTAGCCAAGACACATTAGCCAAGACACCTTAGCCAAGACACCTTAGCCAAGACATATTAGCCAAGACACATTAGCCAAGACACATTAGCCAAGACACCTTAGCCAAGACACATTAGCCGAGACACATTAGCAAAGACACCTTAGCCAAGACACCTTAGCCAAGAAACTTTAGCCGAGACACATTAGCCAAGACACCTTAGCCAAGACACCTTATCCAAGACACCTTAGCCAAGACACCTTAGCCAAGACACCTTAGCCAAGACACCTTAGCCAAGACACATTAGCCAAGACACCTTAGCCAAGACACCTTAGCCAAGACACCGTAGCCAAAACACCTTAGCCAAGACACCTAAGCCAAGACACATTAGCCAAGACACCTTAGCCAAGACACCTTAGCCAAGACACCTTAGCCAAGACACCTTAGTCGAGACACTTTAGCCGAGACACCTTAGCCAAGACACATTAGCCGAGACACATTAGCAAAGACACCTTAGCCAAGACACCTTAGCCAAGACACCTTAGCCAAGACACTTTAGCCGAGACACCTTAGCCAAGACACCTTAGCCAAGACACCTTAGCCAAGACACCTTAGCCAAGACACCTTAGCCAAGACACAATAGCCAAGACACTTTAGCCAAGACACATTAGCCAAGACACCTTAGCCAAGACACCTTAGCCGAGACACCTTAGCCAAGACACATTAGCCGAGACACATTAGCAAAGACACCTTAGCCACGACACCTTAGCCAAGACACATTAGCCAAGACACCTTAGCCGAGACACATTAGCCAAGACACATTAGCCAAGACACCTTAGCCAAGACACCTTAGCCAAGACACATTAGCCAAGACACCTTAGCCAAGACACCTTAGCCAAGACACCTTAGCCAAGACACCTTAGTCAAGACACCTTAGCCAAGACACCTTAGCCAAGACACCTTAGCCAAGACACCTTAGCCAAGACACCTTAGCCAAGACACATTAGCCAAGACACCTTAGCCAAGACACCTTAGCCAAGACACCTTAGCCAAGACACCTTAGTCGAGACACATTAGCCAAGACACCTTAGCCAAGACACATTAGCCGAGACACATTAGCAAAGACACCTTAGCCAAGACACCTTAGCCAAGACACCTTAGCCAAGACACTTTAGCCGAGACACATTAGCCAAGACGCCTTAGCCAAGACACCTTAGCCAAGACACCTTAGCCAAGACACCTTAGCCAAGACACCTTAGCCAAGACACATTAGCCAAGACACCTTAGCCAAGACACCTTAGCCAAGACACCTTAGCCAAGACACCTTAGCCAAGACACCTTAGCCAAGACACCTTAGCCAAGACACATTAGCCAAGACACATTAGCCAAGACACCTTAGCCAAGACACCTTAGCCAAGACACCTTTGCCAAGACACCTTAGCCAAGACACAATAGCCAAGACACCTTAGCCAAGACACCTTAGCCAAGACACCTTAGCCAAGACACATTAGCCAAGACACTTTAGCCAAGACACCTTAGCCAAGACACCTTAGCCAAGACACATTAGCCAAGACACTTTAGCCAAGACACCTTAGCCAAGACACCTTAGCCAAGACACCTTAGCCAAGACACCTTAGCCAAGACACCTTAGCCAAGACACATTAGCCAAGACACTTTAGCCAAGACACCTTAGCCAAGACACCTTAGCCAAGACACATTAGCCAAGACACTTTAGCCAAGACACTTTAGCCAAGACACATTAGCCAAGACACCTTAGCCAAGACACCTTAGCCAAGACACCTTAGCCAAGACACCTTAGCCAAGACACATTAGCCAAGACACCTTGGCCAAGACACCTTAGCCAAGACATATTAGCCAAGACACATTAGCCAAGACACATTAGCCAAGACACCTTAGCCAAGACACATTAGCCGAGACACATTAGCAAAGACACCTTAGCCAAGACACCTTAGCCAAGACACTTTAGCCGAGACACATTAGCCAAGACACCTTAGCCAAGACACCTTATCCAAGACACCTTAGCCAAGACACCTTAGCCAAGACACCTTAGCCAAGACACCTTAGCCAAGACACATTAGCCAAGACACCTTAGCCAAGACACCTTAGCCAAGACACCGTAGCCAAAACACCTTAGCCAAGACACCTTAGCCAAGACACATTAGCCAAGACACCTTAGCCAAGACACCTTAGCCAAGACACCTTAGCCAAGACACCTTAGTCGAGACACTTTAGCCGAGACACCTTAGCCAAGACACATTAGCCGAGACACATTAGCAAAGACACCTTAGCCAAGACACCTTAGCCAAGACACCTTAGCCAAGACACTTTAGCCGAGACACATTAGCCAAGACACCTTAGCCAAGACACCTTAGCCAAGACACCTTAGCCAAGACACCTTAGCCAAGACACAATAGCCAAGACACTTTAGCAAAGACACATTAGCCAAGACACCTTAGCCAAGACACCTTAGCCGAGACACCTTAGCCAAGACACATTAGCCGAGACACATTAGCAAAGACACCTTAGCCACGACACCTAAGCCAAGACACATTAGCCAAGACACCTTAGCCGAGACACATTAGCCAAGACACATTAGCCAAGACACCTTAGCCAAGACACCTTAGCCAAGACACATTAGCCAAGACACCTTAGCCAAGACACCTTAGCCAAGACACCTTAGCCAAGACACCTTAGCCAAGACACCTTAGCCAAGACACATTAGCCAAGACACCTTAGCCGAGACACATTAGCCAAGACACATTAGCCAATACACATTAGCCAAGACACCTTAGCCAAGACACCTTAGCCAAGACACATTAGCCAAGACACATCAGCCAAGACACATTAGCCAAGACACCTTAGCCAAGACACATTAGCCAAGACACCTTAGCCAAGACACATTAGCCAAGACACCTTAGCCAAGACACATTAGCCAAGACACATTAGCCAAGACACCTTAGCCAAGACACATTAGCCAAGACACATTAGCCAAGACACATTAGCCAAGACATCTTAGCCGAGACACGTTAGCCAAGACACCTTAGCCAAGACTCCTTAGAAAAGACACATTAGCCAAGACACATTAGCCAAGACACCTAAGCCAAGACACCTTAGCCAAGGCACCTTAGCCAAGACACCCTAGCCAAGAAAAATTAGCCAAGACACCTTAGCCAAGACACCTTAGCCAAGACACATTAGCCAAGACACCTTAGCCAAGACACATTAGCCAAGACACCTTAGCCAAGACACATTAGCCAAGACACATTAGCCAAGACACCTTAGCCAAGACACCTTAGCCAAGACACATTAGCCAAGACACCTTAGCCAAGGCACCTTAGCCAAGACAACTTAGCCAAGAAACATTAGCCAAGACACCTTAGCCAAGACACATTAGCCAAGACACATTAGCCAAGACACATTAGCCAAGACACCTTAGCCAAGACACATTAGCCAAGACACCTTAGCCAAGACACATTAGCCAAGACACCTTAGCCAAGACACATTAGCCAAGACACATTAGCCAAGACACCTTAGCCAAGACACATTAGCCAAGACACATTAGCCAAGACATATTAGCCAAGACTCCTTAGCCAAGACACATTAGCCAAGACACCTTAGCCAAGACACATTAGCCAAGACACATCAGCCAAGACACATTAGCCAAGACACCTTAGCCAAGACACATTAGCCAAGACACCTTAGCCAAGACACATTAGCCAAGACACCTTAGCCAAGACACATTAGCCAAGACACATTAGCCAAGACACCTTAGCCAAGACACATTAGCCAAGACACATTAGCCAAGACACATTAGCCAAGACATCTTAGCCGAGACACATTAGCCAAGACACCTTAGCCAAGACTCCTTAGCCAAGACACATTAGCCAAGACACATTAGCCAAGACACCTTAGCCAAGACACCTTAGCCAAGGCACCTTAGCCAAGACACCCTAGCCAAGAAAAATTAGCCAAGACACCTTAGCCAAGACACCTTAGCCAAGACACATTAGCCAAGACACCTTAGCCAAGACACATTAGCCAAGGCACCTTAGCCAAGACACCTTAGCCAAGACACATTAGCCGAGACAACTTAGCCAAGACACATTAGCCAAGACACCTTAGCCAAGACACCTTAGCCAAGACACATTAGCCAAGACACATTAGCCAAGACACCTTAGCCAAGACACATTAGCCAAGACACATTAGCCAAGACACCTTAGCCAAGACACATTAGCCAAGACACATTAGCCAAGACACATTAGCCAAGACACCTCAGCCAAGACACATTAGCCAAGACACCTTAGCCAAGACACATTATCCAAGACACATTAGCCAAGAAACCTTAGCCAAGACACATTAGCCAAGACACCTTAGCCAAGGCACCTTAGCCAAGACACCTTAGCCAAGAAACATTAGCCAAGACACCTTAGCCAAGACACATTAGCCAAGACACCTTAGCCAAGACACATTAGCCAAGACACCTTAGCCAAGACACATTAGCCAAGACACCTTAGCCAAGACACATTAGCCAAGACACCTTAGCCAAGACACATTAGCCAAGACACATTAGCCAAGACACCTTAGCCAAGACACATTAGCCAAGACACATTAGCCAAGACACCTTAGCCAAGACACCTTAGCCAAGACACATTAGCCAAGACACATTAGCCAAGACACCTTAGCCAAGACACCATATCCAAGACACATTAGCCAAGACACCTTAGCCAAGACACATTAGCCAAGACACCTCAGCCAAGACACCTTAGCCAAGACACCTTAGCCAAGACACATTAGCCAAGACACCTTAGCCAAGACACCTTAGCCAAGACATATTAGCCAAGACACATTAGCCAAGACACATTAGCCAAGACACCTTAGCCAAGACACATTAGCCGAGACACATTAGCAAAGACACCTTAGCCAAGACACCTTAGCCAAGACACTTTAGCCGAGACACATTAGCCAAGACACCTTAGCCAAGACACCTTATCCAAGACACCTTAGCCAAGACACCTTAGCCAAGACACCTTAGCCAAGACACCTTAGCCAAGACACATTAGCCAAGACACCTTAGCCAAGACACCTTAGCCAAGACACCGTAGCCAAAACACCTTAGCCAAGACACCTTAGCCAAGACACATTAGCCAAGACACCTTAGCCAAGACACCTTAGCCAAGACACCTTAGTCGAGACACTTTAGCCGAGACACCTTAGCCAAGACACATTAGCCGAGACACATTAGCAAAGACACCTTAGCCAAGACACCTTAGCCAAGACACCTTAGCCAAGACACTTTAGCCGAGACACATTAGCCAAGACACCTTAGCCAAGACACCTTAGCCAAGACACCTTAGCCAAGACACCTTAGCCAAGACACAATAGCCAAGACACTTTAGCCAAGACACATTAGCCAAGACACCTTAGCCAAGACACCTTAGCCGAGACACCTTAGCCAAGACACATTAGCCGAGACACATTAGCAAAGACACCTTAGCCACGACACCTTAGCCAAGACACATTAGCCAAGACACCTTAGCCGAGACACATTAGCCAAGACACATTAGCCAAGACACCTTAGCCAAGACACCTTAGCCAAGACACATTAGCCAAGACACCTTAGCCAAGACACCTTAGCCAAGACACCTTAGCCAAGACACCTTAGCCAAGACACCTTAGCCAAGACACCTTAGCCAAGACACATTAGCCAAGACACCTTAGCCAAGACACATTAGCCAAGACACCTTAGCCAAGACACTTTAGCCGAGACACATTAGCCAAGACACATTAGCCAAGACACCTTAGCCAAGACACCTTAGCCAAGACACCTTAGCCAAGACACCTTAGCCAAGACACCTTAGCCAAGACACTTTAGCCGAGACACATTAGCCAAGACACCTTAGCCAAGACACCTTAGCCAAGACACATCAGCCAAGACACATTAGCCAAGACACATTAGCCGAGACACATAAGCCAAGACACCTTAGCCAAGACACATTAGCCAAGACACATTAGCCAAGACACATTAGCCGAGACACATAAGCCAAGACACCTTAGCCAAGACACATTAGCCAAGACACCTTAGCCAAGACACCTTAGCCAAGACACATTAGCCAAGACACCTTAGCCAAGACACATTAGCCAAAACACATTAGCCAAGACACTTTAGCCAATACACCTTAGCCAAGACACCTTAGCCAAGACACATTAGCCGAGACACATTAGCAAAGACACCTTAGCCAAGACACCTTAGCCAAGACACCTTAGCCAAGACACTTTAGCCGAGACACATTAGCCAAGACACCTTAGCCAAGACACCTTAGCCAAGACACCTTAGCCAAGACACCTTAGCCAAGACACCTTAGCCAAGACACATTAGCCAAGACACCTTAGCCAAGACACCTTAGCCAAGACACCTTAGCCAAGACACCTTAGCCAAGACACCTTAGCCAAGACACATTAGCCAAGACACCTTAGCCAAGACACCTTAGCCAAGACACCTTAGCCAAGACACATTAGCCAAGACACCTTAGCCGAGACACATTAGCCAAGACACTTTAGCCAAGACACCTTAGCCAAGACACATTAGCCAAGACACCTTAGCCAAGCATCTTAGCCAAGACACCTTAGCCAAGAATCCTTAGCCAAGACACCTTAGCCAAGACACATTAGCCAAGACACCTTAGCCAAGACACCTTAGCCAAGACACATTAGCCAAGACACCTTAGCCAAGACACCTTAGCCAAGACACCTTAGCCAAGACACCTTAGCCAAGACACCTTAGCCAAGACACATTAGCCAAGACACATTAGCCAAGACACCTTAGCCAAGACACCTTAGCCAAGACACCTTAGCCAAGACACTTTAGCCAAGACACTTTAGCCGAGACACATTAGCCAAGACACATTAGCCAAGACACCTTAGCCAAGACACCTTAGCCGAGACACCTTAGCCAAGACACCTTAGCCAAGACACCTTAGCCAAGACACCTTAGCCAAGACACCTTAGCCAAGACACCTTAGCCAAGACACAATAGCCAAGACACCTTAGCCAAGACACCTTAGCCAAGACACCTTAGCCAAGACACATTAGCCAAGACACTTTAGCCAAGACACCTTAGCCAAGACACCTTAGCCAAGACACATTAGCCAAGACACTTTAGCCAAGACACCTTAGCCAAGACACCTTAGCCAAGACACCTTAGCCAAGACACCTTAGCCAAGACACCTTAGCCAAGACACATTAGCCAAGACACTTTAGCCAAGACACCTTAGCCAAGACACCTTAGCCAAGACACATTAGCCAAGACACCTTAGCCAAGACACCTTAGCCAAGACACTTTAGCCAAGACACATTAGCCAAGACACCTTAGCCAAGACACCTTAGCCAAGACACCTTAGCCAAGACACCTTAGCCAAGACACATTAGCCAAGACACCTTAGCCAAGACACCTTAGCCAAGACATATTAGCCAAGACACATTAGCCAAGACACATTAGCCAAGACACCTTAGCCAAGACACATTAGCCAAGACACATTAGCCAAGACACCTTAGCCAAGACACCTTAGCCAAGACACCTTAGCCAAGACACTTTAGCCAAGACACTTTAGCCGAGACACATTAGCCAAGACACATTAGCCAAGACACCTTAGCCAAGACTCCTTAGCCAAGACACATTAGCCAAGACACCTTAGCCAAGACACATTAGCCAAGACACATCAGCCAAGACACCTTAGCCAAGACACCTTAGCCAAGACACCTTAGCCAAGACACAATAGCCAAGACACCTTAGCCAAGACACCTTAGCCAAGACACCTTAGCCAAGACACATTAGCCAAGACACTTTAGCCAAGACACCTTAGCCAAGACACCTTAGCCAAGACACATTAGCCAAGACACTTTAGCCAAGACACCTTAGCCAAGACACCTTAGCCAAGACACCTTAGCCAAGACACATTAGCCAAGACACCTTAGCCAAGACACATTAGCCAAGACACATTAGCCAAGACACCTTAGCCAAGACACCTTAGCCAAGACATATTAGCCAAGACACATTAGCCAAGACACATTAGCCAAGACACCTTAGCCAAGACACATTAGCCGAGACACATTAGCAAAGACACCTTAGCCAAGACACCTTAGCCAAGACACTTTAGCCGAGACACATTAGCCAAGACACCTTAGCCAAGACACCTTATCCAAGACACCTTAGCCAAGACACCTTAGCCAAGACACCTTAGCCAAGACACCTTAGCCAAGACACATTAGCCAAGACACCTTAGCCAAGACACCTTAGCCAAGACACCGTAGCCAAAACACCTTAGCCAAGACACCTTAGCCAAGACACATTAGCCAAGACACCTTAGCCAAGACACCTTAGCCAAGACACCTTAGTCGAGACACTTTAGCCGAGACACCTTAGCCAAGACACATTAGCCGAGACACATTAGCAAAGACACCTTAGCCAAGACACCTTAGCCAAGACACCTTAGCCAAGACACTTTAGCCGAGACACATTAGCCAAGACACCTTAGCCAAGACACCTTAGCCAAGACACCTTAGCCAAGACACCTTAGCCAAGACACAATAGCCAAGACACTTTAGCCAAGACACATTAGCCAAGACACCTTAGCCAAGACACCTTAGCCGAGACACCTTAGCCAAGACACATTAGCCGAGACACATTAGCAAAGACACCTTAGCCACGACACCTTAGCCAAGACACATTAGCCAAGACACCTTAGCCGAGACACATTAGCCAAGACACATTAGCCAAGACACCTTAGCCAAGACACCTTAGCCAAGACACATTAGCCAAGACACCTTAGCCAAGACACCTTAGCCAAGACACCTTAGCCAAGACACCTTAGCCAAGACACCTTAGCCAAGACACCTTAGCCAAGACACATTAGCCAAGACACCTTAGCCAAGACACATTAGCCAAGACACCTTAGCCAAGACACTTTAGCCGAGACACATTAGCCAAGACACATTAGCCAAGACACCTTAGCCAAGACATCTTAGCCAAGACACCTTAGCCAAGACACCTTAGCCAAGACACCTTAGCCAAGACACTTTAGCCGAGACACATTAGCCAAGACACCTTAGCCAAGACACCTTAGCCAAGACACATCAGCCAAGACACATTAGCCAAGACACATTAGCCGAGACACATAAGCCAAGACACCTTAGCCAAGACACATTAGCCAAGACACATTAGCCAAGACACATTAGCCGAGACACATAAGCCAAGACACCTTAGCCAAGACACATTAGCCAAGACACCTTAGCCAAGACACCTTAGCCAAGACACATTAGCCAAGACACCTTAGCCAAGACACATTAGCCAAAACACATTAGCCAAGACACTTTAGCCAATACACCTTAGCCAAGACACCTTAGCCAAGACACATTAGCCGAGACACATTAGCAAAGACACCTTAGCCAAGACACCTTAGCCAAGACACCTTAGCCAAGACACTTTAGCCGAGACACATTAGCCAAGACACCTTAGCCAAGACACCTTAGCCAAGACACCTTAGCCAAGACACCTTAGCCAAGACACCTTAGCCAAGACACATTAGCCAAGACACCTTAGCCAAGACACCTTAGCCAAGACACCTTAGCCAAGACACCTTAGCCAAGACACCTTAGCCAAGACACATTAGCCAAGACACCTTAGCCAAGACACCTTAGCCAAGACACCTTAGCCAAGACACCTTAGTAAAGACACCTTAGCCAAGACACATTAGCCAAGACACATTAGCCAAGACACCTTAGCCAAGACACCTTAGCCAAGACACCTTAGCCAAGACACCTTAGCCAAGACACATTAGCCAAGACACCTTAGCCAAGACACCTTAGCCAAGACACCTTAGCCAAGACACCTTAGCCAAGACACCTTAGCCAAGACACATTAGCCAAGACACCTTAGCCAAGACACCTTAGCCAAGACACCTTAGCCAAGACACCTTAGCCAAGACACCTTAGCCAAGACACATTAGCCAAGACACATTAGCCAAGACACCTTAGCCAAGACACCTTAGCCAAGACACCTTAGCCAAGACACTTTAGCCAAGACACTTTAGCCGAGACACATTAGCCAAGACACATTAGCCAAGACACCTTAGCCAAGACACCTTAGCCGAGACACCTTAGCCAAGACACCTTAGCCAAGACACCTTAGCCAAGACACCTTAGCCAAGACACCTTAGCCAAGACACCTTAGCCAAGACACAATAGCCAAGACACCTTAGCCAAGACACCTTAGCCAAGACACCTTAGCCAAGACACATTAGCCAAGACACTTTAGCCAAGACACCTTAGCCAAGACACCTTAGCCAAGACACATTAGCCAAGACACTTTAGCCAAGACACCTTAGCCAAGACACCTTAGCCAAGACACCTTAGCCAAGACACCTTAGCCAAGACACCTTAGCCAAGACACATTAGCCAAGACACTTTAGCCAAGACACCTTAGCCAAGACACCTTAGCCAAGACACATTAGCCAAGACACCTTAGCCAAGACACCTTAGCCAAGACACTTTAGCCAAGACACATTAGCCAAGACACCTTAGCCAAGACACCTTAGCCAAGACACCTTAGCCAAGACACCTTAGCCAAGACACATTAGCCAAGACACCTTAGCCAAGACACCTTAGCCAAGACATATTAGCCAAGACACATTAGCCAAGACACATTAGCCAAGACACCTTAGCCAAGACACATTAGCCGAGACACATTAGCAAAGACACCTTAGCCAAGACACCTTAGCCAAGACACTTTAGCCGAGACACATTAGCCAAGACACCTTAGCCAAGACACCTTATCCAAGACACCTTAGCCAAGACACCTTAGCCAAGACACCTTAGCCAAGACACCTTAGCCAAGACACATTAGCCAAGACACCTTAGCCAAGACACCTTAGCCAAGACACCGTAGCCAAAACACCTTAGCCAAGACACCTTAGCCAAGACACATTAGCCAAGACACCTTAGCCAAGACACCTTAGCCAAGACACCTTAGCCAAGACACCTTAGTCGAGACACTTTAGCCGGGACACCTTAGCCAAGACACATTAGCCGAGACACATTAGCAAAGACACCTTAGCCAAGACACCTTAGCCAAGACACCTTAGCCAAGACACTTTAGCCGAGACACATTAGCCAAGACACCTTAGCCAAGACACCTTAGCCAAGACACCTTAGCCAAGACACAATAGCCAAGACACTTTAGCCAAGACACATTAGCCAAGACACCTTAGCCAAGACACCTTAGCCGAGACACCTTAGCCAAGACACATTAGCCGAGACACATTAGCAAAGACACCTTAGCCACGACACCTTAGCCAAGACACATTAGCCAAGACACCTTAGCCGAGACACATTAGCCAAGACACATTAGCCAAGACACCTTAGCCAAGACACCTTAGCCAAGACACATTAGCCAAGACACCTTAGCCAAGACACCTTAGCCAAGACACCTTAGCCAAGACACCTTTGCCAAGACACCTTAGCCAAGACACCTTAGCCAAGACACCTTAGCCAAGACACATTAGCCAAGACACCTTAGCCAAGACACATTAGCCAAGACACTTTAGCCAAGACACCTTAGCCAAGACACCTTAGCCAAGACACCTTAGCCAAGACACATTAGCCAAGACACATTAGCCAAGACACCTCAGCCAAGACACCGTAGCCAAGACACCTTAGCCAAGACACCTTAGCCAAGACACCTTAGTCGAGACACATTAGCCAAGACACCTTAGCCAAGACACATTAGCCGAGACACATTAGCAAAGACACCTTAGCCAAGACACCTTAGCCAAGACACCTTAGCCAAGACACTTTAGCCGAGACACATTAGCCAAGACACCTTAGCCAAGACACCTTAGCCAAGACACCTTAGCCAAGACACCTTAGCCAAGACACCTTAGCCAAGACACATTAGCCAAGACACCTTAGCCAAGACACCTTAGCCAAGACACCTTAGCCAAGACACCTTAGCCAAGACACCTTAGCCAAGACACATTAGCCAAGACACATTAGCCAAGACACCTTAGCCAAGACACCTTAGCCAAGACACCTTAGCCAAGACACCTTAGCCAAGACACAATAGCCAATACACCTTAGCCAAGACACCTTAGCCAAGACACCTTAGCCAAGACACATTAGCCAAGACACTTTAGCCAAGACACCTTAGCCAAGACACCTTAGCCAAGACACATTAGCCAAGACACTTTAGCCAAGACACCTTAGCCAAGACACCTTAGCCAAGACACCTTAGCCAAGACACCTTAGCCAAGACACCTTAGCCAAGACACATTAGCCAAGACACTTTAGCCAAGACACCTTAGCCAAGACACCTTAGCCAAGACACATTAGCCAAGACACTTTAGCCAAGACACTTTAGCCAAGACACATTAGCCAAGACACCTTAGCCAAGACACCTTAGCCAAGACACCTTAGCCAAGACACCTTAGCCAAGACACATTAGCCAAGACACCTTAGCCAAGACACCTTAGCCAAGACATATTAGCCAAGACACATTAGCCAAGACACATTAGCCAAGACACCTTAGCCAAGACACATTAGCCGAGACACATTAGCAAAGACACCTTAGCCAAGACACCTTAGCCAAGACACTTTAGCCGAGACACATTAGCCAAGACACCTTAGCCAAGACACCTTATCCAAGACACCTTAGCCAAGACACCTTAGCCAAGACACCTTAGCCAAGACACCTTAGCCAAGACACATTAGCCAAGACACCTTAGCCAAGACACCTTAGCCAAGACACCGTAGCCAAAACACCTTAGCCAAGACACCTTAGCCAAGACACATTAGCCAAGACACCTTAGCCAAGACACCTTAGCCAAGACACCTTAGCCAAGACACCTTAGTCGAGACACTTTAGCCGAGACACCTTAGCCAAGACACATTAGCCGAGACACATTAGCAAAGACACCTTAGCCAAGACACCTTAGCCAAGACACCTTAGCCAAGACACTTTAGCCGAGACACCTTAGCCAAGACACCTTAGCCAAGACACCTTAGCCAAGACACCTTAGCCAAGACACCTTAGCCAAAACACAATAGCCAAGACACTTTAGCCAAGACACATTAGCCAAGACACCTTAGCCAAGACACCTTAGCCGAGACACCTTAGCCAAGACACATTAGCCGAGACACATTAGCAAAGACACCTTAGCCACGACACCTTAGCCAAGACACATTAGCCAAGACACCTTAGCCGAGACACATTAGCCAAGACACATTAGCCAAGACACCTTAGCCAAGACACCTTAGCCAAGACACATTAGCCAAGACACCTTAGCCAAGACACCTTAGCCAAGACACCTTAGCCAAGACACCTTAGCCAAGACACCTTAGGCAAGACACCTTAGCCAAGACACATTAGCCAAGACACCTTAGCCAAGACACCTTAGCCAAGACACCTTAGCCAAGACACCTTAGTCGAGACACATTAGCCAAGACACCTTAGCCAAGACACATTAGCCGAGACACATTAGCAAAGACACCTTAGCCGAGACACCTTAGCCAAGACACCTTAGCCAAGACACTTTAGCCGAGACACATTAGCCAAGACACCTTAGCCAAGACACCTTAGCCAAGACACCTTAGCCAAGACACCTTAGCCAAGACACCTTAGCCAAGACACATTAGCCAAGACACCTTAGCCAAGACACCTTAGCCAAGACACCTTAGCCAAGACACCTTAGCCAAGACACCTTAGCCAAGACACATTAGCCAAGACACATTAGCCAAGACACCTTAGCCAAGACACCTTAGCCAAGACACCTTAGCCAAGACACCTTAGCCAAGACACAATAGCCAAGACACCTTAGCCAAGACACCTTAGCCAAGACACCTTAGCCAAGACACATTAGCCAAGACACTTTAGCCAAGACACCTTAGCCAAGACACCTTAGCCAAGACACATTAGCCAAGACACTTTAGCCAAGACACCTTAGCCAAGACACCTTAGCCAAGACACCTTAGCCAAGACACCTTAGCCAAGACACCTTAGCCAAGACACATTAGCCAAGACACTTTAGCCAAGACACCTTAGCCAAGACACCTTAGCCAAGACACATTAGCCAAGACACTTTAGCCAAGACACTTTAGCCAAGACACATTAGCCAAGACACCTTAGCCAAGACACCTTAGCCAAGACACCTTAGCCAAGACACCTTAGCCAAGACACATTAGCCAAGACACCTTAGCCAAGACACCTTAGCCAAGACATATTAGCCAAGACACATTAGCCAAGACACATTAGCCAAGACACCTTAGCCAAGACACATTAGCCGAGACACATTAGCAAAGACACCTTAGCCAAGACACCTTAGCCAAGACACTTTAGCCGAGACACATTAGCCAAGACACCTTAGCCAAGACACCTTATCCAAGACACCTTAGCCAAGACACCTTAGCCAAGACACCTTAGCCAAGACACCTTAGCCAAGACACATTAGCCAAGACACCTTAGCCAAGACACCTTAGCCAAGACACCGTAGCCAAAACACCTTAGCCAAGACACCTTAGCCAAGACACATTAGCCAAGACACCTTAGCCAAGACACCTTAGCCAAGACACCTTAGCCAAGACACCTTAGTCGAGACACTTTAGCCGAGACACCTTAGCCAAGACACATTAGCCGAGACACATTAGCAAAGACACCTTAGCCAAGACACCTTAGCCAAGACACCTTAGCCAAGACACTTTAGCCGAGACACATTAGCCAAGACACCTTAGCCAAGACACCTTAGCCAAGACACCTTAGCCAAGACACCTTAGCCAAGACACAATAGCCAAGACACTTTAGCCAAGACACATTAGCCAAGGCACCTTAGCCAAGACACCTTAGCCGAGACACCTTAGCCAAGACACATTAGCCGAGACACATTAGCAAAGACACCTTAGCCACGACACCTAAGCCAAGACACCTTAGCCGAGACACATTAGCCAAGACACATTAGCCAAGACACATTAGCCAAGACACCTTAGCCAAGACACCTTAGCCAAGACACATTAGCCAAGACACCTTAGCCAAGACACCTTAGCCAAGACACCTTAGCCAAGACACCTTAGCCAAGACACCTTAGCCAAGACACATTAGCCAAGACACCTTAGCCGAGACACATTAGCCAAGACACATTAGCCAAGACACATTAGCCAAGACACCTTAGCCAAGACACCTTAGCCAAGACACATTAGCCAAGACACATCAGCCAAGACACATTAGCCAAGACACCTTAGCCAAGACACATTAGCCAAGACACCTTAGCCAAGACACATTAGCCAAGACACCTTAGCCAAGACACATTAGCCAAGACACATTAGCCAAGACACCTTAGCCAAGACACATTAGCCAAGACACATTAGCCAAGACACATTAGCCAAGACATCTTAGCCGAGACACGTTAGCCAAGACACCTTAGCCAAGACTCCTTAGAAAAGACACATTAGCCAAGACACATTAGCCAAGACACCTAAGCCAAGACACCTTAGCCAAGGCACCTTAGCCAAGACACCCTAGCCAAGAAAAATTAGCCAAGACACCTTAGCCAAGACACCTTAGCCAAGACACATTAGCCAAGACACCTTAGCCAAGACACATTAGCCAAGACACCTTAGCCAAGACACATTAGCCAAGACACATTAGCCAAGACACCTTAGCCAAGACACCTTAGCCAAGACACATTAGCCAAGACACCTTAGCCAAGGCACCTTAGCCAAGACAACTTAGCCAAGAAACATTAGCCAAGACACCTTAGCCAAGACACATTAGCCAAGACACATTAGCCAAGACACATTAGCCAAGACACCTTAGCCAAGACACATTAGCCAAGACACCTTAGCCAAGACACATTAGCCAAGACACCTTAGCCAAGACACATTAGCCAAGACACATTAGCCAAGACACCTTAGCCAAGACACATTAGCCAAGACACATTAGCCAAGACACCTTAGCCAAGACTCCTTAGCCAAGACACATTAGCCAAGACACCTTAGCCAAGACACATTAGCCAAGACACATCAGCCAAGACACATTAGCCAAGACACCTTAGCCAAGACACATTAGCCAAGACACCTTAGCCAAGACACATTAGCCAAGACACCTTAGCCAAGACACATTAGCCAAGACACATTAGCCAAGACACCTTAGCCAAGACACATTAGCCAAGACACATTAGCCAAGACACATTAGCCAAGACATCTTAGCCGAGACACATTAGCCAAGACACCTTAGCCAAGACTCCTTAGCCAAGACACATTAGCCAAGACACATTAGCCAAGACACCTTAGCCAAGACACCTTAGCCAAGGCACCTTAGCCAAGACACCCTAGCCAAGAAAAATTAGCCAAGACACCTTAGCCAAGACACCTTAGCCAAGACACATTAGCCAAGACACCTTAGCCAAGACACATTAGCCAAGGCACCTTAGCCAAGACACCTTAGCCAAGACACATTAGCCGAGACAACTTAGCCAAGACACATTAGCCAAGACACCTTAGCCAAGACACCTTAGCCAAGACACATTATCCAAGACACATTAGCCAAGAAACCTTAGCCAAGACACATTAGCCAAGACACCTTAGCCAAGGCACCTTAGCCAAGACACCTTAGCCAAGAAACATTAGCCAAGACACCTTAGTCAAGACACATTAGCCAAGACACCTTAGCCAAGACACATTAGCCAAGACACCTTAGCCAAGACACATTAGCCAAGACACCTTAGCCAAGACACATTAGCCAAGACACCTTAGCCAAGACACATTAGCCAAGACACATTAGCCAAGACACCTTAGCCAAGACACATTAGCCAAGACACATTAGCCAAGACACCTTAGCCAAGACACCTTAGCCAAGACACATTAGCCAAGACACATTAGCCAAGACACCTTAGCCAAGACACCTTATCCAAGACACATTAGCCAAGACACCTTAGCCAAGACACATTAGCCAAGACACCTCAGCCAAGACACCTTAGCCAAGACACATTAGCCAGGACACCTTAGCCAAGACACCTTAGCCAAGACACATTAGCCAAGACACCTTAGCCAAGACACATTAGCCAAGACACATTAGCCAAGACACATTAGCCAAGACACATTAGCCAAGACACCTTAGCCGAGACACATTAGCCAAGACACCTTAGCCAAGACTCCTTAGCCAAGACACATTAGCCAAGACACATTAGCCAAGACACCTTAGTCAAGACACATTAGCCAAGACACCTTAGCCAAGACACATTAGCCAAGACACATTAGCCAAGACACCTTAGCCAAGACACCTTAGCCAAGACACATTAGCCAAGACACCTTAGCCAAGACACATTAGCCAAGACACCTTAGCCAAGACACATTAGCCAAGACACCTTAGCCAAGACACCTTAGCCAAGACACCTTAGCCAAGACACATTAGCCAAGACACATTAGCCAAGACACATTAGCCAAGACACCTTAGCCAAGACACATTAGCCAAGACACCTTAGCCAAGACACCTTAGCCAAGACACATTAGCCAAGACACCTTAGCCAAGACACATTAGCCAAGACACCTTAGCCAAGGCACCTTAGCCAAGACACCTTAGCCAAGAAACATTAGCCAAGACACCTTAGCCAAGACACCTTAGCCAAGACACAATAGCCAAGACACCTTAGCCAAGACACCTTAGCCAAGACACATTAGCCAAGACTTATTAGCCAAGACACATTAGCCAAGACACCTTAGCCAAGACACATTAGCCAAGACACCTTAGCCAAGACACATTAGCCAAGACACCTTAGCCAAGACACATTAGCCAAGACACATTAGCCAAGACACCTTAGCCAAGACACATTAGCCAAGACACATTAGCCAAGACACCTTAGCCAAGACACCTTAGCCAAGACACATTAGCCAAGACACATTAGCCAAGACACATTAGCCAAGACACATTAGCCAAGACACATTAGCCAAGACACCTTAGCCAAGACACATTAGCCAAGACACCTTAGCCAAGACACATTAGCCAAAACACCTTAGCCAAGACACATTAGCCGAGACACATTAGCCAAGGCACCTTAGCCAAGACACCTTAGCCAAGACACATTAGCCGAGACAACTTAGCCAAGACACATTAGCCAAGACACCTTAGCCAAGACACCTTAGCCAAGACACATTAGCCAAGACACCTTAGATAAGACACCTTAGCCAAGACACCTTAGCCAAGGCACCTTAGCCAAGACACCCTAGCCAAGAAAAATTAGCCAAGACACCTTAGCCAAGACACCTTAGCCAAGACACATTAGCCAAGACACCTTAGCCAAGACACATTAGCCAAGGCACCTTAGCCAAGACACCTTAGCCAAGACACATTATCCAAGACACATTAGCCAAGACACCTTAGCCAAGACACATTAGCCAAGACACCTTAGCCAAGGCACCTTAGCCAAGACACCTTAGCCAAGAAACATTAGCCAAGACACCTTAGCCAAGACACCTTAGCCAAGACACATTAGCCAAGACACATTAGCCAAGACACCTTAGTCAAGACACATTAGCCAAGACACCTTAGCCAAGACACATTAGCCAAGACACATTAGCCAAGACACCTTAGCCAAGACACCTTAGCCAAGACACATTAGCCAAGACACCTTAGCCAAGACACATTAGCCAAAACACCTTAGCCAAGACTCCTTAGCCAAGACACATTAGCCAAGACACATTAGCCAAGACACCTTAGTCAAGACACATTAGCCAAGACACCTTAGCCAAGACACATTAGCCAAGACACATTAGCCAAGACACATTAGCCAAGACACATTAGCCAAGACACCTTAGCCAAGACACATTAGCCAAGACACATCAGCCAAGACACATTAGCCAAGACACCTTAGCCAAGACACATTAGCCAAGACACCTTAGCCAAGACACATTAGCCAAGACACATTAGCCAAGACACATTAGCCAAGACACCTTAGCCAAGACACATTAGCCAAGACACCTTAGCCAAGACACATTAGCCAAGACACATTAGCCAAGACACCTTAGCCAAGACACCTTAGCCAAGACACATTAGCCAAGACACATTAGCCAAGACACATCAGCCAAGACACATTCGCCAAGACACCTTAGCCAAGACACATTAGCCAAGACACCTTAGCCAAGACACATTAGCCAAGACACCTTAGCCAAGACACATTAGCCAAGACACATTAGCCAAGACACCTTAGCCAAGACACATTAGCCAAGACACATTAGCCAAGACACATTAGCCAAGACATCTTAGCCGAGACACATTAGCCAAGACACCTTAGCCAAGACTCCTTAGCCAAGACACATTAGCCAAGACACATTAGCCAAGACACCTTAGCCAAGGCACCTTAGCCAAGACACCCTAGCCAAGAAAAATTAGCCAAGACACCTTAGCCAAGACACCTTAGCCAAGACACATTAGCCAAGACACCTTAGCCAAGACACATTAGCCAAGGCACCTTAGCCAAGACACCTTAGCCAAGACACATTAGCCGAGACAACTAAGCCAAGACACATTAGCCAAGACACCTTAGCCAAGACTCCTTAGCCAAGACACATTAGCCAAGACACCTTAGCCAAGACACATTAGCCAAGACACATCAGCCAAGACACATTAGCCAAGACACCTTAGCCAAGACACATTAGCCAAGACACATTAGCCAAGACACCTTAGCCAAGACACATTAGCCAAGACACCTTAGCCAAGACACATTAGCCAAGACACATTAGCCAAAACACCTTAGCCAAGACACATTAGCCAAGACACATTAGCCAAGACACATTAGCCAAGACATCTTAGCCGAGACACATTAGCCAAGACACCTTAGCCAAGACTCCTTAGCCAAGACACATTAGCCAAGACACATTAGCCAAGACACCTTAGCCAAGACACCTTAGCCAAGGCACCTTAGCCAAGACACCCTAGCCAAGAAAAATTAGCCAAGACACCTTAGCCAAGACACCTTAGCCAAGACACATTAGCCAAGACACCTTAGCCAAGACACATTAGCCAAGGCACCTTAGCCAAGACACCTTAGCCAAGACACATTAGCCGAGACAACTTAGCCAAGACACATTAGCCAAGCCACCTTAGCCAAGACACCTTAGCCAAGACACATTAGCCAATACACCTTAGCCAAGACACCTTAGCCAAGACACATTAGCCAAGACACATTAGCCAAGACACCTTAGCCAAGACACATTAGCCAAGACACATTAGCCAAGACACATTAGCCAAGACACCTTAGCCAAGACACATTAGCCAAGACACCTTAGCCAAGACACATTATCCAAGACACATTAGCCAAGAAACCTTAGCCAAGACACATTAGCCAAGACACCTTAGCCAAGGCACCTTAGCCAAGACACCTTAGCCATGAAACATTAGCCAAGACACCTTAGCCAAGACACATTAGCCAAGACACATTAGCCAAGACACATTAGCCAAGACACCTTAGCCAAGACACATTAGCCAAGACACATTAGCCAAGACACATTAGCCAAGACACCTTAGCCAAGACACATTAGCCAAGACACATTAGCCAAGACACCTTAGCCAAGACACATTAGCCAAGACACATTAGCCAAGACACCTTAGC